>NC_135557.1:13423545-13649960 GCF_964340395.1 Glandiceps talaboti
CAGACAGACAGACAGACAGGCCGACAGACAAGCAAACTAACAGACAGTACTGAGGTAGGCTGGCAGACAGACAGAGAGACAAACTGTGTGACAGACAGATAGATAGACAGACAGGAACAAGAAGAAAAGACTTCAACACAACTTACAAGACATCTACACTTCTCCTATCAGTGCCTCTTCCTGATCCATCACCCCTCTCTCTTCCAATATTGCTTTCACTAGCCCGTCGTCTCCGCGACGTTGATGCTCTCCTCCTTTTTACTGCCTTCGTTTCCATGTCAACCGTGGGATCATCTTCATCACTGTAACTGACAAAGTCTCCTTTCCAGGGTCTCTTACAATTAAAAGGTCTCTCAGGTCTCTGTAAGTCATGTAACATTCCACCAGACACAAACTGTTGATATAATTTTCCTTTACACGACCGACTTGATTTACGACACCGTAATTCAGAGTCATCGTTATCGTGTTCGCTATCGTTCATTTCATTGTCTCTTTCTGTTTCTGTAACACAACTAGAAGTGCTACCCTCCTCCCTCTCATTATCCTCCTCTTCTTCTTCCTCCTCTTTTTGTTTCACAACTTTTTTAAATTTCTTTTTCTTTTTTCTTTTCTCTCCATGTTTTTTCTTTTTCTTAGAACTTTTTTCCGGTATACCTTCCAACGTATCTTTAGTACTATCCATTTTTAGCGCCTTCTTCTTTTTCTTGTCAGGTTCATCGCTATCTTTGTCTTTCTCCACTTTGTGCTTTTTTATTTTCTTTTTCTTTTTCTCAGTCCTTTCACATTCTGTGCTGTCATTGGTTGATTGCATTTGATTGACAGTCTTTGCTTGGCTACCATTGGCTGAAGACTGTTTTGCCTTTTGCTGATTGGTTGATTTTCTTTGTTGGAATGATGGTTGCTCAGAACACATCTGCATAATAATGACACAGACAATTTTTTTTGGATGTATGGTTATATACGATTAGGAGCGATAATAGTTCAATGTCGGATAAAAAATCAAATACTTTTTAGTTTGGCCTCAGAGCCCCCACCCCCACCCAACTCCATTCTAATTTATTTTGACCAAAATTGAAAAACTGGTTTACATGTAGCAAATCCATTTCAACTCAGTAAATAGTAGTATTTAGTGCTATGAATACAAAGCCAGTATGTAGTAGTATGTAGTGCTATGAATGCAAAGCCAGTATATAGTAGTATGTAGTGCTATGAATACAAAGCCAGTATGTAGTAGTATGTAGTGCTATGAATATAAAGCCAGTATGTAGTAGTATGTAGTACTATGAATACAAAGCCAGTATGTAGTAGTATGTAGTGCTATGAATACAAAGCCAGTATGTAGTAGTATGTAGTGCTATGAATACAAAGCCAGTATATAGTAGTATGTAGTGCTATGAATACAAAGCCAGTATATAGTAGTATGTAGTGCTATGAATACACAGCCAGTATAGTAGTATGTAGTGCTATGAATACAAAGCCAGTATATAGTAGTATGTAGTGCTATGAATACAAAGCCAGTATGTAGTAGTATGTAGTGCTATGAATACAAAGCCAGTATGTAGTAGTATGTAGTGCTATGAATACAAAGCCAGTATGTAGTAGTATGTAGTGCTATGAATACAAAGCCAGTATATAGTAGTATGTAGTGCTATGAATACAAAGCCAGTATGTAGTAGTATGTAGTGCTATGAATACAAAGCCAGTATGTAGTAGTATGCAGTACTATGAATACAAAGCCAGTATGTAGTAGTAATGTAGTGCTATGAATACAAAGCCAGTATATAGTAGTATGTAGTGCTATGAATATAAAGCCAGTATGTAGTAGTATGTAGTACTATGAATACAAAGCCAGTATGTAGTAGTATGTAGTGCTATGAATACAAAGCCAGTATGTAGTAGTATGTAGTGCTATGAATACAAAGCCAGTATATAGTAGTATGTAGTGCTATGAATACAAAGCCAGTATATAGTAGTATGTAGTGCTATGAATACACAGCCAGTATAGTAGTATGTAGTGCTATGAATACAAAGCCAGTATATAGTAGTATGTAGTGCTATGAATACAAAGCCAGTATGTAGTAGTATGCAGTACTATGAATACAAAGCCAGTATGTAGTAGTAATGTAGTGCTATGAATACAAAGCCAGTATATAGTAGTATGTAGTGCTATGAATACACAGCTAGTATGTAGTAGTATGTAGTGCTATGAATACAAAGCCAGTATGTAGTAGTATGTAGTGCTATGAATACACAGCTAGTATGTAGTAGTATGTAGTGATATGAATACAAAGCCAGTATATAGTAGTATGTAGTGATATGAATACAAACCAGTATGTAGTAGTATGTAGTGATATGAATACAAAGCCAGTATATAGTAGTATGTAGTGCTATGAATACAAAGCCAGTATGTATGTAGTAGTATGTAGTGCTATGAATACAAAGCCAGTATGTAGTAGTATGTAGTGCTATGAATACAAAGCCAGTATGTAGTAGTATGTAGTGCTATGAATACAAAGCCAGTATGTAGTAGTAGTACATGTATGTAGTGCTATATGAATACAAAGCCAGTATGTAGTGATAAAAAAACCAGTTCTGTTATTAACTGACCTGTGCAAACTGTAGTAGAGCACTTTGTCCACCACTGCTATCACTTTTGTCATCGGCTGGATCTGTGACAGGGTCTGTGACAGGGTCTGTTGCATGGTCTGTCACAGAGTCTGTGGCAAGGTCTGTGGCTGTATGTGCTGCACTCTGTGGTGGTACCTTCACTGTGTCCTCATCTTCATTGTTGTTGTTATTATTTGGTGACAGTGCCTGTTCTCCTGCCATTAGTAGTAGATTCAATCCACCCATGTCAGCAGGGTCTATAACAATACAAATGAAAGAATTAATGTATGTAGACACTGGGTTTATTTAAAATGTACAATATTGCCAGTCACAGTCACAAAGTATATGTATGTACAATGAATAATTTGCCTTCATAGTCTGTGTGTGTGTGTGTGTGTGTGTGTGTGTGTGTGTGTGTGTGTGTGTGTGTGTGTGTGTGTGTGTGTGTGTGCATGTGTGCGTGTGCATGTAGGTAGGTGGGCATGCATGCATGCATGTGTGTATGTAGATAGGTGGGTAGATTATTGCATACATGTAGCCTGTATGCACAATAGAGATTTGTTACAAGTACATGAACTCTCATGGGCACACATTTGTAATTTTTTAGGAAATTTTGTTTTGGTTAAGTTTACATACATGTACATGATAAATGCAGAAGCCTGTGCTTTACTTGTTCCATAATGCATTGGTGCCAAATCTGGTGCAGACATTAACATTCCCAGTTGCTCGCACATACTGGTGAGGGGTTAGTGTCAGCTCTGTGTTAGTACATAGCTACTCTGGTGTTAACATAGGACTGGTGTAGGCATTAACCCTCTCAGTTGCTAACACATACTGGTGAGGGGTTAGTGTCAGCTCTGTGTTAGTACATAGCTACTCTGGTATTAACATAGGACTGGTGTAGGCATTAACCCTCCCAGTTGCTAACACATACTGGTGAGGGGTTAGTGTCAGCTCTGTGTTAGTACAAAGCTACTTTGGTATTAACATAGGACTGGTGTAAGCATTAACCCTCCCAGTTGCTAACACATACTGATCGAGTGGAGTATGTGCAGCAATCATTTGAGATGTGATGTGTGTGTGGAGGGGAGGCTGGTAGTTACTTGTACTTACCTTACCTGCTAATTGATTAAGTCTTATTGAGATATCTCTACCCCTATTCTCATCATAGTTGGAGTGTGAAGCAAATTTGTGATCACATGTTGTGATGTGTGTGAGTGTGTGTGTGTGTGTGTGGGGGGGGGAGGCTATCAATTACTTACCTGCTAATTTACCAGGTGTTATTGAGCCATCTCTACCCCCTTTCTCATCATGGTTAGAGTCTGCATGCATCTTCCTGGTGGTGACAGTAGGACTAGTAGGTGATGTAGCCTGTGCTTTACTTGTACCACACCATTTATAGTCTGGGTATGCCTTCAGAAACGCTGCCTTGCACTATGGTAAACATATAAACAACAGGACTCAATATTAACAGTAGTTCCGTGTCCACAGACTACCAACTCATGTCATGGGACTTCCATAATTTGCAGCTGGTAGCCAACTACCACTGATTATAGATTTACAAACATAAAAGTATTTTTATAACACACTTATTTCCAATAGAGGAACTCTGTTTTCAGTTCAGAAATATGGGACTACGGGTCACCATCCTTGGGCTACCACTTTCTGAAATTGGTAGCCCGCTAGGACCAAAGAA
The DNA here is from genome assembly GCF_964340395.1 of Glandiceps talaboti. Lineage (NCBI taxonomy): Eukaryota > Metazoa > Hemichordata > Enteropneusta > Spengelidae > Glandiceps > Glandiceps talaboti. The sequence continues at coordinate 13,427,849 of NC_135557.1, forward strand.
AACAATTAATTTCAAGCCCTGAACAACATACTAGATGTTTACTTTCATTATAGAAATAACAGTTGTAAACATACATGACTATGCAACATAAGTTTATTGTTGTCACAGAAACTGCACTAGGAAGCATATACATGTGTTTATTATTGTTATAGGATATTGCCATGTATGCACGCACAATTGGAAATAAATCATTTATATAGTCTTTCAGAAGCTTATTCAAGGAATATGACAAAATGTCGGAAAATATTATTTATGTTTGCATACAGACATTGGATTACAAACCCTTGCAAATGCCAGATGCATCAACAGTAATTTTTGTTTCCCTTTTACCCGTCAAAATGAGAGAGAGAGAGAGAGAGAGAGAGAGAGAGAGAGAGAGAGAGAGAGAGAGAGAGAGAGAGAGAGAGAGAGAGAGAGAGAGAGAGAGAGAGAGAGAGCGAGAGAAACTGACACAGAGACAGACAGACATAGAGAAGGAGACAGACAAAGGTATGTAGACACAGGGACAGACAGAAAATCAGTGACTGACAGACAGATAGACAAAGACACAGAGTGATGTAAATAAAGATGTCAATGAAAAGTACTATTTTTATTTTACCTGTCTTGCAAGTTCTAGATACTTTTCCTTTTCATGTGAGTCTAACACTGCCCACATATCAGCTAACATCTTTGTTGCTGACCGATTGTCCAACCACGGATGTCGTTCTTTGACAAGAGTACGATGCCTTTTGCAGAACAGTAGGAAAGCATTCATTGGTCGACGCACAGGCCTATCATCATTCAAATCATCCTCATCCTCATCGTTGTCAGGGGTAACCAGGGAAACTGGTTCTTCTTTTATAGACTGTTCTACCTCCATAGCCATATTTACAAACTGTAACCAAAATATATATATATATCTTTTAGAATTATTTTCACAAATAAATTTGAAAAAATTTGCACTGCATCAAAATGCATGTAAATAAATCCTAGCAGTCAATTTGGTTGTCTTTAGCTGTATTACACTAGTGCCAAGTCTAAGAAAGTGCTTTGAACTTGAAGTTATGTATGTGTATGGTCACACTCAGCCTGAGTTCTCTAGTCTTCTTCAGGAATGTGAAGTCACATTGTTTGTGCATGGCATGCATGACTTTAAAATATTGTCACAGACAGGGGTAAAATCACAGGCATTTGTTTCCTGAGTTATGGCTCATAATATTTCTATCAGAATACAATAAAATGACGATAATATCGTTAATATTGACGTATTAAACCAACACTATATGAAAGGGGTAAAATTACACTTGTTTTTGTGATCGCGCAGTTTCACTCAATGCGAAAGAAGACACATGTCTTCTTTCGTGGTGAGTGAACCTGCGATATTACGATATTATCGTCATTTTATTGTATTCTGATAGAAATATTATGAGCCATAACTCGGGAAACAAATGCCTGTGGGTAAAATGTACCAGCACGTCTCCATCTAGAAATGGTTTTATTACTCTAAATGCATACATGTTTTGAGTCCCCTGACAAACCAGTCTAGTTCCTGTGAGTACTAAATTTTTTTAGCCAATACACAAGATGCATGTACATGTAATGTGGTAAGCTGAGAGCTTTTGATTGCAAACTGTCAGCCTTGTTCACTCTATGATAGATGGCGCTGTTTATTATGACCATCACAAAGTGATGTGATCACATCAAATGCTCCCATGCCATGAATCATGGGGAGAAAAACTTGATTAGATTTCCGAAAACTATTTTCTAGTCTCTCACCCACAACTTGAAATCATTTTCCTTTTGGATGTTATCATTTATTTCTTTTCTGTATGTTTATTTCTTGTGGGGAATAAATTTCAAATTTCAAAGTGCACTTTGGTTTCCTGTCTTAGAAAACATTTTTGATAGTAATTCTGTTACCTGAAATGTAGATTGTTACCACCTAGGTTGCATAATAAAAATAAATAAACACTAGATTTCTTTGTTGACCCCATAGCTTGCCCTCCATATGTAACACAATCATAATACCTTAGGCATGTGTGACCTTCGAGTTGGATTTTGACCTTCTAGACACATTTGTACATATAAAATGCATGGGCTAGATTAGTTTCAAGTGAACTATTTCTACGGTCCTCACCAGAATATTTTCTTATCAATGATATTTTCTTTTGTATTGATATTATATTATGGTTCTGGTGGAAATAAATTCAGTTCAATTATGGGTATCTAGAATTCTCTGTCCGGGACAGTCTTTAAAGGTCGACTTTGGATTAAGAAGAAAATTTAGGTGTGGAAAGAAGTTGTCTGGCCAAGCTATAGAAAAAGTTGGCCGCGAACATATTAGAATATGTGATTGTAAAATAGCACTAATGTGTGAACCTGGGACTGACACATGGGCCCTTAAGGATATGTTTAGAAACTTCTAATGATGCACAATGGCCTTTGTTCCTACAAAATTCTCACTGTTCATTGTAAATATAGATTCAACAGCAGACAACTAACTATTTGCTTTCAATCTGCACTACTTTGTAGCTGTAACTGAGGTATTAATTTTTTTTTTGATCAAACAAGCAACAAGTATTCTTGCTCATTGATTGAAAATTGTTAAAAATACCAAACATTAAATATTGTACACGTCAACTTGAGGTCAATATTATCTATAAGTAATAAGTCAAAATTATGATTCACTGGAGTGCTAATTTTTGGGTGTGAATGCAAAAGTTTGTATGTATTGCACGATACTATGCACACATAAACATATGTATTTTCACTTTTTACAAAATGTTGTTATTTTACAGTCTTCAGCAAGTTCTCAGAGTCCAATTTTGTCTGATTAACAGACTGGTATCTGTTCATGTGCAAGAAGGTATTTTAGTCACTACTTATTTTTGTGTTTTTTTGTTTTCCAGCGAAATTAGCGAAAATAAGTCTTTAGCGAAACTTTCCAGGTTTACGGTACATTTACCCACAGGTGATTCAATACTGTGTAGGGTGTACAATATTATGAAGTTATTATTTATAACAAAACAGTTTTAAAAAACAGTCCAGTTGCAGCTACTGTACATGTAGTACAGTTTTATATCAAGTACAAACAGTAAAACGGTGAATAAATAACCACTGACATATTGAGATGGTTTGGCCCTACTGGTGCAGACAAACTGGGACAGTAAGAGAAAGTGTGCTTATGGACTCAGGGAAACTTTTTAATTACACAGAGCCACAGCATTTTTTATTACAGAGCCACAGCATTTTTATCTACACAGAGCCACAATATTTTTAATCATACAGAGCCACTGTATTTTTAATTACACAGAGCCACAATATTTTTAATTACACAGAGCCACAACATTTTTAATTACACAGAGCCACAATATTTTTAATTACACTGAGCCACAACATTTTTAATTACACAGAGCCACAATATTTTTAATCATACAGAGCCACTGTATTTTTATTGACACAGAGCCACAATATTTTTAATTACACAGAGCCACAATATTTTTATTGACACAGAGCCACAATATTTTTAATTACACAGAGCCACAACATTTTTAATTACACAGAGCCACAACATTTCTAATTACACAGAGCCACAACATTTCTAATTACACAGAGCCACATTTTGGAAGCCTTGATTTTTTGTGTACATCTCTTACTGACAACAAGAAGTACATGTGCTTCACTTGCACTGCACTGCACTGTGTCCCACTCAACTGTGATAGTCACGTCATGTTCAAGTTAGGGGATCCAATATTAATACCAGACTCCCTAGCTTGATAAATATTTTACATATGATGAGTATGTTGACCCACTAAACTGCAGTGTTGCTGCAAATTGCTTACATTTTCAACAATGGACGTTGCATCACACCATGTTACTAGTAAGAACTACACAGGGCTGGGTAAAATAAATGTCATTGGCTAACCAATTTTTGACATTGGTCGAGCTGAGTAACATGGTTGGTAGTAGAGCTCCTCTCCTCAAATGCACCATTTGGGGAGGTCACAGGTTTGGAGTCCCTGCTCACACAATTTTCACCTCCTGAATTTACTAAATTATATGATGCACAAGCCAAGTTGAACAAAAAATATGGAATTTATAACCTGGTCGTTCCATGTCACAACAACACATGTCAATGTCATGACAATGCGTGTCTACATCACTGGTTCTGCTGTGTTCGAAATATGAGTCAAAACATTCAAAATTGTCATAATACTTTCCCAGTTTTTCTTAGATGTTACTGGCGCTGGTATAATTATGTCATTCTCCAATATTTTTCATCAGTCTCCCAGAAAATATTTGTGACCTAAGGTTTGTCTCTACGAGTCACAAGCCTGTAGGTCACTCATATTTTCTTGGCTTAACCACAGGCATACCAGTCTCAGTCTGCCCTCTAATGATAGCCAAATTTTGTTGTCATGAGTCAAAATGGTAAAAACTGGGATTTCTTGTGAGTCACAACATAGTAAGAGATAGGGGAACACCAAATTTTGGTGCGTCACTAGAAATTGTGTATGTCAGTAGCGCATCAAATCGGCTTAGAGAGGGCACACTGCCTCAGACCACTGAAAGAAGTGGTCTGAGGTTGAACAAAGAAAAATATTGGGGAATAATATTTAATTGTCAACATAACACAACTGTTATTTACATGTTAATTTGTACATTACAAGTGATAGATTAAAATCATGTAAACTTATTAATATTCATATGTGACTGGCAATGTGTGTAACATGTGGAGATCAGGGTAGGAGAAGGGGGGGGAGGGAGATAAGGGTACAGCAGTAATTTGAGAATTTAAGTACAAATCAACAGATTAGAGTCATTCTAATCTGCAAACCAAAAATGTAATATGATCTCTCATTGGCTAACACAAAATATAGTATTGTATATCTCTACACAATATTTACCTTGAAGCCAAAGGTCAGGTGAAGTATGCAATTTCTGACTTTGATAAAAAATAAATTGTGAAATGCTGTCAGAATATGTTGCCATGGAAACTATGAGCACTCGGAGCAATGGTTTATCTTACAGTCTTTCACATGAAATTTATTTAAGTCGATTTAATATAATTATGATTTTAGTAATAATTAAAGATGGTTGAACATATCTGGGACATACATATGACACGATTTGGGGATATGATTTGCTGATGGTTAGTGTATACATGACGTCATCACCGACAACGAGCAGGTGTAAAATTTCGGAAACATGGCAAAATTGTATTACTTATACGTTCTTTCACTATGTTGACCTTGCCACTGCTGTTTACTACATTTAAATGCTGGACCCTCGGTGCAGTGGCTATCAACAACATGCGGTGGACTATGGTTAACATTCAACGAAGCTAGCGGAGGGCACGGCGAGGCCAACAAACATGTCCCACTTTCGCTGGCAAAATCAGCACTGAGAAATCGAATCAAAATGGAAAATTTATATGAATTGATCACTTAGATATGTGAAAGTGAAATTATGTCTCGGTATTTTAGTATTGAGATGTCAGTTTATATAGAAAAAGTGTGCGCGAAGCAGCCATATGTTAATATCGATATAGAGTCCATTGTGTCGTATGTTCGTAAAAAAACAACACTGCACTATCGTGTCAAAAATCGTACTGCGATCTCCGTAGCGACTTGACAGTCATTGGAAACGGTTATAGGTAATGAAAGTCACCGTCAAATACCAAAATGAACCAGGTTTATTTGCCTTTCATGCAAGATCACGATGTCGCACTTCACTCCGTGTCAACTTCCCTTCAACACGACAACACGGCTGGACCAATTTCGCAGGAATTTTCGAACTCGCTAAAGTAATCAAAACACTGCACATTTGATAAAAATTCTGCCGTGACATCATCTAACATGCATAGTATTAATACGATTTGGGCGGATTCAAGCATATCAAAAGACTTTTCATTAACGATTTTGGAAAAACATGTTGGAAATGCTCAATATTACCTGATGTAGATTTCAACGTGCCTGCAAACACTGTACATCATTATGTATGCAGTATTTAAATCGACACCGAGGGGTCTCGACGAAACGTTTTGTATTGAGGGGTCAAGGAAGCCTCCGAAGACCGGCTAGATTATGCTTGTTTCTCCCGAAAGCCAAACTTAGAGATTTTTGTAACTGTTTACACAAAATCTTGCTTAATTTGTTTTAAAACATTCCTCATTTTTATACTCCCACCATCCTCTGCGCGACTCCAAACATGGCGGAAGTTTTAAACTTTTATTGTGTTTGTTTGTGTTGTGTTTATTTTTGTTGTTGAACTTTCGCTGGCGATGTTGCGGAATTGAACGGCATCACATTGCTCAGTATGCAACTATATTGGGTGGGTCATCTTGCCTGTGTGTAGATACATACACACGCACAACATACATTCATGTGCAGTCCCTCTATGAGAGACTGATAAATGGATGGGAGGAAGGATGGATGGATAGATGGATAGGTAGGTAGGTAGGTGGATAGATAGATAGATAGATAGATAGATAGATAGATAGATAGATAGATCATGAAATAGAGATAGATAGATACCACCAGGACTACCAATTAAAAAAATAATAATTTTAAGTCCTGTATATATGCCAATGTGTCTTTTTGTGATGTTTGCATATGAATGATTTTTGATGATCAGTATACTACCATGCATAAGCCTGTTTGGTGTTTACTGTGCTGTCAAGATACATCATCAGCTGGTCTTACCTCCTAGCCATCGTCTTCTCTACTCGTCATGGTAACATTGTCAAGCTGATAATAATAACAGATTTAAAATTTTGCCTAATAGCCTGGTTGATCACAACATGTCGTACCTTTAACTATGACAACCTGAGTCAGACTGCCATTAGTCAAATGAATCAGTATGTAAATATACACATCTTATGCTATATTGGACAAACCAGGGAGTGATCATTTTATATAAATTTAACTCCGAGGGGCTGATACCATGTCATGATAATGGAATTTGGGGTGTGCGGCTACCTGAATTGTTTGAAAATACCCTCAAGACAAGATTACAAGGGCTAGGAGGTACGACCAGCTAACGATGCATGTCAACAGTGCAGTAAACAGACCAACCATGCACAAACCAACTGATTGTACACATTCAAACAGAATATATGGAATTTCTACCATGGTCATTCTGTGTCACAGCATTGCAATTGTTGTCTACGTCCTTGGCTCACAGGGTTCGAAATATCATTTTTAGAAAATTCAGAATCCCCCGTATTTTCCACTAAATATGTTTATTGATAAACCAGCACTGGTGGCAGCTTGGACATTTTTGTCACAAAATAGCCAATTATATATTCACTAAATTTGATCAATTACTGATAAAAAGACATTGTATTTGTTAATTAGTGGTCAATATTATCTGTAGGTAGTGTAGTGGTAAGTTTAAATTTTGGGCAAAAGCTCAAATTTGAATCTGTCACACGTTAAAACTGTACTAGTAGTAAATGGAGTATCATTTCTCAATCAGACAACCACAATATATTCAGTAAAAATTGTTAAAATACCAATAATTAGACATTTTTCATATTAATCAGTGGTCGATATTATCCATAAGCAGTACAGAAACAAATTGAAATCATGATCACCATTGAGGGCGCTGATTAAAGGGAGCGGACCCCAAAATAAATTTGATTTGATTTATTGTGTATACAAAAAATATATTTATTTACATGTACAGGTGACGTAAATGTTCTCAGTATTTGATATTAGGAGTAAGTTATCGTACCTACCAAAACATTTTTTTTAAAAACATTCCAGTTCCAGCTAGTGAAGCTTCAAGATTGCACAGTAGACTGACACCAATCCAGGCCCTTTGGAGATTATTTTATATTAAAGTTTCATAATCGTCAAATATTTTGAGTTTGTTATTCATTTTTAGTTTTGTATTTATAACATGTTTTATTGTGTATTTATTTGTCTTCATTCTTTCATTCTATTTTGTATGGCAACCTTAAAATAGCTTCGAATCCATAGCTGGTTTTGGGTTCAATAAATAAATAAATAAATAAGTATGCACGCAGAAACAGACACACAGAAATAACTCGTGACACACATGCACATGCACATGCACACACACACAGAGGTGAGTGAGAAAGGAGGAGGCTGATGGTCTGTACTGTGCCTATGATATGTATAATGATTTATCTTCATATGCCCTACATTTCGCTGGTTGCATGACTGCCATGGTGTTTTTCAAATCTGGTTCAGGGCTAAGTGTTTGGTGATGACATTAAACTTGGGAAGGAACCATATACTTTGTACACTGTACACTATACACCTCTACAGTTAATATAAAACTGAATATGATAAACGGGCATTTCACTACAGTGGTGCAATCTACCGCTATCCATTAAGTTCTGAACCCATCGATATTTAAGAGATCTTGAGAATTTAGTCTGTTAATGTAATAAGATATCATTTCAAAGTACAATACTAATGCTAATAATAATATTAGTTTTTATATAGTGCTTCCCCACTCTGTGCTCAAAGTACTTTACAATTATTACCCCGGCACGGATCTATAGTGGCACAACGGCCCTTTATACTCAACTCCCTGGGGAGCCAGGGGTGAACAAATCCACTGGTCCTGGGTCTGGGACTAGAGATTTTTTGGGCAAACCACACAAATTTTACCTTGTCTGGTCTGTCGGACCAGTACCTTACTGTTAATAACTATGTTAAAAAGTCGTCTGAATATACAGATTCATAGGTAAGATTTAATGTTTCACATTATCGGGACCTGGGACCACTAATTCTTTTAGTAGGACCATTGGATTTTCTAAGGCACTGGTCCGTGGACCACCAGTTCACAAAATGGTTTGTTCACCCCTGGGAGCATACAATGTACCTCTGTAACTTTTGTGCTAGTTTGTCCCTTTTGGTTTTTTTTTCTATGTACGTAATCTTGCAACAGCCTGAACAGGTTCCATTGGGAGAACAGTGTTTATGCACTGAAATGGAGTCTGTATATGAAAGATTAATACATTAAATAGATAGGTAAATAAACTACATCAAAACAACCCAGAAAGCACAATATTCCCAAGAAAGAAAACACACTGGAAGACATTCAAATACTCTTGAACTTTTATTGAAATCATTCATTTGAGGTAGCTAATGATTTCTAGTTGATTATACAATGATTTGACAAAATATAAAACAAAGGAATGTAGACATTAATATTGCAGTGAACACTTTTAGAAAAAAAAAAAACAACCCTGAGGTAAAAATTCATCTACACTTCAAAGCTAAACTATTCGGCAAGAGCAGGCTAGCTCGCAGGTCAAAGTTTGTACAAAATTCTACAAATATGTTACTATGTTATTGACCATTACTGCAGTATAATTTTACAAGTCAAAGGTGAGACGGTGAGTTACAGGTCAAAGGTCGACCCATGGTTAATAAATATCTACTGGTGTGTGCGGTTTCTTAAATGTGTTTACCCATCAATAATGAAACTTGCACTACAGGTCAAAGGTCAAACTTGGGATAATAAATAGATGTGTCATACAGGTTAAAAGGTTGCAATGTGTACAGCTACAATGGTATGTTGTTATTTTATGTTCATTTGCCGGTCATTCGAATTAGTAGTTTAGAGTTAGAAATACACAAACTTACTTGTTACATATTTGTGGATCAAGTTTTTTCTATAAAACAGACATAATCCCCCTTGAACTTGAGAGTATGAAATAATATGTTGATAAGTACTTTTAATGATGTATGTGTGTACTTCAACTTGACAGTGGATTTGTTTAGGGTGAGAAGCAAGTACAACACATTATTAAGTTAACTGTGGTGACTGTGTTATTGTTTAGGTGTGATATTTAAGAATAAGTGTACATTTATTTTGATACTCAGCTTTTTTAGCCGAGGGTTCTTCTACTGTAATTACATATATGTGGTACAGGTAAGGGAGTGTAGAGGTAAGGGAGTAATATAGTCAAAGTCGTTCGACCAAGCAAAATTCAAAAACATGAAAAGGTCAGTTCGGATAGTGGAATAGTGTAGTATATTCTACACATATTACAGGTAAGCTAGCAATGCACTTAGCTCCTTAAATGGTAATCTAATTTTATGGTCTAAATATGGGGTCATTTTCCATTATGCATTGATCGAGGACTAATATATTGATTGCATTGCCAAGATCAACCAGTCAAAGTTGGAGTCTAATCTGTTACACCCAATACAGTCTTGTATCTGAATGGACTAAATTAAGCCATGTCACTCCTATGTGAAAGAGTAACGTAAATTTTAGGTCTAAATATCGAACATTAGTCATTTTCTTAATTGAACATGTGTAAAGGACCATGGCATAGTCAAGATCCCCTCAGTGAAGATACAAAGTTATAGTTTAACTCTCTTAGAGTGTACATTCTCGCAAACCAGAGGTGTTATTTCTTCTGCAACACAGTAATGTGTATCCTGGAAGGTGTCGTAAAAGAGGCTGTGGTTTACATGGCAATGAGAGTGTATGATTTAAACTTTGTGCGGTAGAAAGTTTCAGAATTGTTAATTTGTTATAAAAATAATCATACTTTCTCTGATTAATACAGTAAATCAGTGTCGTTATTATCAGGTAATCTTTACATGTAGTTTAAAAAAATATAGAAAAACCTATTTTTTTGTGGTTTTTATAAAAATAAATATGTGGATACTGAATATTAAGAAAGTTTGATGGGTAGATATTTCACCTTCAAGAAAACTCTCTAGGATAACAAAGGCACATGACTTTAGTTGAAACTGAAATCTGTTCTGATTGGAGTTTAGTGCTTCTGTCTGTGAAACAGTTACGTAGTAACATTATAACATATTACAACATTGCATCACAGTTAACATATTACAACATTGCATCACAGTGTCTGAACTTACACATCAAACAAAAGTCACTTTTTAAATTTACAGTTTACAATATTAAAACGATGAAACTGATGAAACAAATAGTGTAGGTCGACGATCCTCATCAGAATGACAAATAGATAGTTACTAGAATATTGAAATGGGCTGTAATCACCCTGTAGTCAAGGTAGAGTAAACACTGTAAGTCTCTAAAATGCATACTAAGCAAGATTATCTAAAGTCATCAGCAATGCCCCCCCCCCCCCCCCTCAATCTGCAAATATAATTAAACTAAACTAATCATTACTGGGACAAGCCATTAGCCAAGCAAGTTTACATGTTATCAATGAGTACTAATATTTACACATGTGATGATGGGCTCTTACATAACACAAGTAAACAGTTGTAAAACCTCTATTTGGCTGTCTGCATGGACTGCAATTGAGGCAAACCTTATCTCCATCTTATATCAGTTGTTATCAATTTATTAGGCTATTATAAGTAATGCTACAAACAGCTTTAGAGATGCAAACAACTTTTATGACACCCGTTTTCGCCAGGCAAGCCCGCCGGTTTGTTGCACTTGGACCGCTAATGGTTTGTGAATGTCATGTGTCCAATAAAATCCTTGTATATCATCATGTCTCAACAAAACTTTTAATTTTGTGTCTTAGTAAACCAAAATTCGAGTCAGAGTAGGAATTAAGTCACTTTTAAAATGAACAGATTGCAAAACTGAAATATTGAAACTGGGAATCTTAGAGTAAACAAAAATGTTTGAACGAACACATTAAACAGAATTAAGTCGCTTCTTAAATGTACAGTTAACAAAATGTAAATAAAAATAAAACAATAAATTTTCAACTACTATATATGTTACAAAGACTTCTCTTTTATCAAATGTGTACCCACAAATCAAAATAAACATTAGAACACACAGAGTTAAATAGATTTGTGTTGCTCCACCCTCACTAGCCTGAAAGAGATTGACTGATGTGTGAGGGCGCCCTGTCATGGCATACCTTACAGACTAACACTAACAGTTAAACAGACAATGACCCGAGTATAAATATACTTAACAATCATCATATAAATCAAATACCATCCCAACACTTTGATAAATATATATGTCGTGTTGTTCAGCCCTATCAGGCTTCAAGACCACGGTTACTCAATATCCTGCACAGTGTGAGTGCAACCATGGTCAGGATGCTACTTCTACACTGTTTGCATCAGACTAAATGTTGTGGGTTTGCTCATTTGCATGAACATCTTGTGGTTCATGAGAGGTATATAGATGGTTTTAGAATGGCAAGAGTTGTCAGCGGTACTGAACAGCAATATATTGTCTGATACCAGACTTTGATTTTGACAGATCGAGTCTCTGTATGTATGTATGTATGTATGTATGTATGTATGTATGTATGTATGTATGTATGTATGTATGTATGTATGTATGTATGTATGTATACATGTACAATATTGAAAATAAACACACAAAAAAACCAATATAATCAAATTTAAAGTATCGATTGAAACAGGTAATCATAAAATATATATACCTCTCCTACAACCCCAAAATTATATACTATCAATTCAGTGGAATTACCTCTCTTTCAAATACACATATACACTTGACTCACTCACTCACACACACATATGTACACACACATCATAATGTTAACACTCATGCATGCATACACATGTAGATGTACATGTGCACACATTGTCTACTCATTGTCTACACAGACATAGATGTACACACACATGCCCCCCCCCCCACACACCCAACAGTCATTTAATGTACACATGCATCTCCCCACCCTCACCCCACTCAACACATACACTGTCATATAATGTACACATGCACCTCCCTACCCCACCCAACACATACACGGCTGTCATTTAATGTACACATGCCATAAGAGCAATGATCAAATGGCAAGTTAGTTGTCATCTAATCTACAAATATTACAACTATATACCAGATGTTAGATATTGTAATTAAGTTTCACTGTATGTGGGATATATTAAGAGTCATTTAAGTACCCTATTGTCAATATGAAATTAAATCATTCATTTAAGTAACAAAATATACTAATGTTACAGTCATAAATCAAAACTATAATGTGATAGAATTCTTGCAATATGCACAGATCAATTAGTAGAGAAATTAAAGCAACAACAAACTCAGTGTATCACACAATCTGTTGATTAATTTGGGCTTCAGTGCAAATAAGTTTCATAAACTTGAGAAAAGTTTGTACCTTCAGTACCGCCTAATATAAGTTTACAAAAACATTTTGTGTGGTTCCGATTACACTCAATTTAGAATAGGTGGGGTAGGTACAGCATGGAGCGGAAGTCTACATTTCAACCAAGAAATCAAATGTTTGTTCTTTCCACAACGTACCTAGGTGGTTCAATTATTATTTCAACAATGGGCCTCGGTGGTCAATTCTACTTCGGGTACCAAGAATTGAATTACAGCTGTAGCGCTTGTTGGATTGCTTTACTAAGTTTCTTGCACATAATTTCTCTCAATTTGTGATTATTTCAGAATTCTATCTCATTACCTGTACAAGTGTAAAATTTAGCACCATCCTAGTATAATTATACATTTTCTGTATAATTCCAATAAAATTCTGTTTACTATTTCAATAATCACGGTTGATCGTTTACAAAAAAAATAAACATTAAACAATACAAAAATATGAACTCAAAGAACCAACGATATCAAAAGGCTACAGAAAAGCAAACAAAAATTCAACAAAAATAATCTTAACTATAAAAACCTACTGCTTATATACAACTTTAAATTTACAGTATGTAGAAACAAACTTTTCTCAAAAACAAAAGTATGAACAAAGAAAATGTAAAAGTAAGTTGAATATGTATTTGTTGGTATTAATTATTCTACACGATATAGTTTTCTGTGTAAAATAAACTCTATTGGTATAAAACTAACTAATATGATATCAGATTTGTTATTTTCATATATAAAATATTGGTATCAAATATACCAATTAGCACACTTTGTTTTTTCACTTGTAAAAGTGATGATCCTGAGAAATTTCAAGTACAATTTATAAACTGGTTTGTGTTGTGTTCATTTAATTTGTATATTGTACTAGCAATGAGGTACTATTACAAGGACTAACAATAATGTATCAGAGCTCCTCAACTTTGAGAAAAAAAAATATCAGTAAGTAGCCATAGTAACAACACTGCAGTTAAGTGGACCCATTGTAGTAAGGGACTCCCTAGCTTGGTTACATAATGTTTTTATTATGTATGGTAGCAGTACTATGCAGGTCTGGCTTAAAATAATTGGTGGTACTATTTTGGGTTATGTTAAAGGGCTTTTTTATGACTACCTAGTTTGGGTACTGTGACAGAACACCATGGTGTGTGAGTGAAAGTGTGGCATAATTGGGGTATTTGCACAAGTACTAGCAGTGTTCTCTACGGCTATACTTTCATGAACATTGTATGTGACAGTACAGCAGGAATTGAAACACCGCAAGCATACCCCTGAGTACCCACACACTAGAACTCACACAGCATGGGGTTCTGTTATTAATATTATTACATGTTTATCGGAAACAGCAAATTCCTGTAAAAATCATACCGTATCATGCGACGATTGACTTCAAACAGTCATGTCTTGTAATCGTGTAAGTGTTTGAACTACTACTGTGGGAGAGCACTTGCAAATGAAGCACCACCAGAATGTTTATAAGAGAAGTACTGATTGGCTAAGTTTGGGGATGGAGGAGTGAGGGGAACATTACCTACATTGCTATTGGCTAATGAGTTAAAGTTGTCATGATGATTGACAGATGTGATACCAGCGCTTTGCATAATAAATCTGCTTTTCCAATGTTTATATGCTGAGTTGTGATTGGTTGAGGATAGTGCCATGGGTGGATGTTGATTGGTCAGCTGTAATGGGGGAGGCATTACTTTGTTCTTGGTCGTCATTTCAAGTTGATCTGTTTCATGCTTGATACTTTTCACAGAGTGATTTCTGCTGAGGTTCAGTGGTGTTTTTCTGGCTAAACTCTCTTCTATCTCTTCAGTTTTGAAAGCTGGAATGTCATTGGTTACCGTTGTCAGTGGCTTCTTGCAGTTGTAACAAGTCTTTTGATTGGTGTTTTCGGGACACAGAAATGTTTTGTTACAGGTACAACACTTCAATACCTTGGTATCTATAGAAACGTAAACAAGAACACATTCATTAGTTATTTTACAAAGCAGTCTCAATCCATCACATTTCAGTTATCAGAAAGACAAAATAGTGCATAGTTTTACTTGTACAATGCTTCAATACTTTGGTGTATATATAGAAACATAAACAATTACATAAACAAATATATGCAGGTACATATCACACACACCATTATGCGACATATCAGAAAAACAAAGGATTTTAGAGTTTGGCCACTAGGAGTGCTGTTCAGAGCAGTTTTTATCTGTTTACCAGAAGTGAGGTCCCAATACTCCTATAGTAGAGTACTACAGCCTCCATTGAAAAAAAAATCATTTTCCAGTGTTTCATGGCAAAAGCTGATCACATTCTCATCCTATTTGTTTTCAATAAAAAAATTACACTCCTTGGATTAGTCAGACAAGTGAAAATACCCCAGATATTGTAGTCGATATCTTTTTATCAATCTGAATAGCCTACTACTGCACTGTATAGTCTTTCTAGTTGACATGCTTCTTTCTTTGATCAAGACCATATACAAACTTACCATCGTGTGTTTTCATATGGGCCTTCAGATTACAAGGCAAGGCAAATCGTTTCCCACACAGTGTACACTCATAGGGTCTCTCACCTATAAACAAACAAACAAACAAATTAATCAACAAATCGTTCTGAAATATCTTGAGATAACAGAAGTGCATCTTTAGGGACAATCGCACATTAGCTCAACAAACGAACATTGTTTGTTTAGGTCAAAACTCCTTCCACCTCCCCCTAAACGAACGAACGTTCACAAGTGTGACATCAAACGTTTAAATATAATAATGTAAAATATGATGAAAACTGTAGCGATTACACCACTGCAATCGATGTAATGTAAAAACATGATTGTACACAAATTAAAAAACCCAGCACCATATCTCACATTTGAAGTAAATTTTTATCAACTTATCAACATCTCAGTAGTAAATACAAAAGCTGTTATCATTGAAAGAGGGAAAGTTTTCCATTGAAATTTGGTTTTGAGTGCGAAAATGAAGTTCAGCAATCGCATTGATGCCTGCAGACCCCCTCCCCCTGAACAAACAAAGTTCTCTTATTGATCCTGTCTGGCATTCTGGTGATAATAGTCCCTCACTATATGGTGACCGTTTACAAGAATTTCCACCTTTTATCTGACTTACTACAAAAAAGAATTTGTGGTGCACTGTTTGTATCATTTTAATTTGAACTGAAATATTTCTTACCTGTATGTAACATGAGGTGATTTCTTAGATTTGTTTGTTTACTGAAACCACGGTTACAAAGCCCACATTTGTATGGCCAGGAACCATTATGTACATACATGTGACACTTCAGATCACCAGGGGTCGGGAAAGATTTAGAACACAGCGTACACTTGTGAGGCTTCTCCTGTTGAAGTTAAAACAAATTGGTTGACTTTATCAAAAAAAGATGTCGTCACATTGAACAATGACTAAACATTACTCCGAAGTGCTTATTCCTGTCAGTGTAAAATATACCTCATGAATATTCAATATTCAACCATGAATAATTATTTCTGCTGACTCCCATGATGCAATAGCCCACAACAAAGATACCCTATAAAGGCACAAGATCAACTTGATGTTTCTCTGAAATTGCAAGTAATTGTAGTTGATGTAAAATGATGAAATGACTTTGTAGAACCCATAGTTCATGAAAATGTCTTTATCTCCTGGAATCTTCACCTGAATCTAATCTAGGTCATCAAAAATAAAGTTCCCTCCACCACTCTTTACTTGTTTGTTTGACTATCTCCTGTCAGTTAATATTACCACATATTACTTCTGTAACTGTTACTATGGTTACCTATAAATGTTGTGATTATATCCTTACCTTCTGATGTGTCATTTTGTGATAGTATAGGTTAGAGCTTGCTGTAAACCGTTTACCACAGATAGTACACTGATGGGGTTTTTCACCAGAATGGATTCTTTGATGTGTGTTCAGTGAACTTGATGTACTAAATGCTTTACCACATACATTGCACTGGTGAGGTCTCTCTCCTAAAACACACCAATACAAAGTCTATTATACCATGCACAAGGGAATGGGGGTGGGGGTGGGGTGGGGCGGGGGGGGGGGTTCTTATATTAGAATAATAGCAATTATCAGCACCTCCCACAGACAGACAGTCACAATGTTAGTTTCCTCCAATGAGAACCGCAATTTTTCCAAAATGTATTCACCAATCACTCCTATCTCATCATTAGCATAAACAGAGCAATATTTGATGTACCATAAAATGTTTTCCACTAAATTTTCTGCCAAGGAAGGGGTCACATATATTTTGCATGAAAATCAATGTCTACCAGAAACAAACATTAACGCTTTGACTCCCTCCCTTGCCCATGTTATAGGTGTCCTGTTTTATATGACCTATGAAATGGGACTGTGAGGTGATGATACCCCCCCCCCCCCATTTGAATGAGGGCGCTATATTCTCAATTTCCTGTTTGCAGTCTGGAATGGCCTACTCCATTGCAGACCAAAAGAAGTCTTACCTGTGTGAGTTCTCATGTGTCTTTTCAATAAAGATGGTCTGTCAAAGACTTTACGACAAACTTCACAAGGTAACATGGCTCTTTCTTTACTTCTTCTGATTATACCAAGATATTGATCACTTCGACTCACTTTGTCATGTAGTTGATGCTAAGGGGGAAAAATAATTAAACTTATATCAGAATCTATCATTGGTTACTTGGTACGCACATGCAGTATTTGCACTACAATGCAATACTGAAAACATTACTGTATGCATGTATGCAAATGAGCACGCAATCATTCATGTACACAAATCAAGTTTTCGGGTGTTTTTTTCTACTTTTGCATTTCTCTTTATCTGGTGTACACTTCTTGTCAGACACTTAAATAAAAAATTAAGGTGGATGGTTGGAATGTGGCTATTCAAACTTACAAAGGTTGCTAGGCAGTGATGCTAGGTATCGATCAGTGTGCCCTCCCCAATGACAGCCAAATTAGCCAAGTTTTGTTGTTGTGAGTCAAAATGATAAAAACTGGCATTTCTTGAGTTACCACATAGTAAGAGATAGGGGAACACCAAATATTGGTGCATCACTAGAAACTGAACAACCAGGATATACAATCCATATTTTCTGTTAAAAGATAATAACTTGGCTTGTGTATGGTATAATCCTGAGGGCGGTAACCTGTGGCCAGCTCTGGTAGGGTGTGTGGCCAGTGCTGGAAACCCCAGGTCCCATTTTAGACCAAAGGGCTAGAAAACACACCCAAAGGGCAGCACATATACGTGTACTCAAATAAGGTGGGTAGCCACCGGGAGTAGCCACCCCAGGGGTATAATATTATCAGATATACACCCACCTGTTGTATGTAATGTTGTCTACTATTATGAAGTGGCGGTGGTATTGGCATTTTCTTGTCATCCTCTGGTGGTGGAGTGATCAAATTGAGAGAAGTTGGAATGATGGCATGTGAGTCTATCTTGAGAGGAGATGTTGGGTTGGTGTAGAATTCTGAAACATTAACACAGATGACTTCACATTTGAAATTAAGATGACTCTGAAAAAAAAACTCTCCATCCAACTTTCATTACTGATAAAAGCCAGAGTTTCATATCTTTGTAATGTTTTGGGTTTGTAATGTTTCGGGAAAGAACACATTTTTTGGCGAGTAATTGTTTTTTGTCTATCACTTTAATGTAACTCTGAATACTAATTTCTTTATAGTCAGTTTACTTCAATATTATTTCTATTTCTTCCACGGATTACTAGTTAGGCAGGTACATTGTCTTCATCTGTATAACTTATTTGCTAATTATAAATTTCTCATTTAACATAACCCATTCTCAGTAACTTACTCCACACAATATAGACTCCAGAGAATGTAACAACTTCTTCAAAAAAAATTTCAAAAAGTGTACGTCTATAATAATATTGTTGCAATAGTATGTAATTATGTAAATGAACTTACCTTGAGTTGCCCCTGGTAACAGCATTGGTCTGCGTTGCCATGGTGACATATACATAGGTATTTGTAAGGGTGCTGGTATAGGTAACTTGGTTTCTTTCAGTATAGAGCTGACACTGTGGTCAGTTGTTGAGAAGTAGACTAGCAACTCAGTATGTGCTGGTATCACTTTGACAGCCTGGAATACAGGTTTACCTAGAAATACACACACAGCAAAGACAATAGCTTGAGTACCGTAAGCGAAGAAATTAAAAACTTGGTCTTCATGCTGTGTTTTCACTTGAGTTTGGGACCAGAGGAACTAGGAGGGAAAATTTGATACTATTTTCATGTAGATTTCTATATCAAATATTGGCAGTGAACTCGAGCAAATCACCAGGGGACATTGGGTATAAAAACACTGGCTGAGAAGCCAAAATAAACTGACATAGGAACTACGGCACATTTTACCTACTTCCCACAGTGATAAGAAATTAGAATGTTGTTTTCTTGTGAGCCATCACATGGTATGGAATAGGAAACACTAAAAAAAATATTTATTTATTTTTTGAGCTTTAGCATAAGTCAGGCAATCCACACAGGTGACTAACACCTACAAATATAACCCCCAAATCAATCATATCTCCCGTACAAAGTTAACAGAGCTTCTTACCTCTCATCTTGACTGCTACCATGTTAGCATCTTCTACCTTGCTAACACTCTGTACAAATCTGATCCAGTTACAATGCCGTACACTGTGTCCATTCACTCGCTGAATGTCGTCATAGCAACCAAAACCATTTCTAACCTACAATAAATAAAAACAAATACTATAGAATTGAACTTGAAACTTGTACCTAAAGTTTTTATCTGCACACTTCAGTCTTTGTCAACAGATTGACCCTCTACTATTAAGCACAAATGACCTTACAGTCAAATAAAAACAAATGATTACAATAATAACATATCACCTGTAGAGGGCGCTTTCTACTCTCACCCATTCTCATTAAATATTTCACATCTTTTCAGGAATAATCTTTAATAGAAAGACTGTGGTTTGATGATTTTAAGAAGTTCAACATAGACTTACATTGATGTTTTGGTGATTGCTTACTTATACCAGCTATACATTCAACTCATTCTTTCCATATAACTTTAATTTCATTTTCACAGGCAGAACTATGGTATAAACAATTGTGACATTGCTCCATATCTATCATGTAGCCTATGCTACAAGAATCTACAATAATCAACACACTAACATTTGCATTGTAAGCTTCTATTGTGTACTTTACACAAGTTTTACAAAACATACTCAAAATAACACAGCCCTCTACAGTCCAATTTACAAAATTTTGTCCTTTTGTTTTTTACTTTTGTTGTGTTGTAACGGTTCCAATTGTATGTTGATGATGGTGTACTTCACGGACTACCTTCTTTACACTCAGCAAGGAAGTGTTACCACTAAAACAGGTTTTTGCTAAAATTTTGATACATTCAGCAACAGAAATCTCATGACACTGATATGATAATTAACTTAATATTTTTGTATTTTCCGTAAGAATTCTTAGTCAACATTTTAGAGTAAACCTTTATACATATAATTATTTTCTCACAATCAGTGCATATTGAAGTCTTTTAATTTATTGCTCAATTTAATATCATTTATTTATTTAAAAAAATGTCAATTACAATTTCCAATTAATTAATAATTAATTTAAAAGCTTTTTACTTGATTTAAAATAAATCTATAAACTTAAATACAATATGTGAACATAGAAGAGAAAGTACAAAGAACATATCTATGGCGATATTTATCGAAACAGAAAATTTTTCCTTCTCTCGGAATTATGTCAATCTCATCAGTCAATTCAATTAAGATTACCAATTCTAGCGTTGAGATCTCCACAAAGGATTACAGAGTCAACATCATCATGTAAATAAAATTGACAAAGCAAGTGTGCAAAGAAATCTGTCGCATATCTGAAATACCAGGTGTGACTTCAGTGAACTGCAAGTGGTGGTTAAAGTGTGCTACAGTAAGTACAATAATGCGAGTACAGCAAAAAATGAAGCTGAAATACGTATAAACTCAGCTTGTGACCCTTCTAAAGCCAGTAAACTGAATATATATTTGTATGTTCACCAGATTTACTCTTCACCATTGCTTACATTCTGAAACTGTATGAAAACACTGACAACACAAAACCACTTCTACTCGTACTTGTACTTTTGTGGATGGGAAATCCAAGACAGTTTACAAATTGTCAAATTTTCCGGGATTCCTTTTCTATTCCTGAAATTCTTAGCCTGCCTAGTACCAACTAGATCTGTGACTCCACCACACCCACTCATTAAATGACTGCAGTGGAATCAGAAATCCTAGGATGTATGTAGACAAGCTATCAAATGCTAAGACCTTGGCAAACGGCACTAACAACACAAACCACTTCTTTGACAGTGAATTAGGAATTCAACTTCAAGACAATTTACAAAACTTTTGAATTTTCCACTTTCTATTACATTAACCAGTTTATTCCCTGAATCTGTGACTCCACTGCATTCGCTCACTATAACTATAAATGCCTGTAGTGGAGTCCGAGTGATATAGCCCAGCTATTTAATACAAAACCATAGCAGAATTCTGACAACACACACATCACCACTTCCTGCACATTGTTTTCTGACTCACTGTCAAAGCACTGGAGATTGAAGACAGTGTAATGTTGTCATCTAAACCAGTATTGTACATGATGAGGGTCATACCAACAACTGTGAGATCACTTGCTACTGTTTTAAACATTCCATATATTCACACCATCAATCACAGTGGCAGGTCAAAGGTTAAGTACAGGTCTTGTTGACTTTAACCCAAACTATGGTGTCAACTTGCTGAGTTGTCTTACTGTTTATACACATCATTACTTTCACCTACTCCATGGCTTGGATCATAATTAGCTTACTCAGTAATTCCTATAAGGTATATTGTTACGAATTACACCTCCTCCAGTGGCATAGAGACCACGTTGGCATCCAGACTAGATCATACACTTGTAAATTGATTCAAACTGATGTATAGTTTGTAGAGCTACACAATTAGTATATTTTACTCAATGCAAAAATTATGTGATTCATCAAGGCAATTCTCAGTACCTGCAAACTAAGCTTTGTACCTCATGCTAGAGGGTCAAAATAGAACAAGAAGGTTGACTTATTTTCACTCACAGCTTAAGTAATGTATGAGAAGCACATGGAGCGGAAGTTATGGAAGGTGTGGTGTTGACCAAGAAATCGAATGTTTGTTATTTTTATGATGCGCCTACGCAGTAATATTCTTTCAGGTACTTAGAATTGTTTAAAATTTCTTGTTGTTAATGTTTGCATGCAAGTTGTGCAAAAAAGATAAATTAAAGAACCCACATTATCATAAATTGGTACAAAGGAAACAAAAATATAGAAATTTACTAGTTAGAGACAACATTTGACATCCAGACTAACCAATAAACTACTTGCACTGTGTTTTTTAATACAAACCTGTATTTTCACAATACACACAGTGTTGGTTTTGACAGGTTTATCAATATGCTATATCATGTTTTACAGTTTGTGATAACAAGACTAACAGATGTTCATGCAACTCTTGTGGTTTTTAATTTCATTAGTTTCTCATCAACTATCTGAATGGTGGAGATTTATATATTGTCCTAGTTTGGATGCCAATGTGGTCTCTAATGAAACCACGTGAGTGGAGGAGACTGGTGTAAATCAGAACACTACCATATAGGAACTAGACTAATATTGTTCATGGTTCCAAGAATCAATAGTACAGTACAATATAGTTACTTTGAGATGCTAAATTGGAAACGAATGCTATGTTTCAATCCGTCTACCATACAGACCTTGATCATGCAATGATATCATTATTCAGCGTTAATGTTTCTCTCTGAACTGGCGGAATAATATATGTCTGTAAATTGATGAGTGGTGTTTCACATGACTACTTTTCTTATTAGAAATGTTGAAGAGCTCTTTGAAGAGATTGTCACAGTTGGTTACCTTTCTTATTAGTTTAGAGAAGCTTATCACAATAATAGTTGAAGTTTAGTTTGTGTTGACAGATTGAACTCTATCAGACAGATAGTGAGGAACAGCTGTACTTAGGAAAACATCCTATGTATGTGAGTCATGTCTACAAATTGTAATATGTATCAGTTCTTGATTTACGGTGACACACCATCAACACAGTTAGTTTGGAAATGGAGGTGGGAGGGGGGTGATAGACTGTTTAAAGGTAGTTTGGTATTGTGAAGGACGAAAGGTTGGGGGGGAGGGGAGACAGCTAACACTGTTTCTAGCATGGGAGGGGGGGGAAGGGAGTGTGCCCTCTAGTGGTAGCCAAATTTTGTTGTTGTGAATCAAAATGAGAAAAACTGGGATTTCTTGTGAGTCACCACATCATAACTTAGTAAGAGATAGGGGAACACAAAATGTTGGTGCATCACTTGAAATTGTGTGCTTTAGTGATGCGACAAATTAGCTTAGAGGGTAAACTGGAAGGGAGGGATGACAGACTTTTAAGAGTTATTTTGGAATCATGGAGGGAGGTGGGGGTGATGACAGAAACAGTTTGTTAGCAATCATGGGGGTGGATGTGAGGGGTAGAAGAGATATGAAGAGTTAGTTGAATCATGGAGGAAGCTTGTGGGGGGGGGGTTCTAAAGGTTGTTTTGAATAGCTTGAGATAAATTTATGATCACTGCAGATAAGTTTCTGCTTGGTTGACAAAAACAGGAAATACATTGGCTGTGTTTGCATACACAACACAGAAGTCAAATATAAGTAGAGTTGTAATATGTTAAACAAACAGGACTTTGTTAACAAATCCCAATCTAGAGTAAACATTCAGAACATGATATATCAACAACTGTAAATGGTTCCATACTTCACAAGTAGATGAGATGAAGAGATATAATTATCCATGTAAGGTACATTTTGTACTTTTACCTCTGGACAATTACATTTATGACACAGAATAGAAGGTAGGCACTTGATTTAGGCCTAAATAAATTGTGTGGTTCTGATAAAGTTCAATTTTAGAATAGGTGGGGTAGGCAGATTTTTGAAATATTTTTTTGTATGTGTGAGAGTCTAGTTCCAGTAGTTATGTTTTCTGTTGTTTTCCATATGGTCTCTCTGTTATTGGTTTCTTCTCATCAGATCATAGTCAGTGGATGGAGTCTCCCCTCTACTGTCTATGATCAGATGTACAGCCATTAAAGACTGGAAGAAGATTTTTTTACGTGTAAGTTGATGTCCGCATCCACTATTTCTAATACGACCACAATTTTTGCAATTTTATTTATTTCTCTTGAATACATAAAAAAAAGTTTACGGTTGGTAGTGAAAAAAGAAGGTGGTGTAGGGTAACTGGAACAAAAAAAAAAAATTTTCAGGCCTATACTGAAGTTTTATAGACCATCAGGACCTCCACTGACTACTAAATACAACTGGGTGTGATCTCACTGTCACAAGCTATCCAAACTAATTTGCTTGAGATGGCAAACAACTTTACCAGACTCTGCACTAACTGTAAGTTTGGTAACTACAATCATTTGGATGGTCTGATTCAACTAAAACTTAAATTTAAAGATTTCAAACTTCAGGACATTCAAGCTGATTGACTAAGAATTTTAGTAAACTTTATCAAAATCACAACATCTTCAAACTTGTGATTCAACGATATAACTTACACTTATTGAGAGATAGGTAAAGATATGTTGCTCATAATCAGTGTGCCCTCAGGCTCTAATGATAGCCAAATTTTGTTGTTGTGGGTCAGTATGATAAAAACTGACATTTTTTGTGAGTCACCACATAGTATTATAAGTAAGAGATACTGGGGAACACCAAATTTTGGTGCATCACTACCAATTGTGTACGTCTGTTGCACATCAAATGTAGTCTGGATGCCAAAGTGGTTTCTAACTAAACCACGTTGTGAGTTGAGGTGTAAATGGTAACGATACTGTATAGGAACTAGACTATGTCAAATGGGCTTAGAAGGCACACTGCTCATAATCATATTGCAGTGTTTACCACAGTGTTCAATGTGTGCTCTATTGGAAAGGAAATAAGCTGGGGACATGAAACTTTGACAAAACATTACACGTTTGTACTAAAAATGTTACACTATACTATTGTAAAAATGGAATAAGCACATCCCTTACAAATCTAAATTTTGATCTTCTGACTCACAGGTAATTGATGGATTAAGTTGTCATTAAAATCTATGAAAAGGTCTCCTAAGTCAATGGCAGTGACTCATTAGTTGAGATAAAGGTAACATGCTGAGTACTTAATTAACACATGCTGACTAAGACAGGAATTATCTGACTATTGTCTTTAGTATCAACATATTAATGTTTTAACTGTACATAGTGTACATTCCAAAGACAATGTGATGTCAGTGAGACTTTGTCAACATTAAATACTAACCACTAATCAATTCTAACCGATACTAACCACTAACCAGCACTAACACACCAGTCAGATCACTTAGTTATACCAGTTACTCAATATATCAAATATCAATATCATAATTTTTATTTATTTATTTATTTTTTTTTTTGGGGGGGGGGGGGGGTTGGGGGGGGTTTGGAGTAAGTAGCTATCTATTGACTCATGAATCTGTGATTGAATTCATTTTGCTAAAGTTGGGGAACATGGATAACTGAAAGGGAGAAAAGGGGTAAATGTTGCATATTTTCATGTACAATCTACCATAATTTGGTTTGGAAACCCAGTAGATTTTACCTGTTTACCGCCTCAGCTATCAGTCAGGCGGTCAGTCAGTCAGTCAGACAGCCAGCCAGTCAGTCAGTCAGTCAGCCAGTCAGTCAGTCAGTCAGTCAGTCAGCCAGCCAGTCAGTCAGTCAGTCAGTCAGTCAGTCAGCCAGTCAGCCAGTCAGTCAGTCAGTCAGTCAGTCAGTCAGCCAGTCAGCCAGTCAGTCAGTCAGTCAGTCAGTCAGCCAGTCAGCCAGTCAGCCAGTCAGTCAGTCAGTCAGTCAGCCAGCCAGCCACCAGCCAGCCAGCCAGATAGCCAGCCAGTCGGTCAGTCAGCCAATCAGTCAATCAGTCAATCAATCAATCAATCAATCAGTCAGTCAGTCAGTCAGTGCTGTAACACTAACAGACTACAGTTTAGCTGATTGAGTTAATTACACCAGCTAGTAAACAGGTTAGGGCATTATTGCCAGAAAGTTTGAAATTTTCAAAGCATACATGGAGATTAATCTGACTCTACATCCTGGCAAATTGAGATAGTCAACTATCTGAAGTCTCTGGGCTATGACATTTCTTGGGAGGATACTTCAAGAACTTTGAATATTTGTACACTGATCAGTAGAATCAGTAACTGTGTTGGTTGTTATTTTAGCAAGTCATACACCTGGCTGTTGTTAGTATCTTGACATTCTTATCAATGTCTAAATAAACAGAGTGGGCTCATTGAGTAGCTAGGTTATGTAACAAACAGTCTGGAAGTATTAAACACATGATGTGTGTGTCAGTTATCACATAGTATGGCTTACATATATATCTCATACCACACACATCAAGGACCCTTGTGCCTCCACTGTATTGCACACTAACATTATAAAGTTCACTGAATAAATAAATAACTACTTTATTTCATTTTGTTTACATACTAACACTCCCATAGTCCACTCCCAGTCCATCTAGTAACTTTACTATTTTATTTCTCCTCTCATCTCATCTCATCTCCTCTAGTCTGTCTGTCTGTCTGTCTGTTTGTCTGTATGTCTTCTCTCTGCATGTCTGTCTGTCTGTCTGTCTGTCTCACTCACTCAATCAATCAATCAACCTACCAATCCATCCATCAATAGTATGATCGATGAAAGCTAAATTTAGTGAGCTAATTGTAAATTTTGGGGCAATATTAAGTTCCATTAATTTAGAATCAATCCATCCATTGATTTTATCCATCCATCCACCCATGCATCCATCCATCCATGCATGCATCCATCCATCCATCCATCCATCTACCCATCCATCCATCCATCCATCCATCCGTCCATTCAACCAACTAACCAACCAATCAATCAATCAATCAATCAATCAACCCATTCAACAACATTAGTGCCACCAAACACCCAGCTATGTAACCCATTGATCTTCTATCTCAACATACATTGATTCATCTAATCAATCTCTATTCATATGTTATATACATCTGAAGTATGCATCAATATATGACAGCAGGTTTCACAGTATCACTAATATTCAAACTAGTCCACAGACTTTCAAGACTTAGTCATTATACTATCTCTTAGTCTAAAGGTTATCTACGGCTTTAATTCTCTTTAATCTTTCATAGAATTGAAGCCACAATAGTCTAGAGGTGCGATCCATTGGTTTAGAAGCCACAATAGTCTAGAGGTGCTATCCACTGGGTTAGAAGCCACAATAGTCTAGAGGTGCTATTCATTGGGTTAGAATCTGAAGATCTCTATTGAGTATAACTTAACCAGAGGGGAGAAGACATGTCGAAACCCTGCACAGCGTATACACCCAGCGCAAGGTATTAAAAGAAGTTTCAGACTCCAACCCAAGAGTCTAGATACCAACATGGCATCGAATGCTGCATCAAATCAGCTCTAAAGAGATATCGTTAGATTTGATGAAGGATAGCACTAAACGACAATTACCCAATGGCTAGCTCGTCAAAGCTAGAAACCATAGCTAGAAGCCATGCACAGCGTGGAGACTATACTACCTAGATAAATACACATCCCTCGGCCACATCCCTAGGCATCCTGTATAAATCAATTTTGTCATTGATTTCCATTCATTTCCCTTTACTATTTATGTCATGTTCTATTACACATTGTAAGTTTATATACTTGTATATACAAGTTTCTTGCTATAGTGATAACAACAGTCTAGTGACATGCTGAATGCCGAAAGACAGATGGTTTTCTCGTTCAAGTTTCCTTGACAAAATTTATCACCTACCATTAACAAGTAATTTAGAATGTCTTGTGTGAAGTTCATAAGTTATCATCAAGACAGACTGGAGTCATCTAGTATTTCAAGAATTTGTAACACTAACATTTCAAGTGATCATTGTCTGTTAGTGTTAGTGTTTTCTCCTTACTTTTTTTTCCTATGCAGAGATTTTTTGCCAATGTCTGAAAACTGTAGTAAGGGAAAGAGATATCTGGTCAAACTACTACAGTAGAAATGAAATAATATTAACATTTTCTATATTTTTGTTATAATACACAACAAATATAAGAGAATGTCAATCTGATGTAGATATATCACTCGATTTCTTTATTTACCTATTTCCTTTCCATCCATCCATCCACCTATCCAACCATTTAGTTCATTCATTCATTCATTCATTTATCTATTCATTCATTCATTCATTCATCCATCCATTCATCAATCCATTCATTCATCCATCTATCTATCCACCCATCCACCTACCCACCCATCCATTTAATTCATGCAACCATCCATCCAACCATTCATCCATCCATCCATTCATCAATTCATTCATCTTGATGTCAACACTGTTCTGTATCATTAATGTCTGAAGTGCAATGACTCTATCTCAACCTGCATGTACCTAGTCTAGAGACATAATATATCTCACAGAAATATTCAAAGCCATGAAGACTAAGCCTCTCTAGTCTAGTGTGAGCCTAGTCTGGTTCCTTTATGGTATCATTATGATTTACACCTCCACTTGGTTTAGTTAGAGACCACGTTGGCATCCATACTAGTATGAACCCTGCCTTTGACTTTTCAATAGCAGGCATTAATCAAAGAATCTAGGGTCCAGTACCAAATAGTTCAAGTTTGATTATATACCAAGTCAAGTACAGCACTTGATAATAAATGGAATATGGGCTTGTCATATCTGTAACAATCAAAACAACTAAATCACTACTTGATGTCGCTATAAACATATACTATAAAATGTCACAACCTCTTGTGTTATAACAAACCATAACTCACTGAGGAGAAATGTGATGAACCATATGTGTTATGCATGTTCCATACTTTTAACAATTGTCACTTCACATTTCATAGTGTTTTTGGTGACACAGCATCAAATATGACAGCTAGTCTCTAGACTAATATAGTATAAAGTGCAATGTCATCTCTAGTTTTATTATATAACTTTAACCATAACTCACTGAGGAGAAATATGACGAACCATACATTTTGTGCACAATCCATAGATGAAGCATGTCATTGTGAATTTTTCAAACCATACACACTGATTCACTTATCAGGGCTCCAAATTAACTTTTTTTCTTTGGTTGTCCTAGAGGTCTACCAATTTCAGAAAGTGGTAACCAAATATGGTGATGGTGAGGCCTAATAAAAAGAATTGCATGGTTCCGATGACATTCAATTTTAGAACAGGTGGGGTGGGTAAATTTTTTTTTTTTCATGTGTGAGTGTCTAGTTCAGGTTTTCCATTGTTTTCCAAATGGTCTCTGTGTTGTTTATTTCTTCCTATCAGATGTACAGCCATTACAGATTGGAAGAACAGTCGTATATTGTCTTTTTATGTTGATGTCAGTTTCTGTGTCCACTATTTCTCACGATACTTCACAAATTTTTTGCAATTTTATTATTTTTTTCTTGAATACGTAAAAAAAAGTTTAGGGTCAGCAGTGAAAAACTAGGTGGACTCGGGTAACCGGAACCGGAATTTTTTTTTTTTTTTGAAGCCTGAACTGAAAACAGAGTTCCTCTTTTGGAAATATGTGTGTTGATATTGAAATATTTTTTAAGTCCATAAATCTTGCATCCTTCACGTCATTGTATAATCAGTGATAGCCTGAGCAGACTACTACTACTAGCTGCAAATCATAGTAGCCCACGCTGTGACAAGAATTAGTAGTTTGTGGACATGGACTACTGTTAATTTCAAGTCCTGATTATATTGTATTGTATTGTATTGTATTATATTGTATTGTATTGTATTGTATTATATTATATTGTATTGTATTGCATTGTATTGCATTGCATTGCATTGTATTGTATTGCACTGTATTGCATCGTATTGTATTGTATTGTATTGTAAGGTATTGTGTAATTGTATTGTATTGTATAATTGTATTGGCTAAAACAGACTTGGTTCTCCTGCTTGATATACTGATTCTAGGTTGACATGGTCAAACCAGTGATAGCTAACAGTCCCAAGGCTATTATTACATCTATACAATGTCATAACCTCTAGTGTTATAACAAACCAAAACACACTAACGAGAATCATGATAAAGTAACTGTGTGTTTTGTCCAATATACTGGAAAGTATACTATGCAGATCATGTGCACTGTCCAATGTCATAAGCCTTTTCCATTATAACAAACCATAACTCACCAAAGACAATCCCCTGTACACTTGTGATGGAACCATATGTTTTGTTCAATGTCATAACCCCTGGTGCTATAACACACCATAACTCACACACAGCTCTTAACACATGTGTACAAGTTTAGACCACAGTGAAAGATGCTATCAAATGTAAGTGCATATGGTCACCAAGTATAAACTGACTTTGCAATCCATTACCCCAGCCACTATATAGCCTAGCTGCTGAGAGACTGACTACCTGGCTTGCAAATCTTGTTGCCAGTACACAAATGTTGAGTCTGATAGCCAAGACTGTGGGCTATATACTGTAAGCCAGTATGTCAAGTCAGATAGCCAAGTCTCTGGGCTATACTGTGAAGCCAGTATGTCGAGTCTGATATTGATAGCCAGGCCTCTGGGCTATATTGTCAAGCCAGTATGTCAAGTCAGATAGCCAAGTCTCTGGGCTATACAGTCAAGCCAGTATGTCAAGTCAGATAGCCAAGTCTCTAGGCTATACTGTCAAGCCAGTATGTCGAGTCTGATATTGATAGCCAGGCCTCTGGGCTATATTGTCAAGCCAGTATGTCAAGTCAGATAGCCAAGTCTCTGGGCTATACAGTCAAGCCAGTATGTCAAGTCAGATAGCCAAGTCTCTGGGCTATACTGTCAAGCCAGTATGTCAAGTCAGATAGCAAAGTCTCTGGGCTATACTGTCATTGTCAAGCCAGTGTGTCAAGTCAGAGAGCCATGTCTCTGGACTAAGCTGGTTTGTCAAGTCAGATAGCCATTCAAGTCTCTTGGTTATACTGTCAAACTACAACATCAAGTCCAATCTGATGTAGACCCCTGTAACCAAGTCTCATGTATGTTACTTGGATGTACTTGACAATGGAAAGTGTCCTGAAAGTGAACATGGCAAGTTTGTGGGTTACCTACAGTACATTGTACATCAAAGGAAAGTGTTGATTATTCTTTCATACATGATTGAGAATTAAGCCAACTGTGGTGGATATTCAAAGGGCCAGGGTTTCAATCCCAGGTTCTCACATTAGCATTTAAATGTAATAATATCTTACCACTGGAGACATGAGGATTAACCGTATATCAAATCACCCTTTTGTTTTAGGACTACTTTTTCTTTAGCTCTAGCAGACAACTGTTTTTCAGACCAACATGTAAAGATGGATGATCAGATTAAATCACTTTGATACTGATACCACTGGGGCAATGACTTAATCAATGCAACTGACCTGTCTAATAAATTAATTCTCATTACATGTACTTGGACAATTTTCAATTCACTTAGCCACTATATATATACAAACTGTGAATCGTTTTAACTGTTTGTCCGTAGTGAAATATGCTGTGTGGAGAGTGTTGGCTATAGTCAGATTAGCTCTAGGAGTTGTAAGCAGTGTGCACTCTAACTAAGTCAGACACACACAATTTCTAGTGACGAACCAAAATTCTGTGTTCCTCTATCTCTTACTATGAGGTGACTCACAAGAAATGCCAGTTTCTCTCATTTTGACTCATAACAACACAATTTGGCTATCAGTAGAGGGGACACTCCAATTCCCAAATGTCTATCATCAACTTCAGTTCTTGCCGCAAACAATTTCAATCACAATGAAATATCACATGTATGCATGGGATGTTGTTTTAAATTTATTCCTTTAAAATGCATGGTTGCAGACCTTGACTATCACAATGGTGATACATCTCACAGAGTCACCACAACTTTTTAATGAGTCTATATTATACAAGGACGTTACCATCATATGTCACATCGCAAACTAATCATTGAAGCTTTGTACGGCTGTCATTGTAACACTATCAATAGCATATATAAGAATCATTAAGTGACCTTGCCAGTGGCATGCATGCATGCATAACCTGGGCCTTATCTTGTCTTATTTAGGACCACTCCATGCAGCCATTCGAAGCATGTGCCTACTACACCCTCCTCTATTACACAAATATATGCACAGAGAGTGTTACTCTCCCAAACAAATTCTAGTGATGCACCAAAATTTATTCTCATATCTCTTTTTACTCTATGTGGTGACACTAGAAATCCCAGGTTTTCTCATATTGGCTCACAACAACAACATTTGGTTAAATCCCATCATGAGAGGACACACTGGTACCCGCTGCCTCATCTCACTAAACACATTATGCACATATGCAAACAGAGTATTACACATGTGACATGTACGCACAGACAAACACATGTCAATGCCATGGCATACAAACAAAGACCCTCATAATCTCATCTTGTCTATAGCAAATACAAACACTGCACATATGCAAACATCTCTATATACTCATAAACAAAATGTACACTACACACAAATCGAACACATGTCAATAGGGTATATGAATCAGATAGTGACCTTGCCAGCAGCATGCATGGACAGCCATGTTTGTCTACAAACTGATAGATCCATGCATACAGCTTGTATTATTCCCTAAAACCCAAGGGCTAGATACCCATGCATCCTCCTCTCACTTATACTAGAGTCATCATCTATACACACAGACAAGCAGCTGTCATGACAATATAGCAATTAATCATGTTAGTGACCTTGCCAACAGCATGATACATTTCCTTAATATCTTGTCTACCCTCCTCCCACATGCATATACATGTCACAGCACATTCAGACAGACAGACAGATATATATATACAGACAGACAGACATACACACTGTGACACACACAGACACACACACACACGTACTGTGTGACGTACATACATATGTATACAAATGTACGTACACTGTTCGTGTATGCATGCATGCATGCATACATGTATACAAACATGCATACATACATACATACATACATACATACATACATACACACACACACACACACACACACACACACACACAGTAGCACATGCGCACACAGAAATATCAACAGAGTTATCAACAGAGATGAGCACAACACAATTGAGGAGATCACTACTTGAACATACTCACTGAAAACTATGTAGTACGTTTACAAACTGTTGAATAGTGTTTATTTATGTTTGCCACATTTTGTTGAAGAAATACTTCAAAGTAGATGGATCTGAGATGAATGAGCACTGATAAATTAAATCACTCACCACATAGTCTAGTGCTATCCATCATGATTCCATAGCATCAAATCTCAAGAATTTCTCAATACAAGTAGAAATTACTTTTGTATTTTATTTTGTTATTTTTTGTTATCACTCCAGTTTATACATTTACTGGTTTCTTTTATCACCAAACACTTATTTACAGAAAATCCAATGAAGATAAATGTAGTTTTCTTAACAGATGCAATACAGATTCTATTCTATTCTATCCTATTCTATTCTATTCTATTTGATTCTATTCTATTCTATTCTATTATATTATATTATATTTGATCTATTCTATTCTATTCTATTCTATTTTATACTCTTCTATTCTATTCCATTCTATTCTATTCAATCTATTCTATTCTATCCTATTCTGATCTATTTTATTCTATTTGATCTATTCTATTCTATTCAATCTATTCTATTCTATCCTATTCTGATCTATTTTATTCTATTTGATCTATTCTATTCTATTCAATCTATTCTATTCTATTCTATTCTATTCTGATCTATTTTATTCTATTTGATCTATTCTATTCTATTCAATCTATTCTATTCTATTCCATTCCATTCTGATCTATTCTATTCTATACTATTCTATTATATTCTATTCTATTCATTCAATTCTTATCTATTCTATTATATTCTATTCTATTCTATCTATTCAATTCTTATCTATTCTATTCTATTCTAATTTATTCAATTCTATTGTATTCTATTCTATACTATTCTATACTCTTATATTCTATACTATTTTATTCTGTTCTATTCTGTTCTATTCTATAGACTGCCAAACTTTGTATCTTGACTACCCACAAATATATAATGTAGTAGACTAGTCTGTTTGACCAACTGAAATCAACAGAAACTTGTAGCAGCAGAAACAGTTCACTTGGATAAATTTGACTACCTAGCCCAAAAATTTAAATTTGAGCCCTGCATGATAGACATGCAAATACAAGTAGAGTGGCATATATACTTGAGGTATTTGCATGTGTGGTGTTCGATCTCTACTGCCATAGTGTCACGAATATTCAGCATGTGAAAATGCATGAAAACACCAAAACCAAAAGTATGAGTACTCGGCGTACATTTACCAGTACCCACATACCCATTCTATTGGAGATTCTCCTTTTGTTTTGAAGATAATGACAATGTGGGTATATTGTAATTATTTAATTCAATAATGAGTAATTAACATTTCTAAAAATAAAGGCCATTAAATTCAGAAGAGCTGATTGAGTTGATCATGAATGCTATGGTTACTGTTTTGCTTTCTAAGTACACTAATGAGCGTTCTTTACTACAGACTGTAAACACTTGGTATTATCTCTACATTGTGTATGTGTTGTAGGATTTCACTTTTTAAAGAAAAAGTTAGTGATAATGGCTGTAATGAGTAGAGGTATTGTTATTATTTAATGATTGTGGGAAAGCAAATAAAGTGTTTATAAATATTGTCTGTTTTTTGCTTTAGGTTGCGAACCTAAGTACATGTAGAGAAGGATTATAAGGTTTGGTAAAACTAATACAGTCAATTTCAAAATACCGTGCAGCTTTTCTGTTTGATACAGACAAGCAGAAATCCATAAGCAACTGGACATGCTACACTTTCTTTATAAGGTAGCAAGATTAAATGAGTACAGTTTCTTGTTACATTTTGTCGAAGTGAAATGAACTACACATGCCACCATACAGACATCAAATGAACACCGCAAAGGACATTTCATTGGGTGTTCAATAGTGTCAATACTAAGAAAAATATTGTCACCCGAATGTCTGCATGGAGTTGCAATACATTTAAATGGTTTATTTCATTTAGACTGAATGTAGTAAAAATTGTGATCTTGCTACTGAAGTGTGGCATATGCAGTTTTTTGTTGGTTTCTGCATGGTGTTGTATTAATCAGAAAAGTTGCACGGTATTTTGAAACTGACTGTATTAGCTTCCATAGTTGTTAGGATGACAATTGTTTGTGGGAACTCTGGTAAAGTGACTATGGAATGTGGGAAGATTTCACCACTTACTCTGCTCTGCTCTTAGGAGACAAAATGGTCTGGAAAGGTTGTCTGACAAATTTATAAATTAACATTTTAAAAAAAATTACAGTTGAACTTCACTGAAACAAACTTTTAAATTCCATTTAATTCTGCTGAAACTTTGAAAGGTTGAAACTTTGCAATGCATGATGGGTCATTACAGCTCAGCTTTGAAAACAGCGACATCAGAAAGACAGCTTTTAGATTCACTATGACAAAAGTGACATGAACTGTGATGAAATTAAAACTACCGAATGATTATGAGTGATTCACAATCTAGAATAGTCTATACACTATATACGTTTGGGCTCGTTTTCTATGATTTCTCTCTTTTCACGTATAGTCAAATGGATCAATTGTACCGAAAATATAGCTAAATCTCCTGCTGGGGAAAGTGTGAACAGTGCATGTCAGTAACAATCCATCACATGCTGACAGGTGGTTGCAATCGGTTACCTAGTTCAGTTTACTACAAACTTGACCTCCAGTCTAAAGTAAGTCATGTGAGGATGGTCGGATAATGTCATCACATTTATATCAATGCTCAAATAGCATTAAACTACCACTATCATAGTATCAGTGGTAAGAACAGAATGTTGTGCTAAAGGAAGTCATTTGACTAGACGGTGGAGAGAGAGGTTGTACAAAATGAGTCCACATCTATAGTTTCTAAACTAATCTAGAATCACGCTGATTGAGATTGGAATAACACAAATTCCACTTTTGAGGTGGAAAGGTTAAAACTTTACAAAGAGTCACTAAAGCTGTACTAGGTACAACTGGGATGGTCTTTCTCCCAACTGTTTTGTAGTAGAACGACTTCCTCATAATATCATACACCTTAAACAATACTGAATCACTTGTGGTAAATGTATTGAAGTAGTTGTACACATAATATGGTTTACTAAATCCATTCAAAATGTACTTTTGGGGTCCACACCCAAAAATAACTACCCTAATGCAATCATGACTTTCACCTGTTACAGTTCTTTTTCTGGATAACTCTGATTATATGTACAGTGTCTAATTAGTGGTATTTTAATAATTTTCAATGAATGTATTGTTGGCTGACTGATTGAAAAAAAATTAATACTCCAGTTACAGCGAGTGCAACTCTAACACTGTAGAATGAATTATGAAAGAGATTGAAAAGCTACTGTAGAAATGTTTAATGCCACTCTGCTGATGAAATATATATATGCAATCAAGAACTGAGGTTGAAACTTTCCAATGGGTTAATACCAATCTATCTAGCATCACACAATGTGACTTAATTGAATGACACAAGTTCTAACTCTAACAAAACCATTGTATATAGTTGAAGTGAAAAACTTTTCACTGGAATCCAGGATACAGTTGAAGTGAAAAACTTTTCACTGGAATCCAGGATATAGTTGAAGTGAAAAACTTTTCACTGGAATCCAGGAGCAATGCCATGATTGAGATCGGAATAGAACAGGAAGTTTTAACTAAATACCACTCTGATGAAATCAAAACACAATCAAAACAGTGACTCTGACAAGGATGATGGTGAATTGATCAAGTCACTACCATTTAGCATCTATAATGCAACTGTGTGGACGTTGTCTTCTGATGAGGAGATCATCAACCAAGACAGAACAACAGCTCAAATGCTACAAAACTTTGAACTGCTTGTGCCGTTATAATCTTTGTAAATCACCCAAGCAAACCGTGAGACCCAGTCATTATGAAACCTGTGTGACTGGAATGATGCAAGGTGTCACCAGACACACCACAAAGACTGTAAGAACAATATATAGTGGGGTTTAATGATGCATATCTATCACCCACACATATACCCTGTTTGCATTACCAGAAACAAATGCTATTGTCTCATTCAGAAGATGATGCTCTAACTGGTGTAAACATCCATTGTGATTGAATGTATTCACCAGGGGAAAACAGTATTGTCAGGTGGAAGGACAAAACCACTGCTGGAGGGCTATTAAGTCGACTATAGCAGGTATCTATGATACAACTATGCAATGCGCTGCACTGTTCGTTTGATACCAATTCATGCAATGATGTAATTAGACTTGGCGTTACTGGTAGACAAACTGCAGATGCACAACAATTATACTATGCAACACCACGTAGACATTAACACCAAGTGATGTTCACACTAATTGTTGTTTTGGAGTTTTCTAGTGGCGACATCATACAATACCAGCCATGTTCACACTTTTTCTTACAGTGGCGACACCATGAAAAGTTAATGATAGAAAACTGGGTGCAAGAACGTACTACTACACACAATACTTTGTAGACATGCACCTAGCTCAGAAACCACATGCTCATACTTGTTAAATAAATGTACTATAATGCACAAAGTTGGAAGTTACTGTGTGTTAATACACAAATTAAAACAAAGGCTATTGTACTTATCTTGACTGGTGAGAACCACAATATAATTAACATGGTAATGTGAAAACCGTCAAGTACTTGTTTTGAACACAGAATATAATTTGATTATTCAGTGAAATGAAAAGTAGACTAGTATTAGTAACAGAATGTTATCACATCTACCAAGTTATAACTGTTACAATCACACACATACCAGTACACTATGACAAATTTGATAGTCTTTCTCTTGTCTCTGGTTACACTAAAGGAACCACAGTAAGTTGGCAGAGAGGGGCAAAACTGGCATAGTTTTACTATCAAATCAGAAACACTATAGAGTTTCAATATAGTAACACGTAGGTGTTTTTACATATTACACGTTTTTTGTTACAAATTACTCAAAGAAAATACAGGCAAATGCAAGTATGAAAATTACATTTTATCTCAGTGTGAAAACAAATATAAATATAGTTTTGTGTTTGAAGCTTCCTTTTTTCATCTAACAGTTACGTTGACTTGTGTTCACAGTGAGATAAAATGTATCATTTTATATGTTTGCACAATATCAGTGTCTGTATTGTGTTTTATGTAAATGTAACAAAAAAGCTTTGCTTGTGTGAGACATAGTAAACAGTCTAATTGAAACTCTATAGTCATTCTGGTTTGGTAGTAGATTCATACATCGTTAAACTACCAGCATGCTGGTAGGGGTTGTACCATGGGAAAATAACTTGAACTTAGGACCAATGCACAATGTCGCACAAGCTTAACAAAGAACATCATTCATTTAAATCAAAAACCCCTCCCCAAGCCCCCCTCCCCAAGCCCCCCTCCCCCTCCCCCTCCCCTCCCCCTGAATGAATGCCCACCTCCCCTCCCCCTAAATGAATGCTCAAAAGTATGTTATCAAACATTTATATATGATGTAAACTATGAGGCGAACTGTAATGCATCACACCACTATGATCAATGTAATTTAAAAATATGACTAAATACTTCCAGAAACCAGCACCATAACTCACATTTATAGATTTAGAAGTAAATTTTTATCAACTTATCAACATCTCAGTAGTAAATACAAGAGCTGTTATCACTGAAGGAGTGAGAGTTTTTCAGTGGTTACTAGAAGTACAAAAATAAAGTTCAGCATTGCATTGACACCAGACCCCCTCCCCCTAAATGAACGAAGTTCGCTTATTGAGCTTGTGTGACATTGTGCGGTCGTTCCTTCAGTAGCTTTTACCTACTTATTGCGAATACTATGATTATATCCTTGATACACACAACATCTCAGACTGAGTCAGAGATGTGGCTACTGTGTATTACTAAATTGGGATATGGCTACTGTATATTTCATTATGGTATACCATGCACAAGCCAAGTTCTTGTCATTGAACAGAAAATACTAGTTTTATACCCTGGTTGCTCTATGTCACTGATTCAGCGGTGCTCAAAATATGAGTCAAATATTCCAAATCACCATTATTGTACATTGTTTACTTAATTATGGTTGATGGGGTATAATTACATCATTCTCAAATATTTTTCTTCATTTAGCCAGAAAATACTCATGACCTAACGGTTTGTCACGACCAGTTTTGTTTTTTAAACATTATTAGTTTGTGAAAGCACATATTTCTAGAAATTTGTTATTTTCATCAGTTGCTCAAGTTCTTACCAGTGGTAACACTAACAGC
The DNA here is from genome assembly GCF_964340395.1 of Glandiceps talaboti. Taxonomy (NCBI): domain Eukaryota; kingdom Metazoa; phylum Hemichordata; class Enteropneusta; family Spengelidae; genus Glandiceps; species Glandiceps talaboti. The sequence continues at coordinate 13,467,472 of NC_135557.1, forward strand.
ATCCTCCCCCTACGCTATATGACAAAAGTCCCTTCCCCATCCTTATTTGTTGAGTTTTCCTTCCCTCCTCCCCACCCTGTTTGACCAAAGTCCAATCTCCCACCTCTATTATTGTTGAAATTCCCATCTCTCCTCCCCTCACCAAGTTTGACCAAAACCAAATTCCACATCCTTATTGCTGAGATTCCCTTCCCCTCCCCTCAGTTTTGACCAAAGTCCCCTTCCCACCCTTAATTTTCTTGAGATTTCCCTCCCCCCCCCCCTTTCCTTATCCTGTTTGACCGAAGTCCCCTGTCTACCCTTATTGCGGTTGAGATAACGATATGAACTTAACACAGTTAACCTGAACACCATCTTCTACTTCTATTTCTCCTCTATCCCTTCATCCTATCTTTAACAAAAAAACTTGAGGAACCCCAGCAACGCAGAAGACCATGAAACTATTCTCTTCAGTGAGAGAGTAATAGAAAACCCAATTGTATAGAGCTTTACTGGTATTATGCAATTGGCAATGTTTAAATCTGAAAGCTATGGGCTTTAAATACAACTAAACAGATCAGCGCCTACAGGCACAGACATGTAACATCTTGTCCATACAAGTACTATCTAACACAGATTCTTACTTACATTGTTGGATTGTAAATCAGCACTGTCAAATTACAAAACCCTGCCGATTTAATTAGCTATGGGATCATCCGATTATGGTGACTCTGCATCGGTAATGTACTTGCCGCTTTTGTCAAAGAGGTTTCTAATCCTTGAATACACCCATATTGTCTCTCTAACTGTCCACTTTCTTGTGACTCACCGTCTGAACCATTTGTATATCCTTTCCAATTAAGGTAGAGTACTCAAAAGAAGAGTGTTGGTGTGTTCCCATACCAGACTGGACAACAACAATTGTCTAATAGAATCCTGTACAATCATTGCTCTGTACACATGAAGTCCCTACCACTACAGCTTATTCATTTACAGCAAACCACTCACAATTATCCTCTCCCTGCAGAGTCCCTCTATCCCAACATTGACAGCATAGTATCTACTCCTCTCTCCCAATAGAGTTTATCTATCCCCACAGCATACATGTTCAGTCCATCTACCCCTCCACCCAGCATTCACGTACGAGTCACAATCTCTCCCTGCAGAGTCCATCTACCCCCTGCCCCCGCATTCACACACAAGTCACAATCTCCTGTAGACTCCATCAACCCCCTCCCCCCCCCCCCCCCCGGCATTCACGCATGAGTCACAATCTCTTCCTGTAGAGTCCATCTACCCTCCCCCCCCCACATTCACACAAGTCACAATCTCTTCCTGTAGAGTCCACCTACCCCTTCCACCCCCTCACCCCCACCCCATCATTTACGCATGAGTCACAACCTCTCCCTATAGAGTCCACGCACCTACTCACACAGTACAAAATGGCAGATAAAAATGAACTATGATGAATCTAAACACAGTCAGACTTTAATGACTGCAATACTGACCACCAACATTCATACCGTGGACCAGCAATATTCACAATGTAGACCAGCAATTTTCTAAAACTTAGTCCATATGGACCACTTACAGAAAAGTCAATTTCAAACTGTATTCTCTATTTCTCTACTCTATTTGAAAATACATTAGAATAAATGCAAAAATTATATGTATCAACTTAGCAATCACAGATAATAAATTGAATATTGATTTGGGACAATATTACTTGGAAAATAAGTTGTAAAAAGAGACACTTTTTTAGTGTTTACAGGTCCTATTAAAGACAGATTATATGCGTTTCACTAGACAATCATTTGTTCATTGAAATGTTCTTTTATAAGGCAAATTTAAAACTTTAATTAGCATCAAAGTCTAACTGTCTTAACTATCCACTTCTGAAACTAACTTTAATCCTGTGTTTTGTAGTTTTTAGTGTATAAAGACATACCCCCTCCCCCCTAGAAAGAGGATTGAAACTATACAAAAAATTGCTATGTAGCATTTGTGTAACCCATTTATTGGTGACCAGTACTATTCTCATCATTATAAAGTAAACAGAATGCTTAGACCAATAACTTAAGAAGTTAATTACACTTTAAAATATTACAGTAAACTAGTAAATTTTTCCTCCAACAGCAGAACACTTTGTAGTTGAAATCAATCTAAAACTTCAAAGTAAGGTCCCGAGTCACTTTACTGGGATTGCGATGGAATTTATGGAAAAACTATACACATTTTCATGTATTTTTCCCAGTTTTCATTACATTTCCCCAAACTGTTACAAATTAAATGGACTTAACACTTTGAACTGATTCCCTTATATATTTATTGCTCCTTTCTCATATTAGACTTTTACCAGACCTCTGAACATTTTTTTTGTGAAGTCTTGAAAAATCGGTGACATTCTTTACATGGAATTACAATTTTGGAATGATTCCCACAGATTTCCCATATTGTTCATTTCTTCTTGTCAGACTAGAATTTATACCTCTGAACACTTATTTCTTGTAAACTTTGTTGCCTGGGCCTATGCAAAGGTCACTGACCTTTTGCACGGGAAGAGAGGAGCCAAAATTGATGAGACCTGACATTCTGTGACGAAGCTAAAATAATTCAAAGACAAGAAAAGACAAGATAAAAGAAGTGATGTGAAGTGATTTAGGTCTGAGGGAGTTCTACATGTCATTAGCAGCCACTTCTTAACTGTATCCTATTCCAAATTAGCTGTTACCTGTTTTATGACTACTTTGGAGTGGGAAAACTATTCCCTGAACAGCTACGCTCACTCATGCAGGCATAGTACTCTAGCTTCCTAATAAGTCTATTAAATCACTGCCACAATAGACAAACACATGCCTTTGTTTTCTTCAGATCATTGCTAACTCATGAATAACCGAACAAAACAGTGTTTTGGCTCTGTAGATTCAATGTTTTGCATCTGAACACGCTTGAGTGGACACTGTCATGGTAAGAAACCCCCTGGATTGATCAAATCCCTTGTCTCCGCTAATCGGCTTTGTTTTTTGTCAACTTGATTTATTTTCGATTTGAATCTACCATTGGTGCGCTGCTAATTTAACTTTTGGGTTTTAATAAACATTCACTCTTCTTGACAATGAATTGGAAAGAAATAATTCATTCAGTTCTAACAAATATGAAACATGGTATCTCCGTGCTAGTATTCAGTGACAGTTTTTGTTGAGTCAACTCCTTTAATGAGGTGCATCTTTTTACAAACTACTAGACTTTTTTACTCAAAAGGACGTCATTCTTTTCTATTTAAGACCATTTCAAGTCACAGGCCCAAACAGTAGAGAGGTCATTACGTACCTGCAGGCAATGATAAACAATTCAATTCTTCTCCAACAAAGAGAAAACAAAGTTTCTCCAAGCCTCAACAACATTTTTAGCATATACTCCTAGAATGGTGTGCATCTTTTTTTTAAACTACTCGACTAAGCTCAACTTACTGACTGGATATATATATACAACACAAAAACACTCATATTATTCTGTAGTCAAAAGTGCACCTATTACACAAATCCACTTACAGATACATGTAGGCTACATCAGTCACACTGTCTAAATGCTAAAAAGTGAAAGTGTTGCAAGGACTTATCAAGAAACATACCTTTAAAACCAAAGAAAAAGTGAACCAATTACTAAGTCACAAAACAACCTTTTACTGACACTGAAAGCTGTAAACCAGGCAAAAACATTTTCTGAAAAAACTAGACCAGCGTAACTTTTACTGTGGGCCGTTCATCACACCAACTTTTATTGACATAATGAAGGCAGACCAAGTCATCATCTCAAACTCATTCTCACAAACCAGAACTAATGTTTCTTCTGCGATACTGCAAATTATCAAGCTCTGGCTGCAAACTGACCACCAATTGAGCAAAAGTATTACCCCCCCCCCCCCTCCAGCGGACTAAGTCCACATGACAAGCTCAATCTGACCACTTCCTCTTGCTACCAATATTACTGACTAAAGAAACAAGTCAGGAGAAATGACATCACCAATTTAAATTTCCAGACAACCTCTAATTGATTCTAATGACAATAATTGCTACTTTTAAACCTAACCTAGTAACCAGCAACTTTTCAAGACAAACATACATAACAGTCACACTAAGTCAAACCTATGCACAGGCAATTAACAACCTTGTAATAATTTCTACAGATCTCTACAGTTTCCTTAAAAGATTACACTACTTTCCTCTGACTATGGAACTGTTGTTGACTGTCAGAAAGACATGATTTGGTAGCTTGGAAAGCAGCCCACCAAGTTGAATTGTAGACTATTGATGTATTGTCTATCCCTTGGGTACAGGTAATGAGAATAGCTGATTGCCTTAATGTTCATTAAGCCACAAATCACAGAGTTTAATTACAGACATCAGAATGACACTAGTGATGTAGACTGACATCACTGATGACTACCACCCACATTTGATGTTGTCTAAGAGAGACAGAGTGTCATCAAAAATTACCATAAAAGGACATGTGACCTTCATTCACCAATGATTTATGGTTCTGTTTTAAAACACATTCCTGGGACTCTGCTCCAGGTATACTAAAGTTTGTTAGTTGACACAATGAACTCTGCCCCCCCCCCCCCATTTTCCAGGTATACATACAGTTAGCTCACTACCACAAACAATGAATAACTTACAAAATGAACTCTGCCCCCCCCCCCCCAACCCTCTTTTTCAGGTACTCACTATACCTGTAAAAGAGGAGCTTAGTTGCCCTATCCCAAATTTTCCAGGTAGGTATATGGTTGGTTAAAATATTTTACACAAAATGAACTCTGCCCCCTTCTCCAGGCATGTTTAGTTAGCTAACACAAACAACAAACTGATGCTCCCCTTATTTGGCTTAATATTCCAACTCTCTGCTTCCCACCCTTTCCAGGTGTATTTAGAGGACTAACACAAACAACAAACTCTGTGCCCCATCCACTCCATCCAGTTGGTAGCACTAACAATAAAACTTTGTGCCCTGTGACTTCGTCCGGCGGGGACTTAAAAACATATCTGATACTATTTTCTTTGAAGTCATGTGGTGGCAACTTCAAAACCCCAATCATTGTGGCATTGACTATCTTCACTGTTAGTAAACTGTAAATTTCACACAACTTGGCACATTTCCAAGTCAGTTTTTCTTAAGTTTCCAGAGTAACCTTGTGAACATTTGACAGAATTTCTGCTGAATTGACAAAAATTGGCAGAGGTTCAAGCGGTGAATTGATTTCATAAAACACTTGATTAATCCAGTGAAAAACAAACGATGTATGACATATTGTGTTGAAAACCGCATTGAAATCAACTTTACTGTCTTTCTATTGGCAGTGAGGTACACCCATGAACACATAGGGTGAAAGACCGGCAAGCCATTCACCTGTAACATACCAGTGCTATTGTTGACAGTGATAAGTAGCACATAGGGCACATAGATGCTCCTAAACATCATAGCTAGATGACCACCAACTTTATAAGGTGGTTGTCTATTTGCCATTAGCCAAGAAACTTGTCTTGGTGTTACTACATATCTCAAGAAGCTCTCAATAGAGATGCTCTCCACACCAAGAAAAGATTCTTGCGAAAGTAACACCAAGACAAGTAAGTCTCTGCACTAGTTCGTCACAGATGGTAGACATCCCTCCACTGTCTATGAACCAATGAAATCGATAGAAAATGTGTGACAGAAACAGCTCACTAGACTGGGTTAGAATTAATGTGTAAGATATGACATTTGTGCCTTGCTATCAGCTGTGGTTTATATTTGAGAAGCCTGATAGGGCTGAACAAATGACATGATATCTTACAGTCTATCTTACAGAACCTATGTGTTAAAATCAAGCCCTGTAAACTGCTACCAACTAAGTTGCATTTCCCCTGTCTTTAATTCCACTTTTACAGCCCAATTTGATGAGGTAAATCAGTGGTCATTTCCATAAGTGTTAGATGACAGGACACTACAGTACAGTACTCAGTCACTGCCCTTCCTACTCCATCAATGACTTTTATGACCTACAAGTACCCTGCTATTGAGGGACTGTGTAAAACAACTACTTTTAATGGTCACCCCCTAAAACCAATCTTGTAGCACTATAGGCCATGATAAATATAATCAATGTCCCACCATGTCAAGAAAATCACTGCTTGTCTTGGTTTTGCTTAATTGTATTGTGTATGTAAATTCTGTGTGCAATAATTTCTCATGAGGATTCTGAAATAAGTTCAAAATTTCCATGAATTTTTAAGACTAGGGGTTATACACTTCCCTTAAGTTTTAGTTTTAACAATTTTGGGCTCAAGATTTATAGCAGTAGTGCATGACATGCTGACTTCTATATCCATACTACACATCACACCTAGACTTGTCGATGGGTGGTACTTCAATGTTGTAGTCTCCATTGTTGACCAATGGAAATCAGTAGAAAACTGTAGCTGAAACTTCACACAGTACTGTTAGCTAAATCTGATATTATACATGCCTATGCGTTAAAGTCAAATTCAGGCCCTGACAGCTGATGTAGTACACTGTACAGTACTAAAATTACCTGTGCACAAAGCCTGGCTGAGTGACCCGGCACATGCGACACATGCCTATAGGCCGTTGGAATCATGCACGCGCACATCAAATATCATAAAATGCACACACTGATCTCTTTCGTTGTACTTTTAATAGAAATAAGTATTACCCAGAGCTTAGTCCTGCTTGCATACGGAGTAATCCGGGACTCGATTCTGACAATTGTCCCTCTTAGAGTCAAGTCATTAATACGGACTCGTGCACCGTCTGTAAGCAGGACTACCCAGAACTCAGACCACTGGTGTGAACCGAGAACCAGTTTTAATATTATCTACGAAAGTAGTTTTACTAATTCATGAAAATATTCAACCCTACGGGCACCGGGAAGATCCGAAGTCGAGTGGACGGTCTGGGTGGACGGTCGGTCGGTCTAATCAAAGTCAACAATAATCAATATGTCATTTGCTTATCTGATCGGATCTGGTCGATAGTTTCCAAACAAATATTTAATCTGATTATGACCTAAATGTTTACAGTTTCTGTTGACCAGGAACCGTTTTAATCTACTGTGAATTCTCTTTATTTGGTTGTTTAGTATTGTAAAACTTTAATACTTCCTGTGGCTGCACGTTTTCACAAAGCAGTATTGTACACCTCCGGTATGCCCCCGCGATGGATTTACCGGTTATACCCGCTACCGTGACTCTGTACGTATGCGGGTACGTGGCCAGGGTTGACTAAATACTTCACCCTTCCGAGATTCTAGCGACATTTACATGATGATTTTGGATATTCTATCTTCCAAAAGTATAGCAATGAAATCTCAATTTTGCGAAGTCATGATAACTAAATATAAAGTGGAAAATTTAATGCGTGTGTAACTAACGGTACACTAATTATTCTAGCGGGTTACTTGTGCGAGACATCGTAATTTTGCTAATTTCCCTACGTACAGTGCATTGAGCAGGTGTATGTTTTTCTTGACCGGCCGACTTCATACATTTTGCTATTTTGTCATTCCATGCTCTCCAACAGACAACTAATGAAACATTGACAGATTAATTGCAATAAAATATACTTCATTTGTGAACGATGTTCTGCCAGGATTGGCGTAGTTTGGAACGAGGAAAGAAACAAAACTTCACGATGCATACTTGTCGAGTTTCAAAATTAGGTACATTTCAACAACAACCTGTATCGTGACATGAATCTGGCGACATTCATATTTCATATGTTACAATCAACTTGGTGTTATCTCTAAATTAATATAAAAGTAAACTTGAATAATTAATTAAATTAGTGAAACAAAAATAACGGTGCATGGAGTGATCACATGTACCATTCCTGAGCTGAGTGTATATGCATGCACTACACCGTTGGAACAAAATACTACGTCACTCGTCGTTGTTCCTCGCTTGGAAATTCACAAAATACTGCCAAAAAATTGCAATGTAGTACTTACGTCTAAACTTCTTAGTTTCGTTTGACAATCGATGCGGGTGACGTGCACATTGCCTGAAACTGCATAAAAACTTGTTCCCGGTAGCAGTGAAACGAGTGAAAAAACACCAAGTTTGCTTGTTGCGGTGTCGTCTGCATTTTGACCTTTGGGGAGGTCTACTTTCCTCTCGCCTACAACAAGTTCTGACGGCATAAGCACGCAAGTTTCCATGATGTCCCGATGTCAGCTGTAGCAGTAAAAGCTGTGCGAGTTGGAATACAGCAACTATTCAATGTTTTTCGGCAATTAAAATCAACTAATCCTTCACTTGAATGGAGCTCTGCGCTGATTTACGTGTATCATGCTTATGCAAATGAGAGAGATGGGTATGCACGCACGCATTTATTTGAAGCAAAACTTTTGACCAGACCATTTATTTGACAGGGGTGGCAAGTTTACGGTGTGTTCAACTTCACAAGAAAAACTTTAATTAGTATAACAGTCCGCTAGCATATGGGCAATTTGCCATCGTGGCCAGTCCATCATCAACTTGGTGAAACAATGAACCAATTTGTCGAGGAAGACAATGACTCGAAGAACGGGAAAAAAAAAGACAATTAAGCACGTTAACTGTTCCCGACTTGAAAAAAACACCGAAGGAGCTATTTGTACGAGCTAAACTCATCAAAGTTTAATTACAAAATAATAGCGAGCGTAATTCATTATGTTACGACATTAACCATATCGTCGCCACTCTCACCTCTGCAATCACGGAGGATTGGGATTTGCAATTGCTACGAAGGTCATGAAAATCATGAATTTAACGATTACGTGTAATTTGCAGGCAGAATACAGGGAGCTGGACAGAAATTATGCTCATGCCCACCCTGTCAGATGCAAGATAACTATTAAAGTCAGCCCATGTATATAATTAACCATCCTATCTAGGTGCATAATTATGGGAAAACGTTTGTAACTTTCGTCGCCCCCCCCCCCCCCGCCTTTCCCGGTCCCTGCACATAGAGTCTTAATAAAACGCCCTCTACTGGCGAATTACTCAATGTCACAATACATATTTCAAGTTCATGTTGTTCAGTGTACATGTACCTGTATTCTCATGTTCTTCATATCAAATTTCGCATGGTTATTTTTATCTTTAATGATTATATTTACCCGGCCCGCATCCTTCGTACATCAAAATGCTCGACTCAAAATGTACGAACCATGTGGTCATGTCGCATGTCGATGAGAAGTGGCTGAGTGAATTATACTGTGCAGCTGTGGACAGTCAACAAGACTTGAATAATCCGTCTTTCAAAATAATGATTTTGCTAATACATGATGCAAAGGAGAAAACAGAAATTGTTTGGGGGTTTTGTTTGGGGATGGGGTGGGGAAAGCGATCAGTCTACTAGACGGTACGACGCCCTCTATGATATATATTATAAGGAATGTACATGAGTCCATTGCATTAAACACAGACTTACTTGTCTGTGCTTATTTTTACCTCCCGTAAGGATACGAGAGGTATTAAAAGGGGGATGTCTTGCTGTGTGTCTGTCCGTATGTCCGTCCGTCTGTGTGTGTGTCTGTTTGTGTCCACATTTTCTTAAAAGTGGCTGGCTCAATTACAATGAAATTTGCTACACATCTTCCATATGCTAATGGAAAGAATTTATTAGATTTTGGTAAACATCTAATGAACATTAATTAGTTATTTGCATAATTAATGGTTTTGAGTAATTAGGCTATATCTTTGGAACGCATACTTCAAATTCAATATAATTTGGTGCATATGTTAACTTTAACAAGGCACATATGTCCTATAAGGTTTATTGATTTAGCTTAAATCTTTTTATGAATAATTTGCATAATTAATGAATTTCGGTAATTAGGCTATATCATAAAAATGTATACTTCAATTTCAATATAATGTAGTACACAAGTTAACCATAACTAAGCGCATATGTCCTATAAAGTTTATTGGTGTAGATTGCAGTTTTAATGAATAATTTGCATAATTAATGATGTTCGGTAATTCTTAAGAATGCAAGCTTTAAATTTCATAGAATTCAGTACATATACCAACCATAACAAGGCACACAAGTTTTGTTGACATAGCCTTTACTTTTAATGAGTAATTTGAATAATTAATGATCTTCAGTAATTGAGCTATATCTTTGGAATGCACACTTCAAATTCCTTATAATTTGGCATATACATCAACCGTGACAAAGCGCACATCATCTAAAGCCTAGCTAATGATATTTTTTTGAATTTTATGACTAATTTGCATAAATAATGAGTTTCGGTAATTAGGCTATTTCTTAAGAATGCAAACTTCAAATTTCAGATAATTTTGTATGTGTATTAATGGTCGATGGTAAAGAAGTACATGTGTCATTTAAAGCTTGATGTTGTAACTTATAATCTATATGGTTAATTTACATAATCAATGTTTTTTTAATAATTAGGCGATATCTTAACTGTACAAGCTTCAAATTTCATTTAGTTTCATATAATTAATTTTCCAATTAAGTGGTACGTCATGTATAATAGCTATAATTTAGAATTTTGTATTCCAACAATGTGTGTAGGCCAGAAAATCTATGATTTTGAACTTACAGGAGGCATTCAGTTTAAATGTGGTTATAGGTTATGAGGACACTGCAATCAGTAATAGATAAGATGACACACACACACACACACACACACACACACACACACACACACATACATACATACATACATACATACATACATACATACATACATACATACATACATACATACATACATACAAACACACACACACACACACAAACACACACAATTCTAAGAAAATATGAAAGGGTGATATACTTTCCATGAATTCATGTTTAAGACATTCACTGAAATACCAGTGACAAAATAACTTTTAATAGCCGTTGGTGCATTGAGATCCATTACAATGTCAAAGATGTAGCCATGACAACGAATCAACTAATTGCTATACAACGTGAAAAATAGAGATGCAGTAATAATTTTACATTCGAGGGTTTAAATCACAGATGTCAAGTGCGAAGACCACGTCCATGGCAACAGCCAAATGATCACATATATTGCAAAGACAACAACAGGGATTAATAGACAAGTTAATAACCATCTAAGAAATGTACGTAAATATGCCTAGTAACAAAACCACGCCCATAGCAACAGCTAAATGATCACGTATATTGCAAAGATAACAACAGGGATTAATAGACAAATGAATAAACATTTAATAAATGTATGTAAATGCTAGTATACCTAGCAACATGACACGCCCTTAGCAACAGCCAAGTGATCACATATATTGCAAAGATAACAAGTGAACGAACATTCAAAATATGTATGCTAATATATCTAGCAACATGACCACATCCATAGCAACATCCAAATTATCGTGTATATTGCAAAGATAACAACAGGGTTGGATAGGCAAGTAGATAATCAATCAGCAAATGAACACCTAGTGTTAGCATGGACTAGCAGCCAGGTAAACATTTTTAAAAAAACTGTACAGTTGTGCTACAATGCTATTGGCGCCATTTCTTCTGCACACTAAAATAGTTTTTCGAGTAAGTCCTCTCTTTATTTATTTATTTATTTAATAAAAACCTGAAGTACCATCCCACCCCCATCATTCAATTTTCCCAGGTGTAGTCCAGTGCAAACAAACAAACCCTGAAGTTATGCATACTTGGAAAATCATTCAATTTCAGACAAATATTTCCCTTTTGATTCAAGATTAATTTTAACCCCATTCTAAAAGGTACTGATAATTTTCATCAAAATTTACAGAATTTTTTTTTATTTGCAAAAAATAAAAATTCACCCCAATATATATGTGTTGACCAGTCAAGTGGAATTATTCATGAAACTATGTATTGGTATATATTGGCACAATAATGGATCTTACCTTTTCAAGGAACACACACTGATGCAAAGCAACGGTCTCCTGTACATGTTAAATGTAGACATTGAAGAAATGGTTAATGTCACATTTTCCTTTTGAATAATTTATAGTATTTGGAATTTTTACTTTTACTTGGAAATAAAAATGTGAAAAGAGGCATTTTGTAACAAAATTAATATACATGTATACAAGATCTAGTAGTTAGAAGTTAAAGATACCACTTAAGCTTGTCTATAGTAGATGACTAAGTTTGGCAAACAGTTAACCCATTTAATAGCTTGGTTATATTGTATGGTGAAGATTCACAGTAATTTGGAGGTCAGTATTTTATAATCTCATGATCAGAACTCAGAAGTAGAAGAAAATTAAATCCTATGCCAGGGGTAATCAAATTTACACTTTCACTTCAACCCCCCCCCCAACACCATTATACTGAGAATTTTAACCCAAATAAAATGTCACACGAATATATGCATAACCATGACATTGATGAGTTTGTGCAATTATCAGTAAACTTTTCCCTTCCACAACATAGTGCAACCTGTGAACATTTTTGAGCCAATCCTGACATTTTCCTACCACTTTCTCAAGTGGAAGTTATTTATATTTGATTATGAAATTATGAAATATATTACACACAATATTATCTTTCCCATTATTTTGAGTAGCATGCAGAATATATGATACAATAACAACTGACAATAGACATTTCTACCATTCACTACATATTTTATTAGATATTAGATAACCAAGTGTAACAGATTCAAATCAAATATTCAAGTGTTTTAAAAATAAGGCTAGGGTCAGAATTTATGGGGGGGGGCTGGGGAGAAATTATTTTGGTTAAAAAAAATTGCAGCCCCCCCCCTCCCCCTTGCGCTCTTAAAAATGTCAAGCCCCCTTCCCCATGAACCCAATAATTTTCATAGCCCTCTTCCAGCTACATATATTTTAATGTGTAATTATACAGTACCTCCCTCCCTCCCTCCCTCCCTCCCTCCCTCTCCCCACTTCCGAGTTGTACAGTATGGTGCATTACATTAAACTAACAGTGGATGTCAACTTCAGCATCCATACATAACAATGAGAGTTTTCTTTTACAAATATTATTTGAATGAAGGTTTGAATAATGTTTGAATATTCAAAAAGTCTAGAGAGAGGGAGAGAGAGAGAGAGAGAGAGAGAGAGAGAGAGAGAGAGAGAGAGAGAGAGAGAGAGAGAGAGAGAGAGAGAGAGAGAGGGGGGGAGGGACGGACGGACGGAGGGACGGACGGATGGACAGACAGACAGACAGACAGACAGACAGACAGACAGACAGACAGACAGACAGACAGACAGACAGACAGACAGACAGACAGACAGAGGAAGGCATACACAAATACACATATACATTCGTATGGCCGTCACTCAACTCATCACTGAATATAGGTTATAGAAGGTCAATTCTTTAATTTACTCGGTAAACAACTGCTCCTGAGGTTTAATTTTGTTCAAACCATGAGCAAAATATTTCGCCCCCCCCCCCCCTTCAGACCATCAGAATTTTCCTGCCCTACCCCCTTTAAACCCCCATTTCAAAAGTAATCTCCCCACCAAATACCAAGGCACTCGGTCTGGCATTTTTTTAGTTAATTCTAACATCTCTTGAAGTTGTCTCTATCTCACAAATTGTAAATATCGGCACTAATATATCAATCTGCTCCCTGTAAGAACAAAGAATAGAAATATTTGTTGTCCTTCATTATCAATATCCATTTATGTTTAAATGCTAATGCAATAACAACCATTAAGCGAGGCTACATATACTTTACAGTCATGGAAAATGTGGGTATATATGTAAAATAAAATTAAACTATTAAATATGTATGGGGGTGTTGAAAAATGTCTTCTTTACTGGCTGGGGTGACGTTAATTGGTCTGTGCCAAAGCTGGGGAGGAGGAGTTTACAGTTTGAAAAACCCAAGAGCTCGAGGGTTCAATTTCTAAACACCAAACTACCCCCCCCCCCCCCAGTTGAATATGACTGGCCTCTAAGACTGAACCATGGAGGTGTGATAATGCTACTCCATGATTGAAATTACAAAATGTATCATCACTATTTACAACTGCAACATCTCGTAAGTTGTAGGTAGACAGGTAAGCTTATAGTATTAAGTAGGTAGGTAAGTAGGAGGGTCATTTCCATGGCTCTATATAATTAGTTTTCTTCAAATTTCGTATTCAAAACACGATTTCACTACTGCTATAGCATTTAGCCCCCTGCCCTAGCACAATATCAATTTATGCATCACGACCGACCAGACACTTTCGCAGTCACACTGTCAACGAATGGTTATCTCTGTGTGGTCGATGAGGGCGCACAGTACAAGGATATTCGAGTACCAGCTGTTCGTTTGAGTACGGTTACTGGTTATATGTAGGTGATATCGGTACATACAAAACGAGTCGACTGTGAGAGAGTCTAATGTATGTTTGTAGTGCATTCTTCTCTGTCATGTATATACAGTGATGACATCACTTTGGTGAGAGCATAGCGCAGCGGTATCTCTCCTGGAGCAGTGTACTAGACGCGATCGCGAGGATGGCTGAACTTCGTTGTGCGCCTGGTGGAGATGGTGACGACGTGCACATCAATTATGTCCCAGCTGACGACGGGCTGAGAAATGTTATTTGTCTCAGCTATCGAAAACGTCAAAGGAGCGAAAGTGGAAGTAAATACCCGACTTTGAATTCGCTATTATTTTCACAATCGCCAGTCAGTACGCCTTGTTATGGTTGCCCCATGCGTGAAGTTGAAAGAGGCTTGTTGTATGGATCTTCGTGGACTGACAAACAAGTTCAGGCGTTGAAGTTTTCTTCTAGTGTATTTCCACGCATCGAATATAAATTAGTTCCACCACCCGATGTTTATTTGCATCCTCTTAAGTGCCATTTTATTGTTGGGCCCCAACTTCAGCGCAATTTAGTTGCCATACTACAATGGCTGACTGAGAGTGTGGAGTTCGAGACAGTCGACGGTAGTAAGTTTGATGGGAGTATATGTACTGTGCCTGTAAGCCAGGATGTAATTGCCGTTATACAAAAAGAACTCAAAGGTGCAAGAATATCCGTGATTATATAGGTTCATCTTTTTTTCGTAATTTTACTAGTATTGGCATTTTTGGAAATGATCTGATTGCAAGGTGAATTCCAATCTGATTAAAATCCGATGTAGATGTCGGCTAATCATTCATTGCTATTTTACCTTCGTTATTTTGCTTGAATTGACCTTCGTAGTACATGTTTACGTTTTTAGCCTGAACGCCCCCTCTAGAGAGAGAGGAGTAGAGGAGGCGATCAGGCTAAAAACGTAAACATGTACTACGAAGGTCAATTCAAGCAAAATAACGAAGGTAAAATAGCAATGAATGATTAGCCGACATCTACATCGGATTTTAATCAGATTGGGTGAATTCTGATCTAGATCCAGTATTACGTATTAAATACTTCATCTTAATCCCAGTCTAAACAAGTTACTAAACACACAGTTCTGAACTTCTTTCTGTGTCAACATCTTCCAGGCAATTACCTTTTATCATGAGATGGGAAAATAAAACTTTGAACGAAATTAAAGCCCACAAGCAAAAAAATAAGGCATGATCAACAATCTTATAGATTTGATGAAAAGGAACTTGACAAAGTCATGCAACAGATTTAGATTTAGGAAAAATTCAAACCTATTGTTGACACAGAAACAGTTATTTAGTGCTGATCAGCTTTGTGCTTTGAAAGGTTCCTGTTATTAAAATATCAAGGAGGAATGGTAAAAAAATCTTCAAAAAATGTACGCAAATATGTCTACAAACATGACCACATAATCATAGTAACAAATTAAATTGCGTGTATCCTAAATTTGCACTAAAACTTGCTTACATCTATGTATTAAATTCTGTCTACAGAGTCAACCTTCTGCAAGATTGCAATAGCGATTCAAGATGAAATAGAGAGAGAAGGGGAAAAAATGACTGATAGAAAAATGTCTGACATTATCAAGGTAAGTAATTAACGTTTACTTAATTAAACATCAACACATGCAATTAGTAAGTGTGCAATATTACAATTTATCACCCTCACAAGTGCTGGCACTCCTCGCCACATTGTTTATGATGCCAAATCCGGCCCGGTGCAGAGACCTGACTGAGGTGGATGGCAGCCAGAGATTGCAAGTGTATGTGCAGAAAAGTGAATAAACATTCAAGAAATGTATGTGAATGTGCCTAGCAACAAGACCACGCCCATAGCAACAACCAAATGATCCTTTTTATTGCAAAGATAAAAGGGATTAATAGACAAATGAATAAAACATTCCAAAATGTATGCAAATATACCTAGCAACAAGACTACACCCTTAGCAACAGCCAAATGATCACATACATTACAAAGATAACATCAGAGATTCATAGACAAGTAAACGAACATACAAAAAATGTATGCTAATATATCTAGCAAAATGGCCATGCCCATAGCAACAGCCAAATGATTGCAAAGATAACAACAGGGTTGGATAGGCAATAATCATTCAGCAAATGAACACTTATAACTAGCATATGGATCAGCATGTGGGTAAACATGTAAAAAAAAGAATGTACTGTACAGTTGTGCTACAATGCCATTGGCACTATTCTTTTATGATTTATTTCATTGTTTCTTTTGTAAACAGACTCTTTCAGATATTCCTGAAAATATCAGTCGTAGGGCAGTACGGTTAATCACTCAATGGTTTGAAGTTTGTGAAGGGGCCAAACTGGCAGAATCAGAATTGGATAGTTTGCTAAGTGAAGTTATTGACTACATATACACAGTTGAATATCAAAAAGCACCATGGTATGATTACCAAATTAGGTAAGTATGCCTTCGCCAGGCACAGTTAAAGGGGAACAGCACTCTGAGGAAATGAAGGTATTTTCAACATTTTTCATGCTATCACGGACAGAAAATGTATTTTTTGTGAAAAGGAAGGTTTAGATGTTCTTAAAGATGTTTTGTTATTTTGTCCTTTATACCAGTCTCTTAGAAAGGAACTAATACCAAATTATTTTATTCAGTACGCAAGACGAGAAAAAGCAATAGCCTTACTTTCGACCAGAAATCAACTTACACTTTTGCATTTCAAAGCGTTTTTACTCAGAGAGAAGACCTTTGTAATTTCTATTTCAGTGGCATTGTGTTCCAAAAGTTATTGTATTATTTATCCTTTGTTTTGTCGAGTGATGGGCAGTGGCCGCTATTCTTATGAATAAATTACATTGCATCATATATTCAATTTAAAATGACAGTCTATGTCTTCTCTTACTACCAAACTCAGTTTCTTTAATGATTTCTTTGAAACCTGGCCTTGAAATTAATCCTTAGCACAACTGAACCAAATTTCAAATTAAAAAATGTTGATAATTTACTACCAATCAAACCCTGGAAATGATGTCATCACTTGTTGCCTAAATACTACAGTTGTGCTATAATATAGCCTATTGTTCTATTCTATTTCCAGAAGAGACAAAGCTGCGAAGAGACATTTTGACATGTGGTCAGAAATGTGCTTCAGCATGTAATGTGGAACTGCTAACATATCATGGTGAGGATACTCCCCGCAATGTGTTTTTCAGAGTGATAACAATATCTGAGGTATGTATTGTTTTTCTTGTATGACCCAACACATTTAGTATATATAGAAGTCAGATAAAACAGGACACCTATAACATGGGCAAGGGAGGGAGTCCAAGTGTTAATTTTTAGCACAACTGATAAGGTTCAGTAGTGATATAGGCATGGCTTGGAGTGTCTGTCTGTGTGTGTGTGTGTGTGTGTGTGTGTGTGTGTGTGTGTGTGTGTCACTTGTCTGGGATTATCATGGATGTTAGTGTCAGTTGCTGTCGACAGCTGCAAGAAATCTGTTTCGGGATGATTTGATGGATAAGCTTTGACACTGGAAACCATTTTGGTCAAGTACATTTTCTTTGCATCTGTGTTGTCATTGCTTGGTGATGTTCGACCCTGGATGAGTCTGTTAGTTAGAATGGATGAGCGCAGACTTCCTGTCTGTGGGTCGTTTGCATCATTTACTAGTTCCATTTCTAGGACCTGATTGGATGTAGAACTAAAGTCTCTGCCACCACATCTTTCTAGCGAGTTCTGAAAATCCGTTTCTGCCAGGTTGAATGCTTTCCACGATTGGTTTAACGATACAGCCTCTTCACACTCTCGTTGAAAGTTAGCTATAGTATTGTTTTCCTCTGTTCTGTCTCTGATCACACCCAACCACATGTTATACAGAGATTCAAATTCTTCTTCAGATAACATGCGAGACATACTGATGTCAAGATGTTGTTGTCGCCTGGCCAAAGTCCTTTTCAAAAGTGTTATAACATCGGTGTCATGTGATTTCTGCATAAACTCTCTCAACCGCTTTATTTCCGCTTTTAACCCGTTTCTTTTCACTGTGTTTTGCACATGCATTTTTACAAACTCCTTACTTTTTTCTGTAAGGCTGGGTAGCAGCCTGCATGCTTCCCTGTGTCGAAGTCGTTCGTTTCTGTCCAACCACCTACACTCGTCGAAAAACCTGTAAAAGTTAGCCGTTTCACAAGTGTCCAGTGCATGCGTTTCCTCAATTTGTTGCTCAGACAACCCGTGCTTTTCAAACAGGTGACGTGTTACATACCTTTCATTAGCAAACCTGTCATTGCAGTCTCGCATTCTACAGCTGAATCTAAGGCCCAACAGCACGTCTGCAATTTTTGGATGGTTTCTGACATCTGCTGTTGGTTCAAATGTCTGTAGTAATGATAACACACATCTCCTCTCTTCTGGCTGATCTTCGAATTCTAGATCGCCATGACTCAGGTGGTCCCCTTTCATAAAAACTCTGACGTTAGCAGATGCCCAGTCATGTGCCAAGAGGTACAGTTCGATACCAATGGCACTTTCGACTTCATATCTTTGCTGCAAATGTTTTATCAATTTTTTGAATGACACAACACCATGCTTTTCTTCAGATACAAACATGACACTGTCTGTTACAATGCTTTTTGGAATCTTGGCTAAGAGTGTTTCTTCTCTTCTTGGCAGAATGGTTATTTTGTTGTTACCTTGACGACAATTTAGAAATGAACGAAGTCTACCTAGCAAAAACACATAAGCCTGAAAACAGAAACCGTCCTCCTTTAATTCATCAACTGAAATACACTGGCCAGAATTCAACATGCCCTTTAGTGCCTGCCACGTTTTGTCCATGAGAGGAGGGCTACCAACCACAAGGGAATGGGGAGCATCAAGGTAGGTTTTGGCCATAGTCATGGTCCCATCAAGTCTGTTGATGGTGTAAAATTTATCTAAACCGTTGATGTCACACAGTCTTTCATGCCACACTGAAGACGTCTGTATACTTTTGCTACCACCTTTAAGTCTTTTGCCTTCCGAGAAATCATCCAACAGAGGATTGTTGTTCACTGTACAGACACTGTTGAACGCACTACTGTTGGAATATACACCATAGACAACAAACTCCCTTTGATGCATGACCATTTCCCTGACTATGTCATACAGGTTACATGGTTTGCCATTCTGCACAACAGGGACTTCTCGAGCCAAGTTTGCTATTTCGACAAGTGTTACACAGTCTTGGCTACTTGTTATTTTGAATATTTTTTCGAGAAAATTGTCGATCCGTATGGGGTCGACAGCTTTTAACCTGCTCCACGTCTTTTCAAGGGACTTGTTTAGAGACATTAAACAGCAGCTCTTGTTACTCGATCCACCCCCTAACCCCCTCAATACAGTTTTGTCTAAATCTGGGTACAACACACCACTTTCCATCTTTCGTTTTCCAAAAGTATACGACACACGCTAATATGGATGTCTTTTAAAACAAATAACACTGCAACACGATGTCTTTTTCAGTGTGTACGACAGGTTTTAATATCTGTATGTTTGTGAATGGTCGCCTGGGAATAAACCTTCATCGGCATCCATAACAGCCTCTGGCTCTAGCAGTGATTTTGTTTCACTCAAATCAGTCATTGTCATGTCATGACTTTGTTTGGTACCTCGCAAATCTATTTCTTTTGTCAGTTTTCTGTGGTGGTAAATGTGAGTGAACAAGTGTATGAAAGATAACACTAGCACAGCTATTAGCAATGCCTTGACCACACCAGATGTGAAGACTTGACACCAGCCAGAATCCCTGTATTCAGTGGTCAAGAAACACATTGGCACGCTTTGTGCAGTCACTGTCCAGATAGCCACAACTAACAATGGATAAGCATGTACAGCAATACGTTCCCATGACATGGGTTCATTCAGGGCTACAAGTAACGAGTCTTCACCCTTCAAACCACGGTAAATCAAGTACAAAACGTTCAATACGGTCATGCTGAAATCCAAATACATTGGATAAATACAGAATTTGAAAATACCGTACAAGTCAGTCATTTTGCAAGGATCACCACCTGCCATATTCCCTTCGACTACCAGCATCACAGCGGCAATGGTGAAAAAAACAGCATATATGAACTTTTGTAAGTTGAGCAGTATGTGATCGTGCCAAGCTCGCAGGCCCTTCTCCCTGTAGCAGTCAATAATTTCATCATCTAATCTTCTGAAACTGTCAATTGTACGATCAAACACATTCCTAAACTTTCGTTGCACACGAGTTTTAATGCCTTTCTTGCTGCCCCCAAAAGTACTAGGACGAGCACTCTTACCAACTTTCCTGGTCGAAATCATGTTGCTCAGAGCTACTACTAATGACCTCTCAAACAACCCACGTTAATAGAAGTAATACACCTCAATGACACGAACGCAGTTTTTAGCTGATTTAGATTCTAGAGATTTGAGAAATCATCGGTTGGACCACCTTCTCCAACATAAAAAATATAGCATTGTCAGAGGTAAAGGCGGATTTTATGCAGACGGGACTCCTTTGTTAGGACTTACGAAACAAATCGACCCACACCATACGCCCCTGAAGTATTTCCATCGTCGGTCTTGGAAAAAGAAAAAATGTTCTAAATCTGGACTTCATCCGCATGCTGCCATGAATGTTGGTAAAGCCATAGACTTAAAAGTTCAAGCTAAAATCAAACACAATGACGTAACACATTGCCCATCTGTTCAAACCATCCTCTCTACACTAAAAAAAAAAGGTTACCTTCCACTCGTTTGTCAATTACCCGTGACTAATTTTAGGCATGGAATGAACCAGGCAAGTGTAGCTTTGACTGACATTGTTGCTTTTCATGTAGAAACCAAACATTATACTGTTATCGAACTCAAGACAACAACAAGGAGTCACCGGGATATCATTGAAGAGCACAAATCAGCAAAGAAAAACAAAACCACTCGATACAAACGTTCGTTTTTCTCTAAAGCCGTGCTCCAGGCTCAAATCGGTTCTGTCATGTTAGCAAACACATACAGTCTCGGCAGAGTCTATGCTTTGGTCGCTATACATTCCATGCAAGAAAGATACACTTACATCCACTTTATGGGCTGTTTTTCCAAAACCACAGATTCATTCTCATGGATTTTAGGGTATGAATAAGAGAAAACGTTTATTCAATAAAAAAAAATAAAATTAAAAAATAAGATTCTTTTGTGTGAGCAATTTATGTAGTTTGCCATGCATTTGTCAAGTTAATGGTACATGTCAGCGTATGACAAAAGTGTTGTTCGGTTGCCCTAGAGGTTTAAATTTCTTGCGAGCTCCAGTTTCAATGAAATACGGATCGGTTCTTTTTGTAGACAATTGACATGTGTTAGGGTCCATCAACACCATTCCTTCATCTTCGCGAACTGTTGCAATGTTGAGGACATCTTGGAAAGTGTTTGAACTATGCTCGTTTTCTCCATAGTAGCCTTTGTTCAGTGTCTTATATGCAAGGTCGCATTTCATGTTGTCATGGTACTGTCTTCCTTGAACTGCAATGTTAGATTCATTGTGGAAACCATTGGTATCCACTGGCCGGTGAAAAGTATCAATACCAACTTTGAACTGTGTGATTGGTGCCTTGGCCTGCAGAAAACTCTTGTATGTTCCATACTGGCTTTCCTGAAAAGACCAGAGAGGGTGGCGCATGTTTCCTAAAATGACCTGTGCCTCTGACAGTCCTAGAGTGCCCCAAGGGTTGTTTGTGAAGAAGTCCTGAACCTCGTCAATTGTACACGGACCCTTTGCTGTGTTGCCATCAGAATGGGAAACGCGTCCATTGACTGGTTGTATGTGACTCCACTCTGTAATGTCTAACGAAGGACACATGGGCACGGCCACAAAGTCACCTTTACTGTCTTTGTTGAAAGGGTCCCATATGTCTGTACCCATACCACCTCTATATCCCAGGCCTGCGACATGGTGTTGAACTCTTGTGTTGTTAATTGGGTCTTTGTCCACTGCCTCTGCCTCTAAACGTATGTTTGTCATGTAGCTAGACGAGTTGGTGTGGTAACTGTCTGTTTTACAGTTTCCACAAAATAGGTATCTGTTCTGTCGTCCCGACCTTGCCATAGCTATCCCACACGTCGTTTGCTGCACTGTGCGAAACAACAGGAACCCCGTGTTCAAATACACGCCTGCATTGCCAAGTGCCCTGGTAGTTGCAGGGTTTTGCAACATGCTTATGAAGAGAAGTGTGAAACATTTCACCAATAACCCATATGCAGAAGAACATATCCAATCGGTTCTGTACGAGTAGTTGTCATTAAGAAAGTGATCACCTCTTGCGTACTCTTCGCTACACATTCCTTCATTGTAACACAATAACGGGCAGTAGACAGATACAAGGAATTTATGTTGTGGTTGGATGAATGATGGGTCAGCTATAGTGTTAAAAGTCTTGCGAGCCACCAGTGATTTGAAGTTACTGTTGTAATTGTACACTTCCTCGTTGAAGTTGATGTTGACATGGTCGACAACCCTAACCAGATTGTTGCCCAAAGCTTCCTCCAGACTGTTGCAACCAGCAATGTAGACGACAGGTGAAAACGATCGGAGAACAACATTGTGATAAAGGGAAGCCTTGTGGAGCTTAATATCCATGTGCTCCTCATGTGGTGAATGGTCTCTGAAGTTTTCTTGGAGAGTAGTGTGACCCAACTGGTGAAAGAGCCAACTGTGCGTGGTGTCTTGTCTTGCCCTCGTTATGCTCTTGTACTTTTCATAAAGTGTCTCAACAAATGCCAATATGATTGTAATGTTGATTATGGCCGATTCCAATGGATCTAGACTATTGTCATTTCTTTCTTTTGTCTTGCCTTCTCTGTTTGAAACCAGCTGACAGAAATGTCTCACCATCAAAAGTTGGTCATAATTAGTGAAATGTGTTAAGCCATTGTTAGATCTGACATCACCAATCACAGCTTCACTCAACCTTCCTACATTTTCCACTTGATTGTTGCCCATTGCTTCTTCGAAACGTGTGGCGTCAAACAAATCCAGTGTGTTGAAATCCTTATCTGTCCACTCGAGAGAGAGACAGTCTTTCAGGTAGTTACATAACAAGTCCTCGTCTTCACCATCTTCGCCATTCACCATGCACCTGGACATAATAGTCATACCCGAAACGATATCACCCCTGTCCACAGGACAAGAACTTAAGTTACTGTGTCCATAGGTGAAACTTGGACGAAAACTCCGTCTCTCTGGATCATAGAATACCTTGCGACTTGGGTCTAACAGACAACGTTTGTTTCGCAAATCTAATGGTAAAGCAAAACCTTGGTTATACTCTTCAGGTGAGATGTTTCTCAATACCATGAAATCTACACTGTTCAATAGGTTGTTGTATACCCTGGCATTGTAAGTTTCTGGCAAGAAGTAACCACTCTTCTCCATGATATCACTTAGAGTGATACGAGAATCACTTCTCTTTTCAAAATCAGTCACTATTATCGAATTCCAATCCACTGAGGCTATTTCATTGAAATCAAACAAACCCCCTTGTCGGTGAAGCAAGGGATTGTATCCAATCACATTGAAGCTCTTGAAATGGGCTTCCAGTTCACTCAAATTATATGTGTGCCCATCGATTTTTGCATCAGGGCACGGAATGATGTATTTCATTTTCCCATTAACCATGGTCCCCAATGTAGGTGGTCCTTCCTTGTGACTGAGATAACTGTTGGGTTTAATGCCGCTTTCAAGGACTGTACCACTTTTGGACGTACACATGAAATAGACTTCTCTGTCATTGTCCCAGATTTGTAAAGAGTCGGATGCTTCAAAGACCATGGTACTCATCGCCCCTGCAGCCACTGGATGACAAATTATCGTATCAGCATCACCAAAGTTCTGACTGGAATAATTCAGACTATTGTCTAGATCAATTAAAATGGCCTGTCTGTTCGTTCTCCTCAGATTCCATGCCAGAAACAAATTTATTCTTTTTTGCATAGTGCCATAGAAAAGAGATCTCTTGCTAATGTCTCTCTCATTCCGTACGTTTCGAAATTCCATATACTCAAGTGTGGGTGCACGGAATATGCTTCCATAAACTATTCGCTGTAAGGTCATTGCTATACTGTTAATTGCTTGGGTCACTTTCATTTTAAAGGCGTTTTTGATTTCTTCATCTGACGCCCGTTGAATGAGCTCTGGGGATAACGAAATGGCAATACCATACATTTCCATAGTGTACTGGCGCGATTGTTTCTCAGCTCCAAGTGTCTGCAGCTCCGAACTGGCCGTGCACTTGTCAATGACGACTGGGGGTGCTAGTATCTCTTCCATTGAAAATGTACTTAACCCATTCATTATCACCACTGGACAAAACCATCCCAATTTGTCTTTGTTCATTCCTATAACACCATCTGTAGGTGCCACGGCATCAAAAAGTATTCTTTGACTGAGAACAACATCTCTGTATGCTACCCAATCCTTGTCTGTTACAGTGTGTCCCTGATTGCGATATCCGATGTAATCAGCATCCATGGGGAATGGTCGAGAGGAAGGTTTACCTCCACCAATACCATCCACAGCGGACGAACCATCTCTCAACACACCAGAAAACAACATATCAATATCTAACACGTCTTGACCATCAAATGGTTTTGCCTGTCTATGGCGTGCATTGGTAAATCCAGAAGATGCCATGTTGCAAACCAAACAATCTCATACTGAAACATGTATGATCGTTAGTAATAATATTAAAAAAATGCAGGCGGTGCTAATGATAATAACTTTGTAACATTTGAATCAATTAAGTCAGGTGACCCATAATATATATATCGACACATTTCACCAAAAGCGTTGTCCATTGTTTTAATGTTTTCCTTGGTAAACGGTGGTTTATTTGCATTTGCTGAACGATATAGTCTCATGAAAACATGGACAGTGAAATGTTCTTCTCTCCAATTATATTTACCATTGAATATTTGTGCATAATTGATATAATTCGGTTTTATCATGCTCTGGGGCTCGATGTGCAACAGGTTTACATTTTCCTTTGCCAAATTATGCTGCTTGACAACTGAGTTGCAAGTCCAACATTCGCTGTGATAGGTTTTGTAGCTGTTGTAAAAGATTTTCAGAAATGTCGCGTTTTTATTAGCCAGAATTATACTGTTTGATATAGTAATATCGTCTGATCTGCCTACGACATAGTCGTAATATCGTAGTGGGTCTAAAGATGCTAAAACAAACAAGTCTAAGTCAAGATAAACACCTCCCCACTGCATCAAAATTTGCAGTCTTGCAACATCAGCAGCATGCTCTGGCCATTTAGTTGAAAGGTTATTTCCACACACCTCTGTAGGCATTGTCATGTTACGGATTATTAGTGCAGGAATAAATTTCTTGGCTTCCTGCCACCATTCGCCCTCAGGTTGACAGTCTGTGTGGAATAATATTTTATCTGCCTTCATAACCCTGTGTACACTCAGCATGCTGATAAGATTTTCAAAACGAAATGGGTGACATGTAAACCAGATGAAATGTGCTATGTTGGGTACCACAAAATGGTCATGAGGTTGTAGGTAACCAAACTGTTTCCCATGTTCCTTGGAAGATCCGGTAACATTGTGTAAGCCAATAACAGGTTCGATTGACCTTGAATTTTGTAGGTCATTAACGTACTCATTTGACCTTGAGTAATGTGGATCAATAACATTGACAATTGCGCTTCCGTTTAGAGGTCTTGATTGTTTCTGAAAATATACGAGAGAAAACAAATACAATGAATCTAAACACTGAAGAATTCAAAGTGTCTTGTTTATTTGATGACAGTCATGTGAATAGATTGATAAAGTAATAAAGAGAAAAGAAAACATTACTGTATTTCGGTTCAAACAAATCATATATCAAGTACCCAGTAGAAAGATTAACTTACAATGCGGGGAGTCCGGTCAAATAGATTGGTTAATTTAAAAACCGCCACATGTATAAATATCATTGAAATTACAGCCAGGAGTACTCCAATTAAAGTGACCTTCGTCAGGTTGTTCCTCATGTGGACCATATTTACTGCAACACCTCGTATATGTAGACAAGGCATGATCGGAACCATCAATGATTTAAGTTAGAAGCAAACTCATTAACATTTAATAAATTGAGAGTCACCAATTCGGTTATCGGTACTGGTAGAGTAGTAAGGCTCTGGGTCAACAAACCTAGTTAGGTTATATACAGAAGGGTTTACAGTGATGTGTGTCATGAAATGAAACATATCTTCAACGTATCGTCGAAATTTCGTGTGTTACACTTGGTTGTTGCTGTGTAGCATCGTCCATGAATGTTTAAAAGGAAGAGATTCTGTTAGTGTTTGATCATTCCCTTTTTGACTCTTAACGAGTAGGGAAACATCCTACAGAAGTTCTCTGACAAGCATTAACCATGTCCGAACATACCGACACAACGCACATCGACGATGTTGTTGAAGTAGCAGAAGCCATCTTTATGGCAAGATATGTACCTTCAGACGATAATTTCGATGATGATATCAAGCCATTGCCTCCATCACGAATGCAACAAAAACGTCCGTCAGACTATGATGATTTATCGCCCACAACAAAACTCGTTAAATTTTGTATGAAAGACGATAAAGAACTAGTTGATCGCAAAGATAACTACCAAGTGGCAGACATCACTAAATTCACAAAAGCATATACAAAATGGATCGGAAAGCATGGGATGGGTTATCAGCAAGAAATAGATGAGGTAGCAGAAGCCATGTTGAAGCCAACAAATTGGGCAGACTTTGACGAGGATACAATGAATCTATTGGTATCAAGGGATCATTGTTACAAGTGGTCAAAGGGATTTTGTCTTGGTGACGGTGCACATCAGTACAATCCACACTACAGTCTACATGACCCATATAATATAAATGCGCATGAACAAGTGCAAACCGACTCATTGTTACTGAAAGTCAACAACTCGTGTACTTTAGCTACATATGTAGGTGGAAACCTTAAAGACAAATTGAAGGACATATGTAACAAACAAAAATGTTACACTTTGATGAATAGGCATTGTAGAATGTGGCTGTGTATGTACAATATGCACAGAAGAGATGATGTAGGTTATGGCTATATCTGTATGGCAGATCCAGATATCAACTGCGATAATACAGCTCTCAATAAAAAACCAGTCCATTGTAAGAATGATACTGTATATCAGCTACACACAGGACATTTAAAATGTAACCACACAGATGTGTATAGTGATAAATATACTCATTGCCTGTATTGGCTTTGGATACACGGTATGGAATCGTTGGGCATAAATGAACTAATATGCCCAATCACCTACTCTGGGGTGGACAGAGACCGTGCTGTCCGGTGGGGATGTGTGTCACCACATATCTCTCGTATGAACTTAAAGTTTGGCCAAAACAAAGACCAATAAAAGGGAAGATAGAAAACGATCAACAGGCATTCTCATTTGGAAGTCGTTTTTTTATTGATTCAATAAACTAACACACAAAGGCATCATTTTCATTGTTTGATGTGTTTTTATTGCTACACAAACATTTCGATTTTCCCATATTCATAGGGTTTTATGTCCTGTCGTGCCATTCCAAGCACAACGTAATCATTCGTTGCTTGCAGACAGTCAGCCAATTTTATGACGTTATGTAGAAAATGCTGCAGTGGTATTCTTTTTGATTCGTTTGTGTACAATTCGATGGGTATTTCGTGTGAGTATGCAGAATGTTTCCACTTGTGAAATTCGTCCATGTTCATCATGTTAGGTAGACAGCGGGCTTGAGAAAACTCGACACATTGTGCCAATATGCTAGTCAGTGCTTTTAGACCTTGTTCTTTATCGTTGCAGTTCGACAATGCAGCAGTTCCTCTATTCAATCCTAAATAGTCAATGAAGTCGTAAATGCTCCTGTATCTGTCTCTGTTGTCACAGGAAAATGTGGAGAACTTTATTGATCCATACCGATTGAGGTGCTGTTGCACTTCTTCGTGACTAGGTAGACGAACACAGACGAGTTGGCCGTCTGCAATCCATTGGCTACCCGTGTGCAGGAAACCCGTGCTCGGCGACTTGGAAACCACTGACATCAGTTTGCCCTTCTCCCACTCGGTGCTCTCGGTAGATGCTATACCAACGAGTTTGAATTCTTGAGGGTCGAGATGCCACTCACTTCTCTGTTGTTCTATGTCCTGCATATGATCCAAAGTTTTTCTAGAAAGCCCAACAGGCGATGGTACAACACCCCATTTTCCTGTTATTGCATCTCTCCGACCTAACAATACTTGGCCTGGTACAATACTGACATTTCCATCTCGAGGGTAAAGAACATCACGGGTGTCACTGAGACGGTTGCTGTCGAAATTCTGAAACAAAAATGTTCTATCCGCTTCAAGAGCAATGACTGGGCCCTGCACAGGAGGAGCCTTGATTTGTGTATTGTAATGAGACATGACATACAAAAGACAATTGCATCACAACGTTAATGTTACATCTTCTTGGTCAATGGTTGCTGTGGTTCTTCATACAAATTTTCTGGCAATGCACCAGTAATACTGATGGGTTTTCTCATTTTCCAGTAATTTAGTTTTCCGTCACTGACACTACTGGTGTTGAAACTTGCATCAATTCTTTCATTTGTCTGCTTATCTTCTGTGATTTGAGTTTCTTTTGGTTTTTGGTAGGGTTGCTGTTGTTGTGGTTGGGGTAGGGGTGGGACTGTGGGTGGGGGTGCTTGCTGTTGTTGTTGTGGTGGTGGAGGAGGAGGTGGTGGTGGTAAGGATGTGGGTGTTTGGTGTTGTTGCTGCTGGTTGTAGTCAATTAAAGCTGGATGAATCGTACTTTGTGAAAAGGGTGCATTGGATGAAACAGTGTGACTAAATTGTCCAATTGTATTTGGATATGCCTGCCCATTTGCATACAGTTGTTGCTGTTGCCATTGTTGTTGCTGTAGTGGATGAATTAAGTTGACCGGTTGGTTTGGCCAGGTCAATTGTCCCAGGTATGGATATGGTTGAACAGGAGGTGTTTGAAAGGCAGGGTTGTATGGAAGAGGGGCTTCAAGAGATGAATATTGCTGATGTTGGTTTAACACTGGCTTCTGGGTTTGTTGTTGTTGTTGTTGTTGTTGTTGTTGTTGTTGTTGTTGTTGTTGTTGCACTGTAAACATATTGTCTGTAGCCTTTTCCAGCATTGAAATATACTCCTTGAGAGATTGTGTACTTTCATTTTGCTGACCTTGTTGTTTCAGTCTTTCTAAACGTTGCATTTGTTCTGTATTTAGATTGAACATGGCATTTGATCCTTTTCTCTGTAACCTACTGGCTACACGTTTATAATAATCATTCAATTTATTTTGTATGTTGGACGATTTCTGTTTACCACCCATCTTTGATGCTTGAAATACGTTTTCACATGTTTCAGTGAGTTTTTCAAAAGAGGCATTGATGTGTTTCTCATCATGTGGATGACGCATTATTTTGTGTTGGAGTTCGGCTAAATCTTCACGCCTTTTTTTGGCTTCTAATGTGTCTTGTTTGTCAAGCAAGGAGCTAACATACTTCATGAATTTTTGCAACTGCAGAGTCACAGTGTCCCATTTACAAGCCATTCCATTCATTTGGGTCTGTCTCTGTTGCATGAGGTCAATCATATCCGATGCTTCTCTGTCAGGGAGGTCCTGGGCTATCTTGGCCACTAGAGCCAACTCTTTGGCTGTCAATTCGTCTTCACTTGTCTCTCCTTCACTATTTCTTCCGTCCATGTCGCATGTTATTGCATCGTGGTGGTCGCCCTTGTTATCAGGGAGTCCATCGTCTCTTCCCTCCATTGTGTTCATGCTAGCTTTGATGGTTTTGTAGTTGCCTTTACGTTTATACTGTGATCCATAACCGAACGCATTTCTTCCAAGACGTTCTATGCTGTCTTTGTCCTTAACGAACACCACTCTGGTCCCAGATCTTGCTCCAGTTCTCACCATTGATACGTCTAAACACCTACCTCGATCGTTTGCATCCTGGCTCAGAGAGACGCTGTCATATATTTCTCTCAGTGGACTTTGCAAATAGTCTTCAGCTGTGATTTCTAGCAACACAGCAACAGCAAAGGGTGTGTTTGGATACGAGTAATCCAACCACCAGTTTTTTACACGACCTATACCTTTGTCTGACAAAATACTGGAGGTTGACTTGTCTTTCTCATTTCCCACAACGTGCTCCCATCTCACGGGAAGATTCGTTAGGCGCCATTTGTCTACTTCTGAGATAAGAACATCGTATTTTGGATTCCTGATGTCAGCTACACTCTCTTTTACATCTGTTACAATATGAGCCAAACAGTATTGCATTTTTGTAACCAATAAAAACTATTTTATTCTTGATAACTCTCTTCCGTAAATAGCACGTGTGCTTTCTACATTTCTTAAGAGTATATCTTTTTTTCTGTAAGGGTGTATTCGACGACAGTGTTTCCTGCACTTTTCTTTACGTCTTAGGGCATCATGGGCAAGAAGTGACAATGTTTTGGAAAGTAAAATGTCTTTTTGTAAATCTTCATACCTCACAGTCATGTCTATCTTTGTGTGTTGTGTAACTGTGAAGGTCCTCTGTTGTAGGTTGCACACAGCACTCAAACATGGTGATTTCAGTATGAGAGAGAACACGTCGTGGCTGAGATGAACAACATTGTTGAAAACAAAACTGTTTTCCTCAATTGTCACATCACTTGAAAACGGTGCTATCATATCTGCTATCATATGAAGTGTTGCATGACCCATTAGTTGTGGTTGACAAAACGAAGGATCATCATTGGGCAATTTCATTTGGGCTATTGTACATTGGCAAGTAGGACTAGAGGAGAAAATGACCTGGCCTACCAGGCCAGACAAATTGATACAACAGCACAGATCGATAGGACTGTTTAGTAGAATCATTTCTATGTCGACAGTGGAAACTATGTCCCATATGTTGCAGCTGTTCATGCTGATGACAGTATACTGAGAACGTTTTCTGGCAAGCTGTTTACTGGGCAATTGACAAAGGCAGTTGACAACCAGCGTATTCTTTCGTCCACTCGTTCGTATTCTTTTTTACCTGTAGACAAAATGATGGTGCAGTCTTTCCATGTGTAATTCCACTTGTCTTGCACTCTGATTACTTGGTTTGAGATGCCTATACATCGAACGTAAATACCATGACCCTTTCTCAAATTTTTCACGAAATGATCTTCCTGACTGTTTTTCAGCCAAATAGTCCCGATCATCCTGTTAACCACAGACGACTGGTGTCTGTAGTCATCACATGCCATCTGGAGCTTCTTTGCAAAAGCATACACATTGCGTCTCATTGCAGCATTATCCAGACTTTCTAAGACAGAGAAAAACACACAGTGCATGCTGGGATACTGTTCCACGAAAAGGCGTTCGAAAATTACACGTACTGCTTGACAACCTACACGATCTGACCTCGTCTTGAACCTACTCACTATGGCAGCTTTCAAGCGAAGGTCTTCAAGGCGCTTGCACACTATCAGCTTGATCAGTTTGTATGGAGCATACCCACAGCTAGAGTTATCGGTCTCTGCAGGCAACAATACAGAATCACTCGTGACAAAATTATCGCGTGGCCAAGCAAGGTGTAATTTGCCCTCCTTCTGGACCAAAAAAGGTCCCTGAATGAACAGGTCGAGAGCTCTTTCAACATACTGTGTGATGTCGGACATGGCACAGTGAGTGTGATACTCTGCTTCTACTTTGTCGTATTGAACTATGTAGTAGGCAAGTGAATTATTGCAATAACGTTGGTTTCTTTCTCCCATGATAACCATGGATGGTCAGACTTTAAATGAATACCTCACCCTCCGCGATGGGTATTTGAAAGACTCACAGTTTCAAAGAGAATGCAATAACGGTGATGTGACAAAGGAAGACGTGGTTCGATATCTCTCTATGAAGGACAACTTTGAGCAGACGACCAATTACCATGCTCAAGACATACATCAGCGATGGTTCTCCAAAGACGTCCAACAACAGCAGCTGTACCATTTACTGGAAACACACGTGTTCGCATATGCAAATGCAAATGCAAACTCGAGGACAAGTGCAAATGAAGTACCCTTGTGCATGTGGACAGGTGAAAGAACGTCTAACATAGAAAACCTCATAGCACTTCCAGACCCAATAAGTTTTTGGCAAAACATGAATGCATTGCAATGGTTAGAGTACACATCCTTTGAATCGTTTCTACAACAGTTTCAGTCATTGCATGAATCTCATGTCAAAACAGTCAGTGTTACCAGTCGTCTAATGCGATTGCTACACTTGTCCTGGCTTATTATCAATATGGAAAAAATAGTTGATGTAAATTTGACAAGTGGCACGTCACCCCAAGAAATGACTGAATTCATACTGAACTGCTGGCTGGAAGCAAATGAACCTCAGTTGTTGAATATAACATAACGTCTTGTATCGGATACATTTGCATCACTAAAACTCATGTACTCATCATTCTGCACGTAAAAAATTGGACTGGACAAGAATTGGTCCGATTTCAGTCGAATAGGCCATCTGAAGTCACTGGCATCACATCTTATATACAAATACAGTGACAGGTTATTTGAAAGAGAGATGGTCACATCATTCAGACAGATGAAACAGCTTGTGGCAGTGGAATTTAAACATTGGGTCACGTGCACTATTCTCCAATCAGATACTACATCAATTCGACAGTTTTGTAAATCAATATACTCTGACGTTATTTCGAATGCTTTAAGATGAGACTTTCCTTCTGTAAACCAACTCACACTGTTATTGTTATGATCGTAGACAATGTGTTTTTCGATCTCTTGATTGTATCGATTGCAAGTGAATACGACATGGACAGGAGTGTAATAAGGCACTGCAGCTACCAGAGCAATAAAAATACATCCAACGAGAAATGACAAACATAACAAGGTCTTGTTTGATTGCTCAAAATGGCTAATATCGCGTGAAAACAATATGGAGGCTTCCTCCTCATCCATTGATCATGTGACGTTAACACATTTTCTCTTCGTTTATATAGACCTTGCAAGAATGTCTTTGAATGACTATATACGTTGCTAGATTTCTATTGGATAAAAACTCACGAGTGCAATGGTCCGAGGAATGCTACAAATCCTGTTTGCATTATATGTCTTTGTTGTCGTATGTGGATCAGAGACAGATGTAAGTCCTATCGTGATCATTGGAAACCTGTATGTTGGTTCCAAAGACTACTTAATGTCACCTATACTGTATCCAGAGTCATGTATTCATTCATCAGTTGGCGACAATGCATGTCTACAATACAGTCATGGACTCTATTGGATTTCGTGTAATTCACAGAACAGGTGTGACAAACCACTGTCCCTCTTTCGTTGTAGAGGCATGAGACCTCCAAATACCGAAAAGACCATTACTGTCGTCCAAGACAGAGGGTGTATGTTCCTGGGGAACCACTGTGCTTACATCTATGATCAAAAGGAAGGTATTTGTGTGCATGCACTGCAGCACAAGAACAAACTCGTTCCTTCAATGTTGTGTCCTACACAAGTGTGTTGGAACACTTGTGGAAGTTATGCATCCTTTTGGAATGGAACTCACATCAAGTGCACATGTGGAACGACTTGTGACGTCTAAAGAGCTTGGTCACACAGGCATGTATGTGTATGCTCAAAAGAGTACGTATAAATGAGTATATGCAAAACAATAAACATTAATGCAATGCAATGCACTTGTCTTCTATTGTGGTCATCCTTTTTCTCTTCGGTGCACACACAACAATAAACTCATTGAAATGCACAAGAGACTACAAAAAATGTGTGGGAACCATTGACGAATTAACAACATTATGTGAACAAACAAACACAGAGTTGTCACCAAGTGAATATTTCATCATTCCTAACACTCTTGTAAACTGTGACAACTTTGATAAAGAACTGAAATGCACATGTCCAGACGATACAGAACCCATTACGTTTAGAGGGGGGTCACTCATAGAATTGGAAGAAAACGTGTCTGTATCACCAGGATGTGAGAATTTGCCTACCATACGTGTTGTCGAACCCCTTTTGCAAAGAAAAGGAACAAATGACAATCACAATGATGTTGGTGACTTTGGGGAAGAAGCCTATTTTTCTAGAGGCCCTGCATGTGGTTTATTTGTCATTAGGGGTGATGATGTGTCAGTTCGTGACCTGACAATTAATAACACAGAATGCATGGCTTCTCTTGAAACAAAACACGACAGTTGGCACAGAACGGAGTCACCAGTGGTATTAGCAACAGCATTGAGAACCCTGTCTAACATCTCTATCAGAAACGTGTCAATGTACACATTCGACAGTCCTGGTGAAGAAATGGGGACACGTCCTGTTTTGATTTACTTGGCGAGTATGTCACCCGATGAAAATCTCAATTTGATGAACGTTCAAGTAACCAACATCACAAATGCTACAGTGAAATGCGACAAATGCACTGGTGACATACTGGTGACAACGACACATCCAGAGTCTGTTGTCATGGAATACTTTCCCTGTTATTTTGACACCGAACCGCTCAACTTTACAAATTCTAACATGGGACGTCTTTTTGACTTGTCACAGTGGATGGGACCTGCGCTCTTGTATAATATTTATAAGGGCGATTCGACTTCCCAGTTTGGTCAAAGTAGCACAGAAAATAACTTGTTAGCCTATGGTATTGCTTTGGTTGCCAGTGCAATACTCGGTGTTGTTTTGGTAGAATTAACAAAGTGTACTGCCAAAGCAATTTCAGTCACACATCCAGACAAAGTATTGGACATGGACAGATACTTTGCAGGTGAGGTCTTGCTTAGGAACAGAGAGAGAAAGCACACGGTTCTATGTTCAGAAAGGAAATCCAAAAAACCTAAATCAAAAAAATCAAAAGGAATGACACACATATCGCTGAATTTGGCATCAACAACAGACAACGATGATGATGATGATGATGACGACGATGACAGCTGCAACATCGACAATGAATCAAGTTTTTTGTTAGACCATGTGATGTAAGACTTTTTTCACGTGAAATAACTAAGGTATTTATGTTGTGTTATCATCTGCTATCGATCAGTTACTCAGTGTGTTTTGGAAGAAACAACTTGCCATGGCTTCTTATTCTGAACCATCAGTTGTAGATGAACTTAGTGAAAATGATGGTATATCAGTAAGTTTGTTGTGTGATTATCACATACCACTTCACACTAATTTGTTTTGATAGATTTAGATATTTAGGATTTCTTTTCTGTTTTGTCTCCAATCCCACAGGTAATAGTGAACGAGCCACCAATACCATGTCAACCTTCCACACACCATAATCTTGGGTTTTGCACAGAGATGCGAGACACATACATTTTTTATCGAAACCAACTTGCAGAGTACAAAAGGAGACGGGTACACCATAGCAAAGAGAAGAAAGACTTGGACAAATGCATTGACTTGGTGCTAGAAGTACTTGGATATGATCACGTAATAGAAAACCTCGAGCAGAGTTTGAGCAGAGCCATAAAAGAGTCTAATCAAAGAGTAATATTTTATGCTACTTTGATGCATAAGATGTCAATGAAGAAAGCAAACACAAGGCAAGTCAGAGCACGAAAGAAAGAAGCAAAGCAGTCATATGTGTAGTGTTATTTTAAATAAAGTGAACTCTTGTTCGAAAAAAAACAAACATTTTTTATTGTTATTGCATTTTGTCGTAAGTGTTGTCACGTTCGAGGTAGTTTTTTCTTATCATGTTCTAGGGGCCATACCATATTATATATATGAAAGGTCTGTGAAAGATTTATTCAGTCTCACAATGACCATCTACAGAGAATCAGTGTATTTGTTGAAGCTAGAAGTGAAGGAACGCACCCAGTCTCCAGACCTCTGTACTTTGTTTGCAAAGACAAAAACAGGGGAAGATGTGATCATTGACATTTGTGACCCTTTCTATCGCCTGTATTTCAAACCAAAACTTGGTATATCACTGGACATAGAAGACGTTGTGGCAGTAATAACAAATGGTCTACAAGTGCATTCCTCTCTCTATAAGTTTGGTTCGACCTCTAAAACCCTTGGAGACTACTTCTCTCCCAACAAACAGCATTTCTTTTTCATTGAAACAAGCTGTCGAAAAGTTGTTGTTCAGACAAAAGAGATATTGAGACAGTGTATTCATGCTGACCGACTCTTGATTGCTGCTGACGATAGTCCACATTATGGCAATTTGGACGTGGCTAGCAACTTGAAACTATGTGGTGCAGGTTGGCACACCCTTGCCTTTCGTGGTTGGAATGGCTTCTGTCATTGTCAGTCTTTATGTGGGCGACCCCATTGTCATGCCACTGTCAAGGGTCGTGACTTTGTTGAATTAGCAATACCACCACAATTGCCTCCACCACCTTTAAATGTGCTATGCGTCGATGTGGACACTCATGACATCATCATATCTTGTATTCAACAGTCGTCAAAAGATGAATTTCAAGAACTTAGAACGTGTCGTTATTCCTTGACAAATGAAATGGACAAAGTACAAAGGTTTGTGTGTGAATGCAAGTATGATTTCTTGTGTGGACATTCTCTCCTGAAAAACATTTTGTCCTGTCACAAGTTGTCTGAACTGTTGTTGGTGCGTGACAAACGACACAGATCATGGAAAGGAATCCAACGTGAAGGGGTTGGCATTGGGATTATCGATGTGAGAAAGGAAGGAACAGAATCCATGGAGAGTCTTTGTGAACATGTTTTTACGAAAAACATGCTTCATGCTTATCTAGCCGTTTGTGAAGCTGCCAATGTTTTCGTTAGCTTCACAGATGCAGATGTGTCTCTCGTAATACACAGTCATTTCTTCCATTCGGTTATGTGTCGAAAGGCCAAGGAAAGGGATTTCGTATTCTCGCTTCCTCAGAGTGAACGTGGGGTCAAACGCAAAGCCACTGTCCATGACGATTGCGATAATGATGACGTGAGTCCAAGAGGAGGTCTTTTCCTTCGACCTTTACAAGGTTTACACTTGGGCGATGTTGAAATTAGAGATTTCAAGAGCATGTATGGCACAATCATTCTTACCTTCAACATCGATGTGACAACTTTCATACTGGAAAAAAACGAGACATGTCAGCCACTGCATCAAGTTGTTGCAGATGGTAGTTGTTTTGTTCTTTCGTCTGTGAGACAGGGCCTGCTACCAGAGGTATTGGCAGAGCTGATGCACCAGCGTAACGAATATCAGAAATTGAGTTGTTCGAATCCCTGGTACGACTGTCAACAGAAGGCACGTAAGTTACTTGTCAATGGAGCCTATGGCATGAATTTTCTTTCTGGGTTGTTTTCACGCGAACACATTGCCCTTGCTATAACTGCTGTGGGACGACATATGTTGACAACGGTACAACATGCTGCTTTGCAATTCCAACATCCCTTGCTCAGTTCAAAAACTAACCCTAAAGTTCTGTGTGGTCTGACCGATTCACTCATGACCCAACTCACTCCAGATCACGAGCTTACACCAAAAGAATGGAATTGCCTCATCACGGCACTAGGTGACCACTACAAGCATGCACTAACAGAACAACTGAAATTGAGTAATGCCACTGACAAACATATTCTATTTGAGTCACAGGGGCGAGCTAAGATAACCGTTTGTACGGGTATGAAGCAGCGCTATGCCATGTGCATTAGAAACGAAGGGGCAATGGGTGGACACAAAGTCATAGTGAAAGGGTTTCGATCAAAAAGTAAAAACGCACCACCTCTGATTAAAGTAATGGAAGACCAGTTGTTTGCCTTGCTTTTCCAAGGCCACGTACTTGTCAAATTCACAGTGACACAGTTTGTTTCTGTTAAGCATCCAGAAACTTTGTCTGAATCATCGCAATGGCAAGTGTACACTTTGGATGATATGCAGAAAGGAACATGGGTTGATCTAGGTCATGTCGAATGCAAAGATAATGGAAGTATAAAGACCTTTGTTTTGGTGGGAATGAACAATCAAGTGCTGTGCAAAAGAACAATTGACAGTGTTAGTCAGATACAAATACTTGACAAAGAGAAAATTAAGTGCATTCGACATGAGATGGGAACGTTTATTCTTCACAACCTCAACAGCATTGTATCGGGCAGACAAGACATGACATTGTTTTTAAAACAACTTCTGCCAAATGCAGACCAGTGTACAAGACAAAAGATCGAGGAACAATATCGTCACATCTGTGGCAAGGTTCCTGCTTCCATGTATTACGTGGACACACTGAAAGAAGGTCCCATGCACCCTCTTTATGCACTTTGCACGGGCAATACCTTGGACGTGCAGAAATTGGCCAGCCTCATGAAAACGACATTCGTTGAAGAGAACAAATCACATGGTGGTATTGCACAACTGCTTCAGCCAACTGTCAAAACCCTCTATGGTGTGTTGTGTATTGCTTCAACCTCCACCATACAACTTGCTGTAAAAGCAATGACAAATCTACATCGCAATTTCAATGCTGTTCTCCAAATCTCCACACAGATGACAAGCCAAGGGGCCAAAGACGTTGAGGGTGATGACTCATTAGAGTCTCTCGAAGCAAAACTAGCAAAGTTCAGCCAATGCTCGCATTGTCGAGTCCTTACCATTGACAGGAACAATAGACAGTATAACTTTCACGATGTATACGGTGTTGATAAAATCGTACGAGCAGAGAACAGGATCGTGTTATACAATGTGACGATGTCTGACAGAAGAACCTACTACCTCGTTAACTGCCCAGATGTACACTGCAAGGGAGTGTATGTGTTTGCAACAATGGTGAACAGACTGAAAGAATTACACACACAGAAGCAAGGAAATGATATTGCACAGCGTTTATTTCACATGTTTGAGAAAAGAGTCACACATATTTTTTGATGGAAAAAAAAATGCAAAACATTTAGCTCTGGGTACAATACCACTCGTCGACTTCTTTGAAACTGTTAAAACATTGACCATTTAACTTTTGTAGTGGCCCAAAAGTAACATGATGCACTCGTACTGGCCATTTTGTCAGTCGTGTGTCACCACTCTTTTTCAATGGCCACTGCATTTCCAAATGATGGCGATGAAGCTTGTATTTTCCATCCCACACAACTCCTTCCATATCTTGTGTATTCATCCATGCTTTCATTTCACTCAATGTACATTCTTTTGGCATTTTGTCTAATATAAATATACCATGGGGAACCAAGAAGTGGAAAGGTTTTTTTTCATTGCCCAGTCGATACGGATTGGCATTTACCTTTGTTCCCACAAGCTCAACTGTCTGACCCAGTAACTTTTCCAGGGGTACTGTCGTGAGTTCACACATACTGTCGTTCAATGGTTGCAAGACCAAACCACAACCCGAGTCTTTGTCAACACTACTATAATGCCACTGGTAGTTTGCTTCTTCAGAAACAGGAACCCACCCAATACGTTTATGTGTTTGTGCACTCATCCAGTCGTCAGGTTCCCTCTCTTTTCTCTTGATGTGCCGAGCCCATAACCATGGTTCGTTTTCGAATTCATGCACAAAACAACAACTGCCGTCTATCTTTTCACTCGGATTTATGAGTGGTTCATTAGTATTCAGTTCAGGTGTAGCTATAGCCCCTCTCTTTGTTACGAAAACACAAGGAATTTTTTTTTGAACACTTATCATATTGTGTGTTTGTGAACCACGATGTTAACAACATTAATAAACATGTTCTTAAAAGAAAACCACATTCATTACAAGTGTAGTGTCATTTATTTATTTGCTTGCTTTATACATTGAAGTAGAATTCTACTAAACAGTCCTATCGATCTGTCCTGTTGTATCAATTAAGTTAATCCTCTGTGTGCATGCCTTGCATCTACATGACGTGGTTAGTTGCATCATGATCTCTCTAATACTGCCATCTGGACAGTGCAATGCCACCATCTTGCGAGTAAACCCATCTCCCACACATCGCATGTCTTCGTTGTCTTCGCGAGAACATCGTCCAACACATGTTTTTTGAGTGACAACATCTTTCGAAGCACATCCGTCACTGGCAATGTAACTTTTTGTAATGAGTTCCTGACATGGAATTCTGGGATTGTCTATTTTGGCCATGGTAGGTATATCACATCCATCAGTGTTTGGCAGTGCCAGTGCCATTGGCGTAAGCAGTACGAGGAAATGCAACACATGTGCCATCATTCTTTTTACTGACTTAGACGGTGTACGTTTATACTATACTTTATTTGTATCTTGACTCCTTGATGACTGATCAAGTTATCATTTTACAGTTATTTGACTTGTGTTGTTTTCTCTGTTGTGTTGCAAAAGCATTCTCACGTATGGGAAGAGTGTCGTCATGTTTCGTTTGCTCCGGGTGACAAGCACATGTTTTGCTGACGTGGATTTAAACTCAAACTCTCTTTCCTCTGTTGCAAAAAAACATAGTGGTATCATGGCGTCGTGTCTGTCCACAAAGCGCACATTCGGTGTCTTTCCCAGTAACAGAATGAGACGGAACATGGTAACTGTAGATTCGTTTGGTTTGTGTGGAATGACCACTGGGTAGAAAGTAGCCACTTTGGAATTTCTCATTGCACAACTTGCACCCATGCGTTTGTACTCTTCTTGTTGGCCTTCAAGGTTTAAGTTGCTGTACGCCATAAATAATCGGGCCTGTTGTATTAGTGTATCAAAGGTCACATGTGGGTTCAAAGAACTATTCAAAACATTTATACACATGTCGTCAGAATAAAATCTTGGCAATCCTCTCACCGATGTCACGATTGGTATGAAACACGGGTTGTAACTGTATGAGGTACTCTCTTTTCTGCTTATGACTTCCCAATTTTTGGAGGATGACTTTGACAGTGTAAGGTTTTGCTGTTGTAAACGTTGTATTTTATCTTCTAGCCTGCCCATTTGTATGGTCAATTGTGTACAACTGCAACATTCTTTCCCCTTACCGATCTCTTCTTCATGTCCTGCTCTCGGTGATTTGTTTTCTTTCTCAAGACCATGAGTTCTTGCTTCACCTGTTCCTACACTTCGAATTCTTTGTAATGCATCCTTTTCATTGCCACTCTGTTCTATCTCTTGTACTTTTTGTTGTTTTCTCAGTGTACTATTTTCATGCTCAAGATGATTTATCGTTTCTCTGTCTCTTTTAATTCGCTCAACTAAATCGTTAATTTCACCGTGAAGCTGTCTTTCCCTCTCATTCAATTGATCGTGCATGCTTTCTATCTTTCTGATAATGTTTTCTTTGTCTGTTTTTAACATTCCAACTTCTCTGGCATAACTGTCAATTTCCTGGGCATGTTTTTCATTGGTTTCTTGCAAAACATTTTCCAATGTCAACAATCTTTGTTTCACTACGTTGCCGCTTGTTTCCCCTGAGAAAAGAGATAGTCTTTCCTCTCGCAAATTCTCGATCAGTTCTTCGAGAAACTGTAAGCGCCTCTTACAGTTGTTCAACTCATATTTTGTTTCATTTGTCTCGAATTTGGCTCTTTCAAGTTCATCCATGCCATGATCATGGCGTTCTTTTGAATCTCTCAACCTCATTTCTAACCGTTCTATCTCACCTCCCATTGTTCTCTTCAAATGATCTTTATCTCCTTCTAAGTTCTTCATCTGCTTGTCAACACTTCTAACATATTCAGAGAGTTCCATGTTTTCCAAGTCTGTCTTTCTCACCTTTAATTTTAGTGTGGTCACTTCGTCTTCCAAAAGCAACTTTTTATGTTCAAAAGGTTTCAACCTTTCATTGTCACTCTCGAATTTCTCGCACCTGTGTTTCAAATTTTCCATAAGTCTTCGGTATCCATAGCACTCTTCAGAAAGCCTGTCCTTATCGGCTTCTGTCTTTCTGACTTTCTCTTGCATTTCATTCACTTTGCTTTCCAACAATTGCTTTTCGGATTGTAAATTTGCCACTCTTTTCTCTTTGTTCTCGTTACCACGTTTCAATTCATTCATCTGTTGCCCGAGGTCATCATTGTCTACCAAGAGCTTAGTCTTTTCAAAATCTTTATTGATAGTCTTGTCTTTCAATTCTTTCACTCTTGTTTCCAACATCCTATTTTGATTTTCCAAATGCCGTAACCTGTCGTCTTTGTCATTGTTTTGACATTGCAGTTGTGCCAACATAAGATTTGAATCCTCAATCTTTCCCAAAAGTTGTAATTTTTGGGTATTCAGTTCGTTTGTTGCTACCAGTTTCTTTTCAATTTGAGTCCTCAAACATTCATTTTCCCGGTCACTCTTGGTTTTCTCGATCAAAAATGACTCGTGTTCGAGTCGCATTGCTTTGATTTTGTCCTCAAATTCTTGACGGTTCTTGTGTACAAGACAATTTAGTTCCTCTGCCTGAAGTTGTGTGTGTCCTAGCTCTTCAGCTATTTTGATTTTCTCTGACGACAATTTGTCTTTAATTTGATGAGCAATCACTTTCATCTCTTTCTCACTTCTTTCTGTT
This sequence comes from Glandiceps talaboti, assembly GCF_964340395.1. Classification (NCBI taxonomy): domain Eukaryota; kingdom Metazoa; phylum Hemichordata; class Enteropneusta; family Spengelidae; genus Glandiceps; species Glandiceps talaboti. Next base: position 13,510,303 of record NC_135557.1, read on the forward strand.
GATACCTGCAACTGGTTCTTCAGTAAATCGATTTCACTGTTCTTCTCTACCAAAAATTGGTTCCATTTACTCTCCACATGCCTTGCATCTGCATCTTTCGATGACACGGCAGTTTCAAGTTGTGCCTGCAGCGCTCTGATTTCCTGTACAAGACCCTCGTTTGTGTTTTGCAACTGTCTGACTTTCTGATTGGTCTGAGCTCTGTACAAATCATTCTCTACCGACATAGATTCACTTTCCCCTTCGTTTTCCATTATTTGCAAATGTAACTGCTCCTTGCTCTTCTTAAGTGCTTTTATCTGTTGCAGATAATCACTGTTTTGTTTAGCGAAATCTTCGATGACCGCTTTGCTTTTTCCCAATTCTGTCATCAAAGTCGTGTCCGTCTCCTCCATCCTCAGTTTCATATCCCTATTTTTCATGTCGACCTGTTCTATGTGTTGCTGCAGTATATTGTTTTGATTTAACAAGTCAACGTTTGCCTTTTCCGTCTCCTTTGATTTCTGCTGTATTGCCAGTCTTTCTTTGTCGACAGTCATCAACTGTTTTTGGATGGTTTGATTTTCCTCCTTGAGTGTCTTTATTTCAGACTCAAGGCGTTTTTCGTTCACTTGTTCTTGTCTCAGATTAATGTTTTCCCGCTTAGCTTCAATGTTTGCCCTTTCCTTCTCCTCTGATTTCTGCTGTATTGCCATTCTTTCTTTTTCGACAGTTATCAACTGTTTTTGCATGGTTTGATTTTCCTCCTTGAGTCTCTTTATTTCAGACTCAAGCAGTTTTTCGTTCACTTGTTCTTGTCTCAGATGAAGGTTTTCCCGCTTAGCTTCAATGTTTACATTTTCCGTCTCCTCTGATTTCTGCTGTATTGCCATTCTTTCTTTGTCGACAGTTATCAACTGTTTTTGCATGGTTTGATTTTCCTCCTTGAGTCTCTTTATTTCGGACTCAAGCAGTTTTTCGTTCACTTGTTCTTGTCTCAGATGAAGGTTTTCCCGCTTAGCTTCATTCATTTCTAATTCGACCTGCTGATATTTTCGCATTAGGCTTTTCAACTGCACACTTGCTTCATCAGAAGAGCCCTTAGTTTCTTCTAATTTACTGCTGTTTTCCTTTACCGTTTCTTCTAAAAGTGATTGTGTTTGCAAACATTTTTGTTTGAAGCTGTTTAATTCTTTTGTCTTCTCGTCCAGCTCTTGACTCATTTCTTCAAGTGTGTATTTGAGAGTTTCTTCACTACCTTGCACTTTGAACAGAGCAAATTCCGCTTGTGCTTTCCTCTTGTCTTTGTATTCGTTCTCTTGCTTCATTTCATGTAAAGCTTTGTTCAGTCTATCTACTTCGCTCTTAAGGGACGAGTCTACCTGAGGCATCTCGTTTTTGGTTTCTTTGGCCAATTCAGATTCAGATTCAGATTCATTGTCCTCACTATCTGATGGCAAAACAATCGGTTTTTTCATATCTTCAGCTGTCTTCAAATGATCTTTAACTGAGCCTGGTGCAACAATCATATAGGATTGGGATGTGGAAGCTTCCTCTATTGTTGACATTGGAAGTCTGCGCTTTGCATGGGACAGCTCCTCTCCATCAACAATAAAATCCTTACCACCCACCAGAGATGGTGTCTTTACTTTCACTTTGGGTGTGTGCAAAGATGTTTGTTTTTGTTCTTCCAAATTACTGTTATCATCTTCATCATTAGTGTCATTTTGCCAATCAGGTGTAGCCTGAAGAATAATGTCTTGTAATGTCACAGTGTCAACCAGCTGACTTGTTGCGTCATCATTCTTTTCATCATCATCCTCTTCGGGTAATTGTGTTTCATCATCATCATCATCATCAGCAGCAGCAGCAGCAGCAGCAACAGAATCATTAGCAACAGCATGTACTGGTGTATGTGAACCTTTTTCAAGTGGTTGTGTCTGTGGTTCATCATCATGTACTGACACATGTGAAGATACTTCTACTGGTTGTGCCTCTAGGTACAACTGTGTTTCTACATTGTCTAGTACTGACACGTGTGTACTGAGTTCAAGTCCCTGTGCCGCCATGTCCATTTGTGTGTCGTCGTCGTCATCAAAATCATTGCTATGTACTGAAATGTTTGAACCCAGTCCAATTAGTTGTGCATCTGTGTTCAACTGTGTTTCATTATCGTCTCCACTGTGTACAGATTCGTGTGAACCTAGTTCAAATGGTGGTGTCTCTGTATTCAACTGTGTTTCGTCGTCTGAAACATTTGGACAATAGTCCTGCATTTCACCACCATGTTGTGGACTGGGGTCACTGATTAACGTTATGTCATCATCATCATTGAAATCTAATGAATTTTCTGAAACAACGACACTGGCATCTGACACTGTGTACAATTCAGTGTCTTCGCTATTCGAAGTAACGACTTCGGCAGTGTGCTCACGTGACCATGGTTCATTTTTTTTCATCCGTTCGTACTGTTGGTTGTTCATACGCTCACCAGATAGACCGTATCTCTGTGTACTGTCTGTGGTCCTGACAAGCTTATTTTGTCTCTGATTTGCACTGTTTTCTATGTCAGAAGTGACACAAAAACCACCATACACCAATGCCACCCAATTGGCCTCAGTGTGACCACATTTCAGTTGCCCCATTTTGTCAGAGTCGAACAGCAATGTCGTAGATGGACTATTCGTGTCTTGTTTTAAAAGTTCCTCTAAAGCTCTCTGCACAACCATGTTTGTCTTGATAATGTGATTGTCATTCCCTTTCAAGAACGTTGCCATTTGGCCAAAGAGCTGATTGAAGTCGATGTGCATGTGACTATCTTTGTGCATTCCAAACATTTCCTGAACCCCTTTGGCAATGGAATGAATAGCACTGCGAATACTTTCGAATGTACCATCTTTGATACTGTTTGGCACACCCAAATGAGGAAAGGATGTCAGAAAGTTGTCAAAGTACTTGTTTTCCGAGTGTTCTCTGTATAGTTTGGTGATCATTTTCAGCAATTCATTCCTATCTGTGTGGGCATCGCTGGACAAACGCAAAGCATTTTCACAATCACCATATACAAAACTCCAAAGGTATGGATACATATTTAGGTTCGCATCGACTTGTTCAAGAGAATGGAAAACCATTGCATGAACCCTTGCAACCAACAGTGTGAAGAATCCAGGCATTTCTTGTCTTACAGTCTTGTGGATGTATTCAAAGAAACGGTATGACGTACCTCTTTCGTACCTGCACAACAGTGAACATATGTCTCTCAGCTCAGTGATTTGTTTGGCTTGTACACCCTCAGTGGCAAGCAGTTGTCTTTGTTGTTCAATGAATTTGGCTGCAGCATAGGCAGTAAACGTTTGGCGAACGGATTTGGCTTTTTCATAGCTCACTTCGAAACCTTCTTCGCTATCTCTTCCACTGTACGATGTTGCACCTGGCAAACTCCGCATGTTCTTGTAACACACCACTTTTGTGTAATCGTACCTGCCAAACTTTTCTGTTGAATTCGTGAATGTAATAAACTGGTTGTGATTCGAATTTTTTTTTAAAAGAAATCCCCCACCAAACACCAACATGTACATGATTCTATTTAAGCTGTTGGGTGGAACCCCATTCTTTGAGCCTTTTGACACGTCCTTGTATACTTGCAACAGTCTCTTGTATGCATTCAACAACAATTTCAAATCCTTGTTGTCGGATACGACACTGTCTGGTACCTGCAGGAGGCACTTGATAAAATCTGCAGCACACCCTCTTGCATGAAACTTAAGGCCTGTTTTTGTGAACACATCAAAACCATTATCGAATCCTGTTGCTAAAATCCTATTGAGTCGACAAATAGGATTTTCACTTTGTAGTAATTCGGACTCGATTCTGTTGCCAGATCGACACACCCGACGTTTGCTATTCCCTGTGCCATCATTTGTGAAATCATCGTCACTGGTGTTGTCCTCATCTGGTGTTGTAGTCCTAACCCTTTTCTTGCTGTTCCTTGTCGTCATGACAAATCCTTACATTGTAGTGAGGTAAATACAGGTGCGTAAATATCCCCATTCCTTTTAGAAACACACAAAACGTCTGTATTTATGGGGAAAAGTCAGCACACCATGTAAAAAAATAAACAATTGACATGCACTCCACAACCTTTCGTCCACAGATGAAATGGGCTCGTTTGCTCGAAAAGAGGCAGAACAAGAAGAGATCTATGTTAATGAAGCGAATGGGATATAGCAAACAAAACGTCCATCCTGTTGACAACAAAAGTTACAAAAACTCTCATCCCAAAACCACATCCCAAAAACAAAACAAAACACCTGTTCAATGTGAAACGCTGCAAGTACCGGTGGTTAAAATTCCTAAGAAAACACACAACAAAAAACAAACAATCAGTAAAAGTAACAAATTTAGTAAACTACCCAAAGACACAAGTATTGATGGTAAGATCTGGCATATCATACAGATAAGTGGCATAAACGATGCATGCTTCTTTCGCTGCTGTGTTGTTGCAAGAAATCAAAGCTACATTCAGAACTATGTGGATAGAAGATGGAGTAATTCAACAGTTGTTGACAACCTGGAATGGGAAGCCACAGAGTTCAGGCAAAATCTTGGAGCATATATGGACAATCTGGACGATACCCAAAAAGAACAACTGTTGGAAGATTTTGGGCGGGGTAAATTTCTACTTGGAGGATTTCAAACACTCGAACAAAGTATAAAACACTTACTCAGTAATGAACCTCATGCAGCAATGACCATCGAAATTGTATGTGCCAGCCAAATGCTAAGCCTTCCAATCAAAATTTATGGGAGGGACAGTAGGAAAGGAAACAAAGCCTTAATTCTGGAATTGGACACAACAAATAGATTGAAAGGAATAGATGCTGCCAAAGCACCTATACATCTTAGAATGTGTGCTGACCATTTCGATATAATGCTTGAACAGAATAAATAAACAAGACAAGAGAATGCATTGTATGCGTGTGTTTTTTCAATAATTATTTTATTTTATTTTCTCAAGTGCTCTCAAACAAGGGGCTGATGTCATAATGGTTTGCAATATTTTAGCACATTGAGTTAATTTCCTGACATGTATGTTGAATATTTGATATAAATGTCTGTCCAAAGGCATGGGGCCCATTTGTTTGTGACGATTCTCATCAAAAATGTTTCTACTTCCATGACCAAAACCTTCAAGAACACATGTCAGGACATAGACAACAGTTGCTTCTGGATGAATACAGAGAAATGATAAATGACTTCGTGAAGCGTGCTGCAAGACGACTTTCAGTATATCCCTTACACTCGATTCGAGGGCCAGTAATTCAGAGAACCGACAGTGGATTCTTTTCAGATGGTACGTTTCACTACTATAGAGACATTTCGTCAAAGCCATTGGTAAAGAGATTCGCTTTTTAAAGACATTCATTTGAATAGCTGCAAACAGGTCATCAACTGACAAATTCTGTATGCGTTCCAAGTTGTTGTACTCATTTCGATTTGAAGGGTTATAGAGTTTTGTCAGGACAGGTGCAACTGTCTTAAAAATAGCATTGGACCTCTTGACAAAAGTTTGGCTTCTTGTGTCGCTATTGATGGGTGTAATAGAGGGATACAGTGGTCGGTCAAGTCCTACATATACACCTTTTTTGTGAGACCGACCAGTCAATCGACAAACAAGTGCATCTTCGGAAAAGACAAGGGAACAACCTCGGTTTTCTCCATTGCAATTGTGATACTGTAAGGATTCCGTACATATGTAGTGTTGTCCTCTGCCAAAGGGATTAACCAGTGTACACTTCTCTGTGCACATGTGAAAGGGTACAATGTACCAGACTTCAATGCCACTCTGTTGTATATACGTGTTTCTCGTTTGCGATTCCATGTATTAATGAGTCATCAACTAATAAAGCATATCTTTTAATAAGGCCATGCAACTACTCTGTTATTTCATGTCGTACGAGGTTAAATTTGCATATTAATCTTTTTTTTTAATCTTTTCTTTCTTTCTTTCTTTCTTTCTTTCTATTAGGCATCAAGAGGAGCAGGTTGCACATTTGGCTGGGTGGACGAATTCCCATGGGTGAAACAGACTTCTTTAATCACCTCAGCCCCTATCTTTCAACCAAAGAACGTGTCGGTGTTATTCACGTCTTCAATGACGAACAGAGACCACTGGTCAAGTCGACTGCTGGAATTGTCTTGGAATGGTCGACCACTCGTCAAAAGCATAGTGCAGACGTACATGTGTGAAGAATGTGTGAGTAAAGGTCTTAGAGGAGTTTGCATTCACAAAAGCCATCTTGTCCCTCGTCACATTGATGGCAGTGAAGGCAATCCTGTCCGATTGCTGATGGACATCCTGGCCAAGGGGTCTTATGAACTCGAGTGTCTAGGGATTGCTGATTTTGCAGACACGTCCATAGAAAAACTGTTTGCTGACACCACTCTCGATCATCTGGCCGAGAGGCGTATCTTTGTAAATGATGACATTCTATTGTCGTGTACATCAGGACTTTGCATCACCATAGACCCCACTCCATCCAATGTTTCTGGCATTGGTTTTGTTGGGGGCATTGTCTGTGGAGGCCAACGTATAGTAAGTATGCTATGTCAGAGAAGTGGTATGCGTGTCTGCTTGGATTTTTCGTCAAACAAATGACAAATTTCTTGTGGTATTTCCACTGTGGGGGAAGGGCATACTATTACAATGTCAGACGGAGGTTGCAACATGCTTGTTACTATTGTGGAAATGTGATTGACAGCCCCCAACAATGGATTTCCTTCACATGATGCTTGGGAGGGATTACAAACGAGTAGGTCGAGTACAGCTTTTTGTATGACATCTATTATCCACAGGTAAGCTGGAGGAGTATCGGCTCGGTATTCTTCTTCTACCGATTTCACCATTGTTATGGCAAACATTTCAATAGCCATGTAAAGTTTGGCCTCCAACACTTGCAAACGACCATCTCTTTGATCTTCAGCACACTGTTCAAGTTGCTCTAGTAACCTGCATGTTTCGAATGCAACAGTACATGTCATTTTTTTGGCAAGATATGTGTTTATGTCTTTTCCTATGTACAGGGAACCCGTTTCTCTGCCTAGCTCTGTGATAAGAACTCGAGTCGAAACAGGTCTTTTGTCCTCTTTTCCATGACACTGCAGAAAATGCAAATGGAATTCCCTGTCCAATTGGTACTTCCATTCAAAGAAATGTTGTCTCCTTCGCTTTAAATGTTCCATAGAGAACAGATTGAGATGAAACGAAGTGGTCAGCATGGCCATCTTTGCATGAAATGAAGCTAGACGACTATTTCACTCTGCTTTTCTATTTTTTATCTCTTTTGTTACGTCAGATACTTTCATTGGATCACGTAATTGCCGAAACTCAAGAAGACATAGAACAACTGCTACCCAAACACAGCCTCCTGTGCATAAGATCGATCGAGTACAGTCTTCAACAGTTCCCTAAGCTAAGACAACGACCCATTCGTGTATACATAGAGAGAAACACTTCGCATGCACATGCTGCCCTAATGGCTAGTGAGCTAGAAAAACATTTCTTGCACCAAGGTGTGACGATTGATATAGAGAAAGAAACTGGTCGGGACGGGAATATGAAAACGGGTATATGGACAAGGAACAAGGCCAATCTCGTTCATCTTGCACAAATGCTTATTGCCAATGACTTAGTATCGTTTAGTAATAGTATAGTCACCATTGGAAAATGTTTACAGAACCCATGTGCTGGCACGAGTTTATTGAGAGAACCTAATCAGGACGACGAAAAACTTGTCATGGAAGCTCTGCTTACTCAGTTGCGTGATTTTAAACGATCGATTAAAGTGGATGGGAAACTTTCCTTCAGTGGTAAGGGTACAAATAAAAGGGACGATTTAGCCATGGCCTTTGTGTTATGGCTAGCTTGGTCGTGTTTCAACAGATGTGAGGATCGTTAAGAAATAAAAATAACAAGAAAAAGCAATACACTCTGATGTTTGTTTATTTGTGATTTATTTTCATAACACGGCAATAACAACTAACATACCCAATTGAATAGTACACAAAACAACACTCAAGCTATCTTCAAACGTTTGGCAACTGATTTGTAGTCTTCGTAGTTGTATCCCAAAGTCTTGCATACCAATTCTTCACCTTCCATGTCAGGTGCCAAACTCTTGACAAGTGCAACGTCGTAGCTCTCGTCCAGTAGACACTCTCTGTCTTCAGCAACAAGGGCACTGTACTCGTTGAAGTCAAGACCAAGCATCTCACAGGCATCGGCCTCGTTTCCCAGTCCAATTGCCAATCCTTTCACGTAGGCTACAGCCACTCGTTTGTCAAGATCATCGGCACTCTTGGATTCGGACTTCTGCATTGGTTTCTCATACAGAAACTTCCAAGGTATCACGTGGATCGACTCTGGAACCGAGCTCACGATGATGTTTTTTTTACACCTGTTACTAGCATAACAGATTATTCTGAACGAGACATTGGCAGAATCTGGGGGAAGAACATGACCATCTCTCTTCCCCAGGTCCTTTCTTACACTGTGAGGTACCTTGATACAACTGTCGTCTCTAGGTGGTACAACAGCAGGATGAAATGAGACATCCAAGGGCTTGTAGATACAGTTGTGACTAGTCATGATATCAAACACATGATCCATGGTCTGGTAAACTTTCTTGTCTCTCACGTACATGTTTTCTTGTTTCAGCAGCTTCAGATTGTGGTCCCCAATTTCTCTAGTATCTTTGTTCTTCAATCGTATACATATGCTAGACATGAACTTGTTGTAGACAGCAGCAGTTGCTTCATCAGTCAACTTAAGTTTTCGACCCACATTGTCATTCTCTCCATAATACAGTCTTCTGACTTCCTGAGCAAAGAGGTGTGAGAATGTTGCCACATTGAATTTCCCTTTGGGTCTGACATCTGTATAGAAGCTGCTTCCCCTTTCCATCATCATCAAGATGTACATGTAGGCACACTGCACATAGAGGTAAATGAGATGCAGTTTGATGCTTTTGAGATTGCCCAGGCTGCCAAAACGACTGGTTGTTCCCAACGTGTAGCGAGCATCATACACGTTACGCAAATTCGAAGCATTCATAGCACTGATACCTCTTGCTTCCAAACGAGACTTCACTTCTGCATGCTCGGTATCAGTGGCACAGAAGTTACCCTTGAATGATATATCGGCAAAACTCAAATGTGCCGTACCAAGTTTCAACACCTGAGAGCTCCAAGGAGGCCGAGAGTTAGTCGGTGTGACAGTAACAACATCTAAGTCATGCTCAGTACCTTCGGCAATCTTGGCATGATCACCAAAGGTGAATGTCACATCGTAATGAGCATAAATATCGTTATTGTTGTCGCCACCTTTTTTCAACTTTGGAGTGAGTTGAACATCAGTCACATGAAGGATATCGTTAGCGGATGCAACATCAACCTTTTCGATTTTGTCCACGAGTTTGTGTCCCACGTCTTTCAGCATGTGCGTGAAATTTGCACAGGATTGGGCTCTCACAGTTTTCACTATGCGTTTTGCAATGCTTGCAAAGAAAGGTGTATAGACTAGTTTCTTCATGAAAAGGGCAACATCTCCCTTTTTGATCTCTGTGGGAGACATCTCTTTCCAACACCCGTCAGATACAAAACCATTGACACCGTTTCCAGTCTTGCATAGGAGATCGCCCAGAGACAACATTTTGTACTCCCGAGTGCACAGGTCAGACACCTGAACATCGTCATCGAAATAGAGTTTCAACAGATCAGATGTAATGGGACCAAATTCCAATTGCTCCATGTCCATGTTTCAGCTGACAGCCAGACAGGCAGAATGAGTGGTTTTAAGATCTCACCTACTTATATAGGATGCCAACGACATGATATGGGCATGTTGAGAGGCACGACACGTCACGATAGACGACGTGACGAAATCACGTGACGACACAATCTTCACGACAAGAAATATTTGTAAAATATGACGTCACGACACATGATCAACACACGTGTAATTGACCTGTTGAGAGACAGGAAAAGTATGACATCACTTTTCTTAACTCTACATCAACGTCAAATATAAATAAAATAAAGTGACGTCATCTATGCCAACGACATGATATGGGCATGTTAAGAGATACGACATGTCACGATAGACAACGTGACGACATAATCTTCACGACAAGAAATGTTTGTAAAATATGACGTCACGACACATGATCAACACACGTGTAATAGGAAAAGTTATGACATCACTTTTCTTAACTCTACATCAACGTCAAATATAAATAAAATAAAGTGACGTCACAATATGTACAACCTTTAGTATTCGTATAGGATGCCATCTTCACGATATGGGCATGTTGAGAGAGAGGGCACATTATTCGTAATGTTATGATTGCAAATATTGATAGAATGAAAATGTAGTGGTGTTTTGATACCTGTATGTCATGACAGAGGAAATAAATAGAAAACACATTCAAATTTGTTTAATAATTCTTTATTATTTATTTATTTATTTATTTGTTTGTTTGTTTCATTCTTTCTTTGTCTTTAGTAGTTACTCATTGACAAATACTCTTCCTTAGAAATGTCTCCTCTAAGAACTTCTCTTTTGTTATGAATATAAGTATCAGAACTGTCCTCTTCGGTCACTGGAAATTCAGTTTCAACAGTTTCCTCTTCACTAATAGTGGTAAAGTCTGTTTCCCATGGATATTCAGTTACCACAGTTTCCCCTTTAGTATTACTGATCAAGTCTGTGTCTTGGACGGGTATTGCCCATTGATTTTCAACACTGTCACTGTCACTGTCTTCAGTTTTAAATCCACCAAGTTTTGGTGACATACCCAGACATCTTCGCCTCAAACGAGGTCTCATTTCTGCAGCAGGTCTGATTTCATAACCCAGTACTCGACCGAACTCCAAGGCTACGAAATCGCCAATACTTATTTTGACAAAATTACACTGTGCTTCTTTAAGAGAATATCGTACTTTGCACTCAAAACAAGCATCGTCCATGGTTCCCAATCGACTGACGTGACAATTTTTCAATATCTGTGCATCTTCGCCAATGAGTTCAATCTTTGAAAAGAATCCGAAATTGAAAAGATCATTTTGGATAACAATTATACCTTCGTCTTGCCAACTATGTACCATTTCGTTCTTTTCGAATTTTCCAGTCAAGTCTTTTATAGTGTAGTCATTTCCCTTTACAGCATATATGTTAATGGCACGAGGGTGATAACAGTCTTCATTGAATTCACTCTTTGGCCAGTAGTATTGAAATTTGGCTGTCAAAATATCACGAAATTCGTCCAGAGGCATTCCTTCCAATGAATTGAAACGTAGGCAATAAGCATATTTGTCTGTCGTGGATTTTGCCTGGCCCAGACAAAGAACACAGGCCGTGACCATTATAACAACAATAAATTTCTCCATTCTTAATAGTAGATACGACATGAAAAACAGTATACGTTAATACTCTAAAAGAAGACAGAGAAAGCGAGAATGCATGTGTATGCATGAGCACGTGTTTGCTGATATGTAAACATTAAAAACAAGACTACTGTTGTATGAATTAAAAAGTTTATTTCCTTCTCTTTTTTTTGCACATGTCAAAAGAATTTACATTTGCACTAAAACGTCTTGTATTAAAGAATCTAAATTCTCTTCAGACCATTTCTCTAGTGACGAGTAATTGGCCGGGCAGTAAAAGCGCTTTGAGAAATAATGCACAAGTTTGCTTTTCATCATCTTAAACATGTTTGCATTAAACGGTACTCCCTTCTTTTCCATCATGCCTGCAAGTGTGAGTAAGATTTCGAATTGGTTCATCTGCGAATTTCTTTGAAAATGATTTATTTTGTTCAAAGCATGGACAAAGAAATCTCCATTGTCAAAAGCAGTTTGGAAATATCGACAGTCAATGGACCGATGATCAATGACAGACTGGATCAATGCTTCGTCTTTCTTGATATTTGCCAAGATAAATGGTTCAGAAATTCCTGGATGTCTGACCAAACAACACAGATATTCAGATGTGTCCACGTCACCTGTTGAAATCAATACTGGAATGGACCTACGACCTTTCAAATACTTTTGCATATCACTGTCGTATTCTATCAATGCTGACCAGTAATTCAGTTTGTCTTCCTCGAATTCGACTTTTACCATTTCTCCTAAGTTTCGTAAACATTTATATGTGGGATTGGCTGCAGCTGTTTTCAACTTGTCTTGTATCAAATCGTAGACTGGAACTTCGTCAACACGTCCACAAGCATAGGCATTGTAAAAATGATATATGACAGCTGCCCTCACTGCCAAAACTGTAAAACCCATACCATGGCCTTTGACCTGTGGGAAGTCGTGACTGGCAAATGCCTCAGGAAATACAACAGGTGTAAATTCTTCATTGGTATTGACCAAAGCATCAAAGTCACCAACCTTTATATGTGAAGGTCGAGCACAATCGGGTACGAAATGATAAGTTGCTCTATCATACTCATTGACAAGACTTTCTTGGACGAAATGTGCATCTGGCGGTATTGACATTAGTGCTGCGGGCGTATTTCCCAGATTTGTGCCAGCGACATAGACACTGTGAAATAACTGATGATTTGTTTTATCAACAAACGTCAAGTACTTTGGCATGTCTCCAGGTGTCCATACGAAAAGATGAATACCCCACGTTTTGTCCCACAAATTTGTTGCATACAACACTTCAATGGGTTCCGTTGCATAACTTTCAAGAGTACTCTTGCTTTCGACAAACACATAGGCATACCTGTACATGTCCCACAGTTGTCGCTTGTATGCATCTAAGTATAAGTTCTTCACACTCTTGTCAGCAAAATCCAAAATTTCTCTTTCTACTCTTTTCCACGTGGACAGTGTCGGCAAGCGAAAACACTCATCTAGGAATTTCTGTTCGAATAATGTCACATGTCTGTATAACTCTCCAAGACAACTGACATAATACTTATCGTAATGACCACTGTATTCATTCCACAGTGCGTGTTGGCCCAAACCGATGGCCAGCACATCTCTGACTGCACAGATTACTTGAAAACCTGTTAAATTTGAATCGTCTCTTGATTGCTCTGCTACCCAATTGATTTCCACACCACTTTCCCTTATCTCTTGAAAACAAATACTGTCTGCATCAATGAGATGTACAGGCTCAGTCTCAAATGTACAGACCAATCGGGGCACAAAACACGGTGGTGATCTCACATAACATTTCACTGTACATGTCTGAAGAAGGGCATGGCATTGAGTGGTGTTTACTTTCATCTTTTTGAGAGTATATGTCGATGGGCATGTAGAGAAAAGAACCCGGATGAGGCTACAATTTTCATAAGTCTGCCTGTCATCCATATTTTCTATTAGGATGTGGATATCATTATCTATTGGACGGCGAATTTGCTGTAAGTGATTGTATGGTGGTGACATTACCACCCTTTCCCTTGCTAAATTACAGTACACTGTTGCTGAAGAACTTGCTAACACACCAACAAAAGTGGCATTTTGTAATTCATCACTTGTTATCAAAGTTTCACCTTCTATAGGTGTTGACATGTGTTTCTTGCGCTGCTCTGTGGCCGGCAGTGCCCACAACAGATAGAACGAATGTGAGAGGGGATCTTTTTCGTTCACAGCATAGACAAGGAGAATGGTCGACCCTTCCCTACTTCCCCATTCGCTTATCACATCGACATGCCGTTTGCTATGCCAATTCGCATCGTGTAACCTACTCACTGGACAAGAAACAAGAACGCTCCATGTTCCTTCGAAAGTACTTGCTTCCAAAGCAACTTCTACCGGTATTCTTGCTGGTAAGAGTGATTTTTGCCAGAAGGCACGGGCATTTTTCACGGGTATACCTGGATTGTGAGTGAAATTAGACTCTAGCATGACCAGAAACTCATCTTTTTCCCTTTGAATCATATCTTCAACAGTTTTAATGAAACCGTCTTTGTCATCAGAGGCAAAAAACATATCAATTTTCTCTTGAATCATACATCTCGCATGACAGGTTGCTACATCCAAACCCTGTTTATGGTACATGTATGGTATGACAAACTGTACCAACAAAGGATTGAATTCCCTCTCCCTCGACTTATGATTCTTTTTTAGGTTTCTGAATGATTTCTTATTCCAATGAGCCTTTTCGAAAACACTTGCTCTGACATACTGAATGACAGAGTTGGCAATGACAAGATCCTCTTCTGTCACTATGGCTTTGCAAATGACAACGGGTAGTGCATTCCAGGGCATTATGGTGTAAAAGTGACATAACTTGGATTTCTCTCGGTTGCCAACGTGCCATATTACACGTCGACAATCTGTTTCTCTGACAGGTGTCCATTCGTAGGATTTAATGCTGGGAAGGTATTCCAGTAAAATGCCAAAATCTTCACTGTCCATCTCCTCTCACTGTCTGTCTGCAAATGAGTGTTCGTATCCAATGTTTGTAATGTTTATATGAATTCATATCGTGACATACCTCAAAGTAAACAGAAAGTAAACTTGGTTTCGAAACCTCGGATGAATTCCTTCTGCATTACCACTCAAGAACACCTCCGTTTTCCTTTCAGGATCAGTTGACATGACGCAGTTCATGCAGGTCACGTCTATGAAAAGAAAACGTGCTATGATACTGTTGCAGAATTCCGTTTCAATGCAATCTTCAATGTATTGGTCTCCACATACAAACGGTTCACAGTTCAAACAGTACTCTCCCTTACACTGCAAACATTCCAACGTGCAAAGGGAACACGTGATCGTTTGACAACGCTGGCACTTTATTTTACTACTTCCAAGGTTAGTACAACAGTTAGGACACTGGTCGGGTAGAATTTTGGGAAACTGTTTGTACATGGACACACCCGAAAGGATGTACATTCTACTCGGATTAATGTATTCGAATAGACTGCTCAGAACATGGAACCTCACTTTGACCACGTGACTCATCAGATCTGTAAAACTCGTTAGGAAGTATCTGACAAACTCGTCAGTTTCATCATCTTGCATTTCGTTGCATTTGGCCAAGAAGAAATGCAAGGCAAATGAAAATATGATCTTGCTGAATTTATGTTTCACTCTTTTGGCCGCCCTTCCATTGGTCAGAATGTCAACAATCAGTATGAATATTGGGACCGACCAGTTAGAATGACCAAGAGTTGTCGTGATATCACATTCCTGAACAGTCTTCCACAAATCTGTCATTTCCGTAGCTGTGACGTTTTTTATCATTTGTGGTCTCCTACTCTTTGTGCCTACAGAACAGTGACAGACTCGATGCAATTGACGTGGTGTTAAAGCTTCAAATATAACTTTTTCTATGAACAGTGAGATGCTAGGATTATTTACGTCAAAGGTTATGGCGAGTTTTCCAACCACATTGAATAATTCCTCTAATGCATTTGCAGGTTTTTTTTTGTGGCGATACATTGCTATGGTTTTCGATGCAATGTCTCTAATGAACCAATCCATCCCCAAATAGTCAGCAACGGTTACAATGGATGTCAGTTCGCTCAATGGCGGGTCGTCTTTCAGCATGTGTAGGTAATACTTTCCGAATTCACAATGGAGTGAAACATATTTCATTAACCACCCAAAGGCAGTCACATTTTCAGTACCCAAGTAAGCATGTGGTGTCAAATGTATTGTCTTTAGACCATCCACTATGTCAAGAGTTTTGTAAGGCCATGACAATCTTGCCGCCAAGAACGGAACATATTTTTCGAGGTTTGATTTAGGTAATACAACGAAGTGGCATCGGCCAATCTGGTCAGCATAGCTAAAACACACAAGATCAGCCCTGTTATACCTGTCAAACATGTTGCCTGCACAAATGCTTCTAAACAACTGGTGTACATCTACTTATGTAGCTGTGTATGTGAATACTAACGTACACGTGCAGTATTTTCAAGACGAAAATAAAACTATAGCTATCAAGTCATGAAACAAAACGCAACAGTTTTATTGTGTAGCTTACTGTATCTCACACTGGTCACGACATTGACTTCCCAACAAGGAAACCTGCAATACGAGATCACAGACAAGTCTTGTAACAATGGAAAGGGACGAGAACTAATAAATAAACACAACACAGAAGACACTATATGTACATGCAATGCAAATGGCATGGTAGGTGCAAATTGTGACATACCAATACCGTCTACAAACTGTCTTGCTTGGTGGTTGAAAAACAAAGCCATCAGCACAGAATCTGTTTGCAACTTCAATTTGGAAAAGCAATGTACTGATAGGCAACAAGACAGATGCACGTTACTGGATGCTTGTCATTTTCAACGAGTCAACTATCCAGGAAAATCCAGAAAGATTGTGTGTGACTTAATGGATTGCACGTGTAATGGTACCATGCATTGTTCTCGTCCAACCCTAAATCAAAAACTCATCATAAAACAAAAGTGTCTGCCTGACAATGACGATTACAACAACAACAACTGTTTTTTGAGGGATGGTGTATTGCAAACTTGCACAAATCAAAACACATTACCAACACATGGTTGTCTAACATTGTGGAACCGATCGCCAGGCATAATGCATTTACCCACATGTAACTCTCTCCAACTGTCAAATGAAGAACATCGTTGCAAATGTGTGGAAAATGTTTTCATTGGGAAAAGATATCAGCCTTGCAAGAAAATATTCGATTGTGTTAGTCACTGGAACAATTCTGCATACCACTGCCAAACATACACGGCTAAATGTGACTGCAAAATGCTAAAGTTTGCCGAGGTTGGTGAAACCGTGAACAATTGGGTTCTGAATCCAGCAGAGTGTCCAGTGAGGTCGAAGACATTGTTGCCGACTATGGAAACTGTGACAGAGCACCACTCGGATCAGTTACTCAATCACGAACCCATACAAATAGTCGGGAGGAAAAGAAAACTAAAGAACACTCGCACATTCCATGTAGGTACCACAGAGAATCCCTCCGAGAATGAAAAAGAAAACATCGACATACTAGTTGGTGCAGTCATTGCCGTCAGTGTGCTTGCTGTCATTGTAAGCACAACGTGTTTGGTGTACAGAGCCCACAGCAAGAAATCAAAAGCGAGACATCGGAAATCTACGTTGTACAGATGAAAGCCACAATTGTAATTAAAAAAAAGTTCATTCAATCAAACAAGACTCTTTTGTAAAAATTAGTATAAATGGATTTTTTTTATTTAGTATTTTAAGTCAAAGTATGGACGGCAAAATACTCCTATTTGTAGGTAAGGAGAGTTACTCTGTACCTGTCGACCGTCTCCGTGTAAACATTCCTTTCCTAAGTGGCCATATTCGTTTTCACGACATTGCTGGTCATGATGCCATTCATCTAAGTTCACTGAGAATGAACTACATCCCAGAGGAATTTTGGCATCTTTTTATCAAATTTGCAATTGACGGAAAAATACATGATGTTATCTTGTATAGAGATGATAATCTCAGAAGGAATCGTTTCACACTGTCTGATGAAAACATCGCAAAAGTAACAATGGCAGCAGACTTTCTGAATATGAAACCCTTTTTTGATGCTCTCAAACACAAACTCCTCGAAAGAGAAAGCCTGTTTACTGTCATAGGGAGTCACACGACAGTGACACATCTCTTAGACTACTTCCAAAAAATAAGTCGACTGAGAAATGTCAGTGCATGTGATGGGTTGATTGATGCAGTCGCAGCTGTAGTGACTGAAATTTTCATGTTTGTCGAGACAAGTTTCAGAACATGGGACACAGAGACCATGTTGTCATTCGTTAAGCGTAAAACCAGATATATTGGGACAGAAAGAGATGTCTATAACATTGTTAAAACGTGGCAGAACCATGCAATGAATCACGAGTGTCATACTGACATAGCCAGAATCTTTTTAGCGATCCATCCAGAGGACAATTGTTTATCCCAACTGATCGACAATGCAGTTTATGATCTTTTACAAACTCATATTGAAGGTTCACTGCTGAACTCGTGCCAACAACACATTATTTCCAATTATCCATTCCTGGAAACAACAGCAGGAGAGGCCCTTGAAGATCATTTGAGTAAAGCCATCACTAAATCTGTAACAGACAGTATGCGTAAGACGACAAATGCTCCAAAAGACCATACATATAGACAACTGTCGTTTTCTAAAGGATGGTTATATGTTTACGACAAATACTCTGTACTACATGAAAAAGGGACGAGACCTACAAACACAGACGTCCTGTACACGTTTCCGAGCAATACCTCTAAGGGTAGAGAATATGACATCACAGTTCTTGATCGTCACAGGGTGTTCTGTGTCTTTGCAGCAGAAGAGAAAATAATGATTGTGGGGACGAATTTTGCTTGTAATTCAACAGATGAAAGTTGCCTACCGAAATGGAATCTAACATGTCACTTTAACAGTATGCTTGTTAGTGACATCGCTAGATTACCTCTCGAAGAAGACATTGGTTTCTTTGAAATAGTCAATTTCAAGGACATTTTGATTATCAAAGACATAACTGACAATCAGTGTTTGACTTTTGCAAATGCGAACAGTTCTTGGCGAATAATTTCTTCACGGTTGAATCATCACGTGATCAAATTGTGCGATTTCTTTCAAATCCCTACAGACATAGATTTGGGTAACAGAACTATGTGTGCTGTAACAATGGGCCCAAACACATGTTGTATTTTTACAGCCACTAATGCTAGAGACGAAAGTATGCACGTGATACAAGTCGAGTTTAATAGTGAAGTTATGTCCACCAATGAGATTGTTGCAAACACGTACAGTGCCCCTAATTGGGGTGTATTGAACCACCTTGAGACCAGGGCCATAGCATATCCCGACACAATTACTCGAGGTAGATACATGCCATCTTTGTTTCATGTGCCTGCCTTTGGTATTGTTTGTGTTGGCCTCTTTAGTATGACGGACACCTTGGAGTTCATCATTGAATGTTCTGTGTATGACATGACACTGGACAAATGGGAAGGAATAATAATGAACAACAATGAAGACCCATTTCAAAGCAAAGACATTCTCTTCAACAAACGAGAAATAGAGACTGCAACCACTACTCCTACATTGCCCTTGAAAGGAAGAAACGAAGGAGCAGACAAGATTGTATTGTTTGATTGTGACAGAAATTTCCACTGGGCTAGAAGATTGTTCATGAGATATGAGATTATTTTGAATTTTACAACCAAAAACTTCGAATTCACTCTGTGTCGATCAGATCGTATAGCATATATCGATGGTGTTTGTTGAACACTCACTCACACACACACACACACTAAAAAGTAAACAAACAAACAAACAAACAAACAAACAAACAAACACATGCTTAGAAATGCAAAGCAAGGCAAAATATCTTTGCTGTTTATTTAGGTAAAATCTGGTGGCTCTGGCCAACTGTTGTTGTTCCTCACATGTGTTGTTGATGGTAGACATCTTGGTATTTTCAGGAAAATACACACGAGAAAAAAGAATTGCAAACAAAGAACAAACAAAACAACCAATCCTAATGCCAGAAAAGTCAGGTCATCATGGACTACCACCATCATCAATCCTTTGGTTTTTTCGTTTGGTATACCACATTAGTATACCTATGCCAGAGCAGTAGGCAAATAATTCACTTTCAACGATTCCCAAATATCTTGTAGTGTCTTTGCCAAATCACTGTTGTCGTTCCGGTTAATAAAATGAAACATTTGCAAATAAGCTGTGTTCAAAGACTGATTCTTATCACCCACCATTTCAATGTAGTCATGAATGATTTGAGAGGGCACATACACTTTCATTTTTTCTTTGCTAAGACATAGGGGCATTTGTTTTCTCAAATCAATGTCATTCGACAGACATAATACATCTGAACCGACTTTGACATTAGCATAACAGTATTTTGCCGACGATGTCAAAGATTGTTTTACCGGTTTGTCACGAACAGGACGAAGAGAAACCAGTTTCGTAAACCAAGTTGGCATTTTGGTGAAAGATTCCTTGTCGTACATGTCCAATGACATCGTACCTAAAATAGGTGACCCTTGAACACGAACCAATGCTCGGACACAGTACTCAAATGATTTGAAGGCATCACTCCTATCAACTTTCAAAATGTCATTTTCTTTTGTTTCCATACCAACAAATTCACATTGTCCATCATTATGGGTCATCGCATGTGTCTCGCCTGACATGACCTGAGATACCACATCATTCAGAACTTTGTCTCGCGTGAACTCTGTCACTACAATAGGGACAGGGATTTTGGTCAGTTTTTTAACCACATCTTGGGTTAAGGAAGACGGTGACAAACCCTGTTCGGAAACCAACAACCATGTGTAAAGGTTTACATCGAATTTGGCAACATTTAAAACATGATATAGTAACTGTTGATAGGCATGCCATGCAGGAGACAGTGTGTGATACTGTAGTTCGAGGTAGGCCTCCATGTTACCAACACAGGTATACTTTGTTGGGAATTCAAGCGAACTGTAATCAAAGGGCCAAGTCAAAAACACTTCTTTACAAAATGCTCTACCAGCATTTAGAAACAAAGATGTTCGTCCTCCATCGTTGATAGGTATGCAGTAAGCAAACGTGAACAAAGGAAATGCTTGCACGATTTTCACAAACAAATCTCGACAGACATCTTTTTTCTTCACGTGGTCTTTCTGAAATTCTTCCAACGAACAAGTGACTTCGTCAAATGACACAGGTTTTTCAAATGTCCACCATGATGGATAATTTTTAAGAAATTCACACAGTTTTTCCAAGAACGTTTTTTGTTGTAAGTTTAGGTACTCACTAGATTGTCCGTACTCTTGTATTACAGACACGTGTTTTGAACAACATGTATCTATTACAAAAACGTTCAGGTCAAAACACAAATCTGTTTCAATGCAAGACAAAGCTTTCAGATAACTAAAATTGAAATCTTTCCCATCATTCCATTCAGTTAACATGGAAGCAAGACATATAAAGAAAGGTAATATGACATTTTTGTAAAACAAAACAATGTTGTCAACGAGTACTGCACTGTCGTCGTAATGGGTCAACACAATGTCGAGTTTCTCTGCAAGACGTTTTACGAGATAAATCAGGCCCGTTTTGCTGTTGGATGCATATGTCAGTATAGCCTCTTTTTCGAATGGTGACACGTCTTGTTCGTGAAAGTCTATGTGCTTGCTTTGTATATAGGTGTTAAGGTCTTCCATTTGTTCGGGTTTTTGAGTGGCAACTACAAATGCGGCCGCGATCAGCAAAGTTAATGACCGTCTGATTCCCTTCACAATGCCTTTCAATCTTTTGGTGAGAGACAACAACATCAGTTGTGACAGACAATCAAAAAGGACTTCATCCACCTGACGACTTGACTTGTTGTGATGTGACACGTTTGTTACAAGTCGGCTTAGTTCTTCATGTGTAAGGTAACGTGATATGTTTTCGTGAAGCAAAATGGGATCTTTTGATCCATGCACACCGCTCAATTTAACAATTGTTGTTAATTTTGTCTTCATCTCTGTAGTCAACTCTGATTCCATCCAATTGAAAGAATCCTTATCGTGCTTCATTTTCAAAGTTTTAAGCAGTGTTTTGAGAGCGTTCTGAATAGACGCAAGGACATTACGGAAACTTGACGATGGATCTATTTCCTCTTTCTCGAGATATGTAAACATGGCCTTTGTTTGACGGTACAAAGTACATACCTTCCAGTTGAAAGGTAACAAACAACATGTCAGTGTGTAGCACACATCACTGAATTCACAGTCTTTTGATAAATCGAGGTCAAGATTAAATATTAATTTTTCTTCACTGTTTTTCACTGTTTCCGTTCTCTTTGACAACTCCATCAAAGTTTCCATATCACACAGAAGTGGTGTTGGTTGGGAGGGTGTACATGTGACGGTATCCCGCTTCTGATTGGGGTGAATGGTTTTAATAGGTGTTGAAGTTATTGGTTTGGTAAAAATTTCAATTGGAACCATTTTTTCGGGTGTATTGGACGCTGGTGCACGTGTTTTGACACTTTCATCAACAGGGAAAGGATCATGTGTTGGTTGAGAATAGCTAGTTGTCACTTCCTTCTTCAAATCATCAATATTTACATCTGAAGGGAAATAAGTGTCTGCAGTTTTGACGGGAACTGATGTCATTGGTTGAAAGGGTATATTTACTTTATTTTTACCGCTTGTAGGTATACGTAATGAACAAAAGGCATTCTCGGGAGGCAGGGGCAGTGAGACATTGTAGGGTAAACGAACAAACATGTTTGGTGGAAACTTTCTTTCCCGTCGTACTTTTCTTCTATGGTTTTCCTCACGATTAATACACAGCGGTAACGCATCGGATTCCTCCATGGGAACACATGAAATGTTCATTTTTTCCATACTTTGTAGAAAATCATCCATTTTTACACACTCCTCTATGACAATTGTATATTAGCACAATGACCAAGTCGTAAATGTAAACAATTGCAATAACGGCCGGCGAAGCTTAATTCTAAACAGAAATAAACATGTCATTCACCTACATCACTTTTGTTGTACGGTCTGTAGAGCCATTGACTCACTTGTCTGTGTACAGCAGAGAAACCCAATGGCCAGTGATACATCCACTGACAGACAGTGGCCACGCGCCTCAAAACAAACTCATCTATTCATACGAAGCAACTTTCGATTTGGGACATTCTTTGGCCAGAGGAACGAGTTTGCTCTTTGTGCATTTGTACACGAGGACCAGAAACGTTTTAAGGTGCAAGTCCGGTGGTATCATTGATCGCTGGACTCTGGTGAAAAGAAAGGAAAAAGAGATTTTTACCATTGATTTATTCACTCGAAACCTCCTACAAATAACACCTTCTCGTTTTAGTGGTCCCTCTCAAGAAATCTCCTTTGATTTCGTTGGGTCAGGTATACTATTACAACGTTATCGTCTATTGGAGAAAGAAATGGTTACACGTATGTCCTTTCAGTTACTTCAGGACATGACAACAGAAAACGTTGTTGAAAACTCATACAGAGTAACTGCCTGTTCAGTAGTCTTGCCAATGTTTACAACACTGTACTTGGCCAATATACGGTCACAATCTCGTTGGCAGTTTCCTGTAGATTCACTGACAGATTTTCTTGACCTGTGTTTGGTGTTGAGCAGAGAGGTGTACATTTTAACAGACAACACGAACATGGCATCGAAACTATTGTGTGCCGTGGCAATAATTGCACACATGTCACCGACAATAACCCATTCTGAGGCAGTTTACGATCCCCTTCTTGATATCGTTAAAGCTAACGGCTCGTATTCGGGAAGCCTTGTTGGAAAATGCCTTTTTGTATATGAAATGCTGCTTGTTATTTATCGCCTGAAATATCGCAGTGAAGAATTTAAAAATTCATACAACGATTTCATGCCAGCCATTGTCGAAATCGTTTCCTCTCTTGACCACAGTAAAAATATATTCCCCTGCTTAATTAGAAGGCACATTATAGCAGCCATTCAAAAGGGGGATGAAAAAATAGACGTTGTGGATGGACGACACATTTTTGTCAAGAGTCTCTTGGACGATTACGTGTACGATGATGATCGAGATCACAATTTCACCAACCATCTATTCCAGACACTGAAAAGTAGTATAACCAGTAGGGCTTACACAGCTGTGCCCTGGAACAAGGGTGACAAATACACACGACTTTATTACCTCGACGACGATGACGAAGTTCCTTGTCACGTGACTATTGTAAAATCCAGTGGCTCCTTGTGGCAGGTGAAAAAACACTTTCCTCGCGTGTCTCAGGACGAATTCAAAAGATACCTAGCACTTGCATCAAAACAGCTGCCACTTCCTATACCGACCCTTTTTTCGGATTACAAAACAAACAAGAGAGGAAAAGACAGAGAATACCTGTCACCCTACATGCAATTCTATGGTTCGTGTGACACCTTCAGTCACTGCCAAATAGAAGACAGTTTATGGAGAAAGCAACTGAGCACTTCAACAAAATGTTACGAACTCCTACCGAACTCTTTTAAATTTTTTCGTATAACTGCTAGCATTAACAATCAATTGGTAAAGTAAAAAAAAAAAAAATTGTGCAAGAACCATGGATCTTCTGCGACAGTCACATCAGGTCGTGTTTGGTCCCTTGCCTACAAAATCCAACTATCAGGAATGGGAGACACTGGTCAAATTGAGTTTGTGTGAGAAGAAAGAAGAAACATGTGTCTTGTTGAGTGACACAGACAACGAAGAGCTCCTTTACACATGTTTTACAGAAACCACTTCTGGGGATTGGACAAATTATGTCAAGTATGAACAGTTTGACAACTACGTGTTTTCTTGGACATTCGATGGCAAAAAGTATGTCAGTGACAACCCGTTTTTCGAAATTCTTATGAGGACTCTTAGGAAAATGTGTATCTATTTCAACCAAAACATCCCCACAGTGGACGTCAATCAGATGAAAAGATGGAAGGAAATCATCGAGTTTTCACTCCAACAGTTACGTGCAGACATTCAAACAGTTAGCATAAGTATGTTTACCACCAGTGAAAACAGACGAAACTTGTTTGCCGTTAGTCGCAAAAAATCGTCACTACCCAAATGGCTTTCTGGGAACTTTTTCACCGGCTTGTTTGCTTTACATTACGTCACCTGCGAAGTGCAACATCTGGTGAATGCTGTGAATGCAGCCATAGACATAGATTGTGACTTAGTCAAACTGTACATCCGTTTCGATAAAACCTACAAAAGAGTCAATGAATTCCTCAAGGACAACTGTCTGTCGTTTCTCAATCCAATGACGAAAAGACAAAAGTATGTGGACTACTTAAACAGTTTGGTGGCACACAAAGATGGAACTTTGTCCCTTTTGAAAAAGGTAATGGCAGTATTGTGTTTACCCACCTCTGACGTGTCTACAGAATCTTCTCTTGTCAAATTCAGTTCGGACGATGTCTCGAAACTCAAATTACTACAGCCTTCTGTACTGAGAGCTCTGAAAAGTGGAACAAACGATCACATTGCACGTCTGCTGGATGACCACTTCATGATGGGTTCAGAGAGGGCGCACTTACACGAAAACGACGCCAACTGTGTTGTCATGTCACACGTCCTGTTTCAGCAGTGCCAACACGAGGACGCCAAAACAAGTGAGAGCAATGACAGTTTATTAGACCATATTGATAACCTTGTGTCGCTTTTTGCATATCGAAACTACTCCAAATCGTTCAAGGATAAAGAGATAGTGTTGAAACCAATTGCAAAGAAAAGACATCAATCAAGAGAACCTATAAACGTTGTACTCGAGGAAAGCAAAGCAGTTGAAATACAATCTCAGTTTTCACCAGCATCAAACACGACCAGCAGCTTCTTTCATACTTGGTGTTGTATTCTCTAATCGAATACGATATGATAAAGTACGGGATTGTGATATTGTTAATGGTCTTGGGCTGCAGTTTGATTAAAGGGATTGAAATTGAAGGAGTCACGCCTTTGGCAATTGTCTTTTCAACAAACCATACCAGTTACTGGATGCAACTCGACTTCCCTCCTACCCTTTTTCACCCAATACGTAAAACTGGTTTATTGATAAACACCACTGTTAACACAATGAATCTTACGTAGCCTGTTAAGAACGAGCCTAAAAATAAAACGTCACTAATAAAATACTATAAATGAGTTCTTTTCTGCAATTTCAAGTCAGTCAAAACGATGGAAATGGCATCGGCTAGTCCAAACCCCGAACTTAACATCACAGGGGCTTTCGATCATGTGGTGAACATGTTCACCAAAGCTGATTCTGACAAAATAATGCCTCTGGAGAAATCAATTAAAGCATTCATGTCATCATCGGCTATTCAAGGCAGGAGACTTTACAACATTCCTTGTCTTGCCAAACTACAAGGTTCGGAAACATACACAGTGTGTTTATCATCCGAGGCTTGGAAACTAATCGAGGCACAAGTTCACAACTCAAACATCAAGCTCATGACGCCAAAACAACGTAGGTCAATGCACAATAAATTGCATCACTCGGTGAATCCAAAACATGTTTCAATGTCGTCTAAAAAAATGTCAAAGGTGGGCGACTTCGTAAACAAGACACGTGGAGATCCACCAGTTTTAGATCTCTTCCCCATGACCCATTACCAATGTCGTTTCGTTGCTGCTCGACTTGGCATTGTGATTTTGTTTGACCCAGACTGTTCAAAAGAATTTACAGACAACAGCAAGATGTACCTATTGAATCATAATGGTAGAAGGTACACTGGACTGGTCTACTGGTTCAAGATATACAAACTCCTCGAGAGAGAAAAGTTTGCTTTCGAGATGGCCAACACATGCTTACCAAAATGCAACATCCTGCAGCTGTCTTACCAGAACAAAGTAGCGCCGAATCATTTTTCTGTCCGATTTATCAACAACAAATGGAAGAGGCGTTTTGCAGCACCTACAGTGTTCTGTTCTCCATCAGACATAGATAACAACACGGTAGCTACATTCAAAACAAGGTTCCTTACAAAGTCACACGCAGACCAGAAAAAAACAAAGGCTGACCAGTATGATACATATGGAAACTCCGTAATCGCCTACATGATAACTGCCTTGGCAAAGTGTCTGCCTGGTGCCTGGTGTGCCAACGACTTGTTCAATATTGACACTGTGTCCTCTGCATGTAAGAGAAAGAGAAAAAAATCACCTGATATGACCTCACCACACGCTTCACAAGACAGAATGGTGGCCAGTGACCAAGAATTAGCCTTTCTGAAAAACTGCCTTATTCAGAAAATGTCTAAACCACTCACTGCAGCCAACAAAGAAAGTCTTTCCGAGATCATGGCAATAGCCAAAACTTCACAAGGTTATCCTCTCGTCAGCATTGTTCACGATTTCCACATGACACATTGTCGTAGTAGCCAAATGGCAAATCTTCTCAGAGACAAAATCAAGTCTCTTATGGATGAATTACAGTCCCACAAAGACAAAAGCGAAGCACTTCACAAGGAATTGACAGAGTTGAAATGTGACACACAGCAATCATGTTCACTTTACCTGGATGACCCAGTCTACACAGCACTTTCGCAAACTTTCTAGAGATAGTATGAAATATGTATTTGTTTTAGTTGTAATTAAAGCTTTATTGTTAATAAAACAAAGAAACAAAGAAACTCTCTACTTTTAATTTTTGTTTCGTCTCAAAACACCAACCGTAAGATAAATATGTATACATAGTATGCCACAGTGATGTAGTGGGTCCCTGGGTGGCGTATTTTAAAGGGTCTTTTTCAAGATGTCAAAATCGGTTTTTTTTAAAGATTTCCAAAAAACTTTCTGTGTCCAGTGAAAAAAAAAATGAAAACAAAAATGCAGTGCCATGTTAAAAACATTCCCAACTCGGCATTTGCATACAAGTCACGTGTTCACACTAGTAAAGAACACCAACAAATAAACCAACTTAAGATTGAATAAATTCGACAAATTAAATGTCAATTTATTCAAAACCATTACCATTAATTGCCATAACATAAGATTAACGACATATGTGATATTATACTAACGTAACAGGGTACTGCTATGTTAATTTCAAGGGTCTTTTTCAAGATGTCAAAATCGGGGTTTTTTAAAGATTTCCAAAAAACTTTCTGTGTCCAGTGAAAAAAAAAATGAAAAAAAAAATGCAGTGCCATGTTAAAAACATTCCCAACTCGGCATTTGCATACAAGTCACGTGTTCACACTAGTAAAGAACACCAACAAATAAACCAACTTAAGATTGAATAAATTCGACAAATTAAATGTCAATTTATTCAAAACCATTACCATTAATTGCCATAACATAAGATTAACGACATATGTGATATTATACTAACGTAACAGGGTACTGCTATGTTAATTTCAAGGGTCTTTTTCAAGATGTCAAAATCGGGGGTTTTTAAAGATTTCCAAAAAACTTTCTGTGTCCAGTGAAAAAAAAAATGAAAAAAAAAATGCAGTGCCATGTTAAAAACATTCCCAACTCGGCATTTGCATACAAGTCACGTGTTCACACTAGTAAAGAACACCAACAAATAAACCAACTTAAGATTGAATAAATTCGACAAATTAAATGTCAATTTATTCAAAACCATTACCATTAATTGCCATAACATAAGATTAACGACATATGTGATATTATACTAACGTAACAGGGTACTGCTATGTTAATTTCAAGGGTCTTTTTCAAGATGTCAAAATCGGGGGTTTTTAAAGATTTCCAAAAAACTTTCTGTGTCCAGTGAAAAAAAAAATGAAAAAAAAAATGCAGTGCCATGTTAAAAACATTCCCAACTCTGCATTTGCATACAAGTCACGTGTTCACACAAGTAAAGAACACCAACAAATAAACCAACTTAAGATTGAATAAATTCGACAAATTATATGTCATTTTATTCAAAAAACATCACCATTTAGACTTTGCTATTCAAAGAACATATCATTGGACTTCTTTAGTTCACAAAACTGTCGTAAAAAGGGAACATGTTCAATGAATTATGGGAGATTTAAATGTCGCAAAACAATTGCTATAAGATAGGATTAAGGACACGTGAATGTGATGTTAACCAGGGCTTCCTTCTAATATACTGTGTTAAAATAAAATTCAAAAGACTTTTTAAAGTTTAAAAAAAAAAACGCCACCTAGAGTTCAATATCCGATATGCTACGATAACCTATGATTATACATGTAGTAGTTTTGTGACAAAATTTATATGCCACATGTGCAATGGGTTGTTTATCTTTTATCTGCCATTTTGTACTACGTACATTGTCGTGTATTGTTATCTGTATACTTCTGTTAGTGCCTGGAACGTATGTGGGAACAATTTCGAAACAGGCATGGACTCACGTCACGAATGATATAAAAAGTCAGTCTCAACACTAACACAGTATCATTTCAAAAATGTCTCTCAGACAAAGCACAACACCTGAACTGTTTCAAATGTATTGTGAAAACAAAGGGAAGCAACCACCCTTGCTCCTGAAAGCAAACAGCAATGCAGACAGTGATTACCTGTCATCAGATGAAGACAGGACGATATGCCTTCGCCTACAAGGCAACAAATATTACGTCACACCTGTGACGATGAAAGAAGAAGTACCGTGGTTGGATTGTTTGATACGGTTTTACTCGTTACTACAAGACACTGTATATTTGGATAACCACGTCAAAAAGTTACACTTTGATATTCAGTACATGCATTTGTTCTTGTTGTACGTTCAGACGAAAACGTTCAGTTCCTACACCTATTACCAGAGTGGAAAGAAAAGACGTAAGTTTATTATCGAAAAAGACAATCTGGCAGACATCACATTGGCTGCAGATTTTCTATGTATGAAAAACTGGATTGCTCACCTCCAAAGAGATATTGAAGAACACTTCAGGAAGAGAGATCGCCTTCAGACAGGCGAAAGTATGGCTTGGCACAACGTGGTTATGAAAAGTAAAGATGTGCGTGTGACAATGTCCTTTTTCGACAGGATAAAGAGTCCATGTGTGTTTAGGTGTAAAGGTAACACACACGTCACTTCGTGTCGTAAAAAAAACAAAACTGTGCCACTGACAGGAAAAGTGTGTGCAAGAGGGACGAAAGTTATACTCTACTGTGGAGACGAAGTACTTGTAAGCACCGCGGTCTTCTTCAGAGAATATAACCTTGTCATTGATTTAAAAGAAATGACCATCACTCCAGTGAAAAAGTATGGAGATCAAACACAAAGAATGTCAAAGTGGGGTGTACATAGAGTTGAACCTTTTGGAGCATGGGAAGAGAACGTTCACATATAGGACAATAATAAGATACAGTGTTTGTATATTTAAT
Source organism: Glandiceps talaboti (assembly GCF_964340395.1). NCBI lineage: Eukaryota > Metazoa > Hemichordata > Enteropneusta > Spengelidae > Glandiceps > Glandiceps talaboti. The sequence goes on from NC_135557.1 coordinate 13,540,129, forward strand.
ATCATTCGTCTTGTGAAATTATTAATAAAAAAATGTCAGTGGTCTTCGTGTCCACACAAATCGAGAATTGTGTCACACGCATTTTACACACACACACACACTCCTTTTTGTATATTGCCACACCGTGTGTCTGTGTGTGAAGACTTCCCCCAGTAGCTCAGTTGTCAGAGCGGTGGACTGTAGACATAACCGATATCCATAGGTCACCGGTTCGAATCCGGTTTGGGGGACATAGTCATTTTTTTCCCTAAAACGACCTCGACGTAGGATTGAATAAATTCGACAAATTATTCAAAAACATCACCATTAATTGCCATAACATTAACGACATATGTGATATACTAGTATTATAATTTCAAGGGTCTTTTCACATGCCACATGTGCAATGGGTTGGTTATCTTTATCTGCCATTTTGTACTATGTACTGGGATGTATATTTGTCCTTACACTACAACATAGAAAGCAGTTCTCCCTTGCTAGGTTTTCGATGAAAACGGCAGGGGAAGAAATATTGCCACAGAGGGCGTCCTTTCTTTCCAATGATTTGTAGGAAGTGTCACATACTGTGTAGTAGTACGTACTTTGCCATGATATGAGCAAAAGGACTACCTTTTAAATGTTGTTGCCATCTGTTAAAAGTGTAAAACATTTGTATTTGTGAGAGACATAAGAACAAAAACATTTATGTATGCAAAAAAAAATGGCTTGTGTGTCGTGTACTGTTATCTCAATTCTAATGATTGCTCTTGTTATCTGTATACTTCTGTTAGTGCCTGGAACGCATGACGACATCTTAGCAGTAGTCACGTACGTGGGAACAATTTTGAAACAGGCATGGACTCACGTCACGAATGCTATAAAAAGTCAGTCTCAACAGTAACACAGTATCACTTCAAAAATGTCTTTCAGACAAAGCACAATACCTGAACTGTTTCAAATGTGTTGTGAAAACAAAGCGAAGCAATCCCCCCAAAGTGAACAACCACCCTTACTCCTGAAAGCAAATAGCAATGCAGACAGTGACAGTGAAAGTGATTACCTGTCATCAGACGAAGACATGGTCTTTCAAAATGCTATTTGTAGAAAACGCATATTGCGCAGAACAGACCACAGTGTCGTGGAAGTACAGGACACATGTTGTGCTTCGAGCAAAAGTTCGGGTACCCGTTTCAGGAAGAGAGTAGCCAGTAATCGAAAGGCTTCCATCGACATATCTATGTGTGATGCTAACATGTTTGAACAATTCGTTTTGAATGTTAAACAGGAGGCAGACGACCAGTCCCAGTGTAGGACTGTTCAACGCAAACTGACAGCTAAACTTTTGAGCTGTGAGGCTCTGTTAGAGAAGATAAGCACCATACCCAATGAGGTTTTGCAACCAGACGTTTGGACATTGGAAGTAGTCAATCACAATGGGTTCGAGCCAAGGCAGTTCGGTACCTTTGTGCTACGACCGTGTTCCAATGGGGAAATGTGTCTGAGTCGTTACATCAGACATGAATGTGACTGCAAGGAGAGTCCCGTTTTGGCCGAGTGTTTGAATGCAGACGCCCTCAAGAAACTGATCGTTGGAAACGAAAGTGAAAATGACATGGCCTTGCAAACTCAACAGTTTGGTTGTCACCCATGCATACTGTGTCGCACTCACACTGTCAATGTTCACTGCATGGACCCAACAAAAGAAAGCATAGTCACACTACAAGATTACTTGGAGACATTTTCGTTTGATTTTATTGATTTTCATAAAGACTACATGATACCGTATCAACTTGTAGTGAAAGAAACCGGTATCAAACTGAACTACAATGGTTTGAAACTAAATGCTGCCATGAACAAATTACATTGGGAACACCAACAGGATAATGTTCATCGCATTGACTTTACACCATTGTCGTATTCTGATTTCTAAATTATCAGGTTATTTTTTTTGTCTTGTTTTTGTCTTTTTTTTTAAAAAGTAAAATAAATAAAGGCATTTTCAACAATATAGTCATGTTGACACTTGTCTGTAAACATGTATGCATGCGTGTACGAGTGAGTGAATGCACATCTGTGTACAACATCAACATGCAGCATCAAATAACAAGTACGAAACATCTTCTCCGTTCAACGGGGTACACGCAAGGTCATTTGAAATCTTCTCCATCAGTGTGTAGTCGACAAATTTTTCTTCCTCTGACAAAGGTACGAAGAACTCGCGCACAGTTACCTCACATTCGCTGGCAGTTGTTGTTACGGGTGGTGTGGTGACGCCAAGCAGACGAAAGTATTCTTCTCGGAACACGTTTACGTAAACATCGAGTATGGCTGCATTCTCTGCATTGCTTAAATCTGAATGTACAAGCGTACCTTCTCTTGATCCGAGGAGCGTACGTAGTGGTATCAAAGCATCGGAACGTGTTTGGAGCAGTTTCACAATAAATCGCTTTGCGTTTTTGACGTAGATTCTCGTCTGCCTTTGTTGACACATGCCTTCACCATCGGGTTTGTCCATCACGATTTCAGCAGCAACAAACCACAGGTACGGTACGTTCAGAAACTTGTCGACGAAAGTGTGAAATGTGTCCACTGACTTTGGACGTTGCATGTCATATCGGAAGCAGATGGGTATTTTCCTCAGCCAGTAGTTTAACCTGAAGGCTAAAACACCGTCTTTCAATACATATAACTGAACACTGTTCTTGATACGGTCACGGACGTATTCCATGTCACTGTTCACGGGTTCGCAAGGGCTGTCGATCGTCCACGTCTTCGTGTCGATGCCAGGAATGATACGTCTCGTGTACAGCGTTTTGACTATGGTGTTAGTCTTCGTAGTTGTCATGACACATCGTGGATACGTGCGTCGACAGTTTGCAATGCTCAGCTTCCTGGCGTTGATTGTCTTCGAGCGTGTTCGCATCATGGTGCAGACGGTGCAATGTAGTGCAATACAATGTTTTTATGTACTTGGAACTCAACGTCACTCAATGCTAAACAGAAAACTCTGACGTCACACACAAAAAAGTCTGACATGCATTAAACTTCAACAGCTTCCTGGAATTGATTGACGAGTGCAATGCAATTCAATATTTTTACATACTTGGAACTAGTCTTTTTTTTTCTTTTTCTTTTTTTAAGTAACAATAAATACATTTTTCAATAATATATACATTGTCAAGTAGGCATGTGTTGTGTGTATCTCTGTAGGCATTAAATCATGTATGTAGGAGTGAGTGAATGCATGTCTGTGTACAATATCAACGTGTGGCATCAAATAACAAGTACGATATATTGTCTCCACTCAACGGGTTACACACAAGGTGACTTGAAATCTTCTCCATCAGTGTGTTGTCAACATCTTTTTCGTCCTCTGCCAACGGTACGAAGAACTCTCTCACAGTTACCTCACAATCGCTGCCTGTTGTTGTTACGGGCGGTGTGGTGACGCCAAGCAGACGAAAGTGTTCTTCTCGGAACACGTTTACGTAAACATCGAGTATGGCTGCATTCTCTGCATCAGTTAAATCGGAATGTACAAGGGTAGCGTTTCTTGATCCAAGGAGCGTACGTAGTGGTATCCTAGCATCGGAACGGGTTTGGAGCTGACTGGCGTACAGGCGCTTTGCGTTTTTGACGTAGATTCTCGTCTGCCTTCGTCGATACACTCCTTTACCCATGGGTTTGTCCATCACGATTTCTGCAGCAACAAACCACAGGAACGGTACGTTCAGAACTTTCTCGACGAAAGTGTGAAATCTGTCCACTGACTTTGGACGCTGTATGCCGTATCGGAAGCAAATTGGTATTTTCCTCAGCCAGTGGTTTAACATGAAGGCGAGGACACCGTCTTTCAATACAGATGACGGTACACCTTTCTTGATACGGTCACGGACGTACTCCATCTCGCTGTTCACGGGTCCAGATGGGCTGTCGATCGTCCACGTCTTCGTGTCGATGCCAGGAATGATACGTCTCGTGTACAGCGTTTTGACTATGGTGTTAGTCTTCGTAGTTGTCATGACACATCGTGGATACGTGCGTCGACAGTTTGCAATGCTCAGCTTCCTGGCGTTGATTGTCTTTGAGCGTGTTCGCATCATGGTGCAGACGGTGCAATGTAGTGCAATACAATGCTTTTATGTACTTGGAACTCAACGTCACTCAAATGCTACACAGAAAACTCTGACGTCACACACACAAAAGTCTGACATGCATTGATATAGGAATGCATAAGGAGCAGTACACAGAAACATTCTGACGACCCATACAAAAAAGCCTGACGACACAACATGCATGAGATTCCACTCGTACATACATCAGCAAGGCACAAAACAATAATTTTTTGAGGACCAAATTTATTTGTTAACAAAAACATCAACAAGCATATCAACAACAACAGCTAAAACAGCAAAACAAATGTCAACAATGTGTTCAGTTCATTACAGCTTAGTCCACTTCCTGCATTCTTATGTATTCCCTGCAGTCACCAGAGCACGATTCACTTTTCCCATCTTCAAATCTAAAGTCTGTGTCACGTGACGCATAACCCAGTCTGTTGGGGAAGAAGATGGAGTCCACTGCACGAGTAACCGATGGATGGCGCCTTATGATCTCCACCATTTCGTCTTCTACTACTGCATGGGAGTCGGAACAGAATGATTTGTCTTCCTCATTGAGGTAGGACGAATGGACGTCTGCCAAGACCAGCTGAGACAGAATGGTAGTAAACTCATCCACGTTTTCTGGAGCACCACATTTGACCATGAAACTTGCAATGGCATCCACAATTTCATCTTTGATGTTCTGCCAAGCAATACCACTGATTCGTGCAATCGTCTCATTAGTCTTCTTGAAAGCAGACTGGGTAAGTTCTTTGAAATAAGCATCTCGCAGAAAAAGTTCGTTCTTAGGTGCTATCATGAATCTCTGTCCTTTGACCTTGGAAGAGTAGAAAGGTTGGTCGAGTTTTTGACATATGTCAAATGACAGGGCTTGTATGTGATCCAGCCCCATGATGTTAGTGCAGTAGTACACGGATTCGAAATACGACAGCATGTAGAAAGTGTCAGTGTAGCATTCTGACAATCTATGGACAACGAAACTGTAATGCGACCCATGGTCGAATACAACTTCTCCAGTCAGGACAATGGCAGCCAGCGTTTTATCAGCAGGAGCACGTGTTAAGAAGTGCTGTTTCATTGCAGAGTAGATGTACTTAGTTAAATGAGGCCAGTACCAAGTCTCGGACGTCTCGTTTTTTGGACATTTCAAGGAAAATGGATTTCTGTAGTATTTGCCATCACAGGACACGACAAAGTCTCCATCTGCATTCATCAGACAATCAATGACAATACCAGAGAATGCAGGAGTAACGACAACCTCACCAAGAGATGTATCTTCTTGCCAATCAGTCAACATTGTGCCTTTTGGTAGATCTCTTTGCATTACGTCGAGAAAATGGATGTCTTTCCCCACCAAATGTCTGGTCTGCTGCGATGGAAGCTTCCACATTTCATCATTAAAGTCATCACTGTGGAATGAGCAGAACACTTTTTCTAATTCACTTCTGTTGGCCATGTTTGTCAGAATGACCAGCCACCTTCAATCTGCCTCCATTTATAGACCCCTGACGTGACCAAAGGTAAATAGTGACGTCACGATTCATCCACGACAAGAGAAGTACGTCATTTTTTGTAAAAGATTCAACGTCATGATTTTTGTACAATACAATGTCATTCAATGGTGCTTGACGTCATGCAGGCAGGCTGGCCCAGTTATGTGACGTCAGAGATTTCGTGTACGAACAGCAAGATTGGAAAGTTCCAAACATGTTGAAGGAGGACAAACACATGATCAAAGAGATGACGTCACCATCGATGGTTGAGTGTATGGACAATGAAGGGGAAGACTTTTCACATCACATCTTGGGGTTGGAACACGTTCCTCCTTTTACTTATAATGTGCCTATGTAGTTTGATGACAGTGCCTAGGTATGTTGTCTTGAAAAAAAAAATATGCTGTCGTTGGTGTTTTTTTTTAGCAATAAAGCGTTATTTACAATTAACTAAAACCTCTACATATTTGTTCATTTTTGGAAAGAGTTGTATTCAAAGAGTGAAAATCACATGTCAATTCACCTTCACCAGTATGCAAATGGGGGTTGGGTGACTCATGGTAGTTCACTGGATACATACTTCTTTTGTGACAGTGAAAACTCCCATAATTCATTTTTGTTTTGTGAAGTAAAAAACTCCAACGATTCATGTGACACATCACTAATGCACAATTTGTCAAATTGATTCTATCTTGGTGTACTCAGGATTTTTGATCACATGACATATATGCAAATTAGAATTTGACAGTTTTCTTAAACACGTGTGTGTACACTTTTTTTTCAAAATTTTTTTAAGTCGCTAGTGGGTGGGTGTGTAGATTTTTTAAAAACCCCACATTTTTGCATGTTTAAATTGACCCTTATAAATCTCCCACAATTCATTGGACACAGAATTGTTTTGTGACAACACATCACTTCACTTGACACGCATTCTCTTGTGCATGCAAATGAGGCTTCTGAAACATTTTCGTGGGATTATAAATTGGCGTATGGTCACATGACATATATGCAAATTAGAATTTGACAGTTTTCTTTAACACGTGTGTGTACACTTTTTTTTCAAAATTTTTTTAAGTCGCTAGTGGGTGGGTGTGTAGATTTTTTAAAAACCCCACATTTTTGCATGTTTAAATTGACCCTTATAAATCTCCCACAATTCATTGGACACAGAATTGTTTTGTGACAACACATCACTTCACTTGACACGCATTCTCTTGTGCATGCAAATGAGGCTTCTGAAACATTTTCGTGGGATTATAAATTGGCGTATGGTCACATGACATATATGCAAATTAGAATTTGACAGTTTTCTTTAACACGTGTGTGTACACTTTTTTTTCAAAATTTTTTTAAGTCGCTAGTGGGTGGGTGTGTAGATTTTTTAAAAACCCCACATTTTTGCATGTTTAAATTGACCCTTATAAATCTCCCACAATTCATTGGACACAGAATTGTTTTGTGACAACACATCACTTCACTTGACACGCATTCTCTTGTGCATGCAAATGAGGCTTCTGAAACATTTTCGTGGGATTATCAATTGGCGTATGGTCACATGACATATATGCAAATTAGAATTTGACAGTTTTCTTAAACACGTGTGTGTACACTTTTTTTTCAAAATTTTTTTAAGTCGCTAGTGGGTGGGTGTGTAGATTTTTTAAAAACCCCACATTTTTGCATGTTTAAATTGACCCTTATAAATCTCCCACAATTCATTGGACACAGAATTGTTTTGTGACAACACATCACTTCACTTGACACGCATTCTCTTGTGCATGCAAATGAGGCTTCTGAAACATTTTCGTGGGATTATCAATTGGCGTATGGTCACATGACATATATGCAAATTAGAATTTGACAGTTTTCTTTAACACGTGTGTGTACACTTTTTTTTCAAAATTTTTTTAAGTCGCTAGTGGGTGGGTGTGTAGATTTTTTAAAAACCCCACATTTTTGCATGTTTAAATTGACCCTTATAAATCTCCCACAATTCATTGGACACAGAATTGTTTTGTGACAACACATCACTTCACTTGACACGCATTCTCTTGTGCATGCAAATGAGGCTTCTGAAACATTTTCGTGGGATTATCAATTGGCGTATGGTCACATGACATATATGCAAATTAGAATTTGACAGTTTTCTTAAACACGTGTGTGTACACTTTTTTTTCAAAATTTTTTTAAGTCGCTAGTGGGTGGGTGTGTAGATTTTTTAAAACCCCCACATTTTTGCATGTTTAAATTGACCCTTATAAATCTCCCACAATTCATTGGACACAGAATTGTTTTGTGACAACACATCACTTCACTTGACACGCATTCTCTTGTGCATGCAAATGAGGCTTCTGAAACATTTTCGTGGGATTATCAATTGGCGTATGGTCACATGACATATATGCAAATTAGAATTTGACAGTTTTCTTAAACACGTGTGTGTACACTTTTTTTTCAAAATTTTTTTAAGTCGCTAGTGGGTGGGTGTGTAGATTTTTTAAAAACCCCACATTTTTGCATGTTTAAATTGACCCTTATAAATCTCCCACAATTCATTGGACACAGAATTGTTTTGTGACAACACATCACTTCACTTGACACGCATTCTCTTGTGCATGCAAATGAGGCTTCTGAAACATTTTCGTGGGATTATAAATTGGCGTATGGTCACATGACATATATGCAAATTAGAATTTGACAGTTTTCTTTAACACGTGTGTGTACACTTTTTTTTCAAAATTTTTTTAAGTCGCTAGTGGGTGGGTGTGTAGATTTTTTAAAAACCCCACATTTTTGCATGTTTAAATTGACCCTTATAAATCTCCCACAATTCATTGGACACAGAATTGTTTTGTGACAACACATCACTTCACTTGACACGCATTCTCTTGTGCATGCAAATGAGGCTTCTGAAACATTTTCGTGGGATTATCAATTGGCGTATGGTCACATGACATATATGCAAATTAGAATTTGACAGTTTTCTTAAACACGTGTGTGTACACTTTTTTTTCAAAATTTTTTTAAGTCGCTAGTGGGTGGGTGTGTAGATTTTTTAAAAACCCCACATTTTTGCATGTTTAAATTGACCCTTATAAATCTCCCACAATTCATTGGACACAGAATTGTTTTGTGACAACACATCACTTCACTTGACACGCATTCTCTTGTGCATGCAAATGAGGCTTCTGAAACATTTTCGTGGGATTATCAATTGGCGTATGGTCACATGACATATATGCAAATTAGAATTTGACAGTTTTCTTAAACACGTGTGTGTACACTTTTTTTTCAAAATTTTTTTAAGTCGCTAGTGGGTGGGTGTGTAGATTTTTTAAAAACCCCACATTTTTGCATGTTTAAATTGACCCTTATAAATCTCCCACAATTCATTGGACACAGAATTGTTTTGTGACAACACATCACTTCACTTGACACGCATTCTCTTGTGCATGCAAATGAGGCTTCTGAAACATTTTCGTGGGATTATCAATTGGCGTATGGTCACATGACATATATGCAAATTAGAATTTGACAGTTTTCTTAAACACGTGTGTGTACACTTTTTTTTCAAAATTTTTTTAAGTCGCTAGTGGGTGGGTGTGTAGATTTTTTAAAACCCCCACATTTTTGCATGTTTAAATTGACCCTTATAAATCTCCCACAATTCATTGGACACAGAATTGTTTTGTGACAACACATCACTTCACTTGACACGCATTCTCTTGTGCATGCAAATGAGGCTTCTGAAACATTTTCGTGGGATTATCAATTGGCGTATGGTCACATGACATATATGCAAATTAGAATTTGACAGTTTTCTTAAACACGTGTGTGTACACTTTTTTTTCAAAATTTTTTTAAGTCGCTAGTGGGTGGGTGTGTAGATTTTTTAAAAACCCCACATTTTTGCATGTTTAAATTGACCCTTATAAATCTCCCACAATTCATTGGACACAGAATTGTTTTGTGACAACACATCACTTCACTTGACACGCATTCTCTTGTGCATGCAAATGAGGCTTCTGAAACATTTTCGTGGGATTATCAATTGGCGTATGGTCACATGACATATATGCAAATTAGGATTTGACAGTTTTCTTTAACACGTGTGTGTACACTTTTTTTTCAAAATGTTTTTAAGTCGCTAGTGGGTGGGTGTGTAGATTTTTTAAAAACCCCACATTTTTGCATGTTTAAATTGACCCTTATAAATCTCCCACAATTCATTGGACACAGAATTGTTTTGTGACAACACATCACTTCACTTGACACACATTCTCTTATGCATGCAAATGAGGCTTGTGAAACATTTTGTGGGAGTATCAATTGGCGAATGGTTTATTTGGGTTTTTATTGAATACTCTGATCACGTGAGGAGTTGGGTATTGGACACATTCATACTTTAGGGTAATAGGATGTAACATTCAAGGGACAATTATTTAAAACACAACATGCATGAGATTCCACTCGTATGTCATTCAAACACAAACATCAGCAAGGCACTAAACCAAAAGGTTTTAAAGTACCAAATTTATTTGTTAACAAAAACATCAACAAGCATATCAACAGCAACAGCTAAAACAGCAAAACAAATGTCAACAATGTGTTCAGTTCATTACAGCTTAGTCCACTTCCTGCATTCTTATGCATTCTCTGCAGTCACCAGAGCACGTTTCACTTTTCCCATCTTCAAATCCAGAGTCTGTGTCACATGACGCATCACCCAGTCTGTTGGGGAAGAAGATGGAGTCCACTGCACGAGTAACCGATGGATGGCACCTTATGATCTCTACCATTTCGTCTTCTACTACTGCATGGGAGTCGGAACAGAATGATTTGTCTTCCTTGTTGAGGTAGGACGAGTGGACGTCTGCCAAGACCAGCTGAGACAGAATGGTAGTAAACTCATCCACGTTTTCTGGCGCACCACATTTGACCATGAAACTTGCAATGGCATCCACAATTTCATCTTTGATGTTCTGCCAAGCAATACCACTGATTCGTGCAATCGTCTCATTAGTCTTCTTGAAAGCAGACTGGGTAAGTTCTTTGAAATAAGCATCTCGCAGAAAAAGTTCGTTCTTAGGTGCTATCATGAATCTCTGTCCTTTGACCTTGGAAGAGTAGAAAGGTTGGTCGAGTTTTTGACATATGTCAAATGACAGGGCTTGTATGTGATCCAGCCCCATGATGTTAGTGCAGTAGTACACGGATTCGAAATACGACAGCATGTAGAATGTGTCAGTGTAGCATTCTGACAATCTATGGACAACGAAACTATAATGCGACCCATGGTCGAATACAACTTCTCCAGTCAGGACAATGGCAGCCAGCGTTTTATCAGCAGGAGCACGTGTTAAGAAGCGCTGTTTCATTGCAGAGTAGATGTACTTAGTTAAATGAGGCCAGTGCCAAGTCTCGGACGTCTCGTTTTTTGGACATTTCAAGGAAAATGGATTTCTGCAGTATTTGCCATCACAGGACACGACAAAGTCTCCATCTGCATTCATCAGACAATCAATGACAATACCAGAGAATGCAGGAGTAACGACAACCTCACCAAGAGATGTAGCTTCTTGCCAATCAGTCAACATTGTGCCTTTTGGTAGATCTCTTTGCATTACGTCGAGAAAATGGATGTCTTTTCCCACCAAATGTCTGGTCTGCTGCGATGGAAGCTTCCACATTTCATCATTAAAGTCATCACTGTGGAATGAGCAGAACACTTTTTCTAATTCACTTCTGTTGGCCATGTTTGTCAGAATGACCAGCCACCTTCAATCTGCCTCCATTTATAGACCCCTGACGTGACCAAAGGTAAATAGTGACGTCACGATTCATCCACGACAAGAGAAGTACGTCATTTTTGTACAAGATTCAACGTCATGATTTTTGTACAGTACGAGTTTAACATTCAATGGTGCTTGACGTCACGTAACTTGGCTAGCCAAGTTACGTGACGTCATAGTTTTCTTCTACCAACAGTATAAATGTGAAGATTTGACACTCTTAGGTCAATGTTCATGTCTTAGCTCAAGAAAATGGATCGAATGGAAGAATACCACAATACATTTTTTTGCACTTACCATCATGCAGTAGGATTGGAAGGTACCAACAATACTGGTCTCATTTCGAAACATGTTGAAGGAGGACAAATCCCTTACTTAGACAACATGATCAACGAGATGACGTCACCATCGATGGTTGAGCGTATAGACAATGAAAGAGAGGATGACATGATGGTCACATTAGCATTTCAAGGTATAAAACTGGAATGCTTTATGAACGAGTATGGGGATTTTGTCCTAGCGAAAAACGGACGGCTGTTCGAAAATCCTTTCTCTTTTTCTTGTGAAATGAACAAGACAACAAATACTTGGCCGTTGCCTTCTCTTAGTCGTGTCCTGTACAAGAAACTCCAGCAGACGTTCAAATACACGAAAGAAGAAGACGACAAGGTCTTGGCAGTATTAGTCATTGGGGAAGCGTTGTACACAGAAGAGCTCACGTACCAATTTGTGGTTCACCGTGTTTCTGTGCTGAGAGAGTCTTATCATGAGTTCGACACAATGTCCTATAGTGACTCAGTGTGCTTTTCACATCACATCTTGGGGTTGGAACACATTCCTCCTTTTACATATGATTCCAGCAAATGCCTGTGTAGTGACAGAAAAAGAAGATACCGTCTGATGACTGTGCCTAGGCATGCTGTGTTACTTAGTGAATTCAAGTTCCAGTTGCTGTTTTGAAAAGCAATAAAGCTTTATTTACAATTAACTACAAACTACATGTTTGGTCGTTTTGTCTCCAAAGAGTGTTGTGTGTCACATGTCAATTCACTTTCACCAATATGCAAATGGGAGTTGGGTGATTCATGACTTGTCACATGGTAGTTCATTGGACACATAATTGTTTTGCGCCAGTGAAAACTCACATTTCATTGGACACAAATATTTTGTGACAGTTAAAACTCACATAATTCATGTGACACATTCCTACTTTACGAAAGCTACACCAATGACACACAATTTGCCAAATTTGTTCAATGTGGTTTTTTTTGTTGACTAGTGTGATCGCATGCCTTCTATAGCAAGGAGAGTTAAGTAATTTTTTAACATAGGACTACGGGAAAAAAAAATCATTTTTTAGAAGGGGTAAGGGAGATTTTGTCAAAATTTTTAAAAAACCCCGAATTTTGCAATTTGAAAATGACCCTTAAAAATTGCATTAGTATTGTTTATAAAACAAAAGAGTAAGACAAAGCGTTTCTAATTAATAAATTTTATTAATACATATGTCTTGAACATGAACAAGAACAACAATTACGTGTATATTCTATGAGGAGTGTACCACGACCTACAGACCGGGCACGTTAACATCTGTCTTTCGGACTCTGCTACACGGAACAGTCTTTGGTGGCAGTTGTCACAAAAAGCATGACCACACTCTCCAAATACTGAAACAATGTCTGAATAACAGATCTTGCACGTGAACCTCTCTTTTACAATGTCCGAATCCATTTTGGTTTCAGTGATGTTGACTGTGTTGATGGACGGCATGTTCAGATCGTCGTCGTCTGCCCACTCACACACCTCGATTATGGTATTGACACGTTCCTTAAGTTCTGCTAGCACGGAGGACTTCTTCACCAAACCTTCGAGATGTCTGTCGACTTCGTATATGTAAGCAGCATGATTACTGGTGCAGTACGCGTATGAGACTGCTTCTTGCGTCATTGGTGTCCAGTCAGGCTCGAATACCTTGAGACACATGCAATACAGGCTGACAAAGATCACGTACTTGACCCTTTCGTCGTAAGTGATGAAGATTGTTTGACTGCTGTCTTTGTACACTTTCTTGCAAATTGCATTGAAAATATCGAAGTGTCTGCCTCTGTTTCTTGTGACGTCATTGACCATCCTTCGCACCCCGTCGACCATAGACTGTAGTAGCAGATTCGATGATCTCTTGAAGCACCTGGCAGATTTCTTCGAATTAAGGTAGTGACCTAGTAGTAACTTTGATGTGCTAGTGTTGATTACTTCACTGAACGTTTGGACGGTGTAATCGCATTTTTTGCAGAACATAGCCCCTTGACGTAGTGTGTCTATGTAGAGGGCATTGTCTTTCATGAGCACTATGTCTCCCTGTGGACGAGAGAACACCATTTGTCGATGAGCCATAGTGGAGGAAGTGATTGGTGGACGTCAAAGACGCCATATATAAAGGGTCTGTGTGACGTCATATCAAAAAGTTTGTCGTCAGGATTTTTGCTTGAAAATAACGACGTCATAGTTATGTGTGGTGACTAGTTAATATTACGACGTCATTATATCTCTACTACCTTCGACAAAATACTGAAAAGCAATCATCGTGACGTCGTAAATGTCTTGTCTTGACGTCATCATGTTCATTCCGAAACACTATAAATAACGAGGTTGAACACTGTAAAAGTCAATTTGCTTTCCATTAACGAAAAAAATAAAATGGACATAAACAAAGTATTCAGTGATAAATTATTCTGTACATATCACCATGGATTTGGGATTGGCACTAGACTTAACACAGGACAGATTTCCAAGCATGTTCTTGGTAGAGATATTAGATATATGGACAGTATGGTGAAAGAGCTGACATCGCCATCGATAGTTCAGTGTAGAAATACTAAAAACGAAGAGGACGCACACGACGAAAAAGTTATGAATATCGAATGCTTCATGAACAAATACGGCGATTACGTCTTGGCAAGGGACGGATTCTTGTATGAAAATCCCTTCTCCACCGGTTGTCCTGTGAACAACTCGTATAACATTTGGCCTTTGTGCACTCATGAGAAGGCGAGAACAAACAATGGGCTACAGAATAATATCACTGAAGCCATCTATAGGAAAATGGAACGGATATTCAACAATACCAGAGAGGATATGGAAAATTTGAATGCACTATTGGTCATTGCAGAAATCTATGCAGATTTGCAACCGGTCAAATTCTACTGTGTTGTTCATCGTATTGCCCTATTGATGGAATCTTCCGACCAGTTCCGCACAGTGTCGCATGAAGAATTGCAATTTTTAGCGAATCACATCATGGGGTTCAATTCTACAAGTGACGCGGTAAAGTTCAGTGTTTTTAACAGTGTCGATAAAGATGTTACAAAACGAAAGAAAGAAGATTTTCAATCGGACAATTCAAATTTATTCACGTGTAGGATCTGCTTTTCCAACAACGTTTCGGTAGTGGGTGTAAAGTGTGGCCATCTTGTTTGCACACATTGTTACACCAATCTGAAAACGAAAGAGTTGAAGTGTCCATTTTGCAGGGAAATATTCGTACCTTGTCAAATGTTTTACAGTTAAGACGAGTAATTCTTGCTTCATGACGCTAATTTGATATGAGTTGGTACGAAAAGTGTGACGACATATACATGACGTCAAGACTTTTGTTTGAAAATAATGAAATAGAGAACAGTGAATCGTTGTGAACAAGTCATGTTTAAAGAATTTGATTGTTTGTTTGTTTTAAAGTTTTTTTAATGAAATAAAATAGCATCTGCCGAATTTCATTCATGCTTGTGCACGCATTTTCACATATGTGTATGTTTTATTTCGTGTGTTTAGCTAAGCCTGAGACATGCAATGTGTAACGGCATATACGAAAAAAAAGACATTGATTCAGAATAAAAAATGGTTTTATTGTCCGTATATATGCTTCCCGTTAACCAATGTGGTCAGTCAAAGGGTTGACGTCCGTAATGGTGTTGTTGCGACGAGTTATTGATTGGTTTGTTGGTTGATTCATCGCGTTCCTGAATATATGACGTCGGCTACAGAAAGTGTGTCCGGTGTTGTGTTTATGTGCTTTAGTTTTAGGGTCCATTTTGTGCACCATGTATCTGACTTCACACAGAAGTAAAGCAAGTTCTTCGAAAATAACACCCAATGCGTTTTTTATCAACGGCCAACATCTAGTCAAGATTACAATAAGTAAAATGCCTGTTTTGAGCATGAAGTCGAAAAAATACTGCAGTCCCACTATGGCGCAGATGTCACTTGCAAAGGTGGGTTTGCAGTCTCCGTGAACCGATATCCAAAATATCCATTTCAATGGGTAATACAGTAGGTATCGCGTAAGGGTAATAGACTTATACCATTTCAAGTCCTTGCAAACGAAACCTTCCCCAGTTGCTCTCTGGAACCAGTATTTCAAATCGTCCAACCACGTTTTTACATCGCGACATCCATGTTTCGATTTGACAGCCGCCATAGCATTAAAAACGCCAATGTGCCAATCGATTCCAGAGCGAGGCAGTCTTCGAGAGAGACATTTACCGAAATGATTTTTCCACGAACAGTTTTTCGTCCATTTCACTACTCTTACCACCGGATTGATTATCTTGCGTAGAAGACGGACGATGGCTTTTAGTGCGACTCCCAGTGCGTGAATTATCTCGCGGAAAGCCCTGCTTGCAAACGATCCAACAACGCACACTCCCGAAACAACGAGAGCAATAAATAAATACGGTTTCCATGGTGCAAAATTATAAATGGACAGACAGGCTTTCGCTATCCAGCGACGGGGATTCATACGTTTATTTACTTTCCTTCTGTACGATTTGAACTTTGCGGTCGGAGACATGATTATCCTTTCCCCACTGTGTCGTGTGCTGCATGTGCATATGAAATAATTGAGAGAACAAATGGAGTCGTGTATTTATGAGTACTTTAAACAGACGTAGATATACATTTTTTTTCTTTTTTCGTTGGATGTATGAAATGAAATTCCCACCTCATAAATCGCGAGTGGTAAGTGCGCCCTCATATGACGACATTCTACACCAAACGAAGGCAACGGATAACCCTTTCGTGAGAGACGCAAAGAGATTGAAACTATTGGTTGAAACAGATTTGCAAAAGTCAGAACGTCTACAAGGACTGTTTTTGAGAAAGCACACCTACAACGAAAATGCCAATTTTAATGAAGGTAATGACGTCGGAGCACGTTTAAATTGTATCAAACAGATGATAAAAACCGTTGAAATCCTCTGCCGTGAACGAAATTGTACTTTCGAACCCTTTCAGACGTGCATGTATAGAGCCATAATTTTGAGTCGTCTCAGACACGTGTTTGGTGACGAGGCAAAGAAATATTTTGTTGACGTGATGAAACTGTTAGGTATGGTGTCGGAAAACTTTGACGAACAGACAGCCGACAGATCGTCTCTGTTTGAATTACAAAGAAAGATCGAAGAATACGATCAGAAATTCATAGTGACAATGGTGCCACGTCGTAGCGGAAAAAACGCTGCCGGTCAGATCGTCACGACTGCACTGCTTTTGTACGAACCCAATGCTTCCGTCGTAATATGGGCCCAGGATTTAAACTGTGCCGTTTTAAATAAAGAAGTCATTGCTGAAAACCTGTCGATGTTGAAATCCAAAATTGGTTTACCGTTTCAATTTCGTGTGGTGAGCGATTCCGTTATCGTCGTTCAACCCAGTGGACGTAAGAGTCGTTTAAGAGTTAAACCAAACTCACCGGCCGTAAGTATTGTCTTGCTATAGTATCATTGGCTATTTTAAAACAAAAACAAAAACAAAACAAAACAGAGTAGTTGCATGTCTACAATACAAAGAATAAAACAAGGTCGTAAATTAGTATAAATGAGTATTGGCTCTTCATTTCTCGACACTTACTGAAAAACTAGAGATGGAGCAACACCGACAAAACCATAGACGCAAGAATGCAAACCCAAAGAAGTTTCACAAGAGTTTAACGAAACCATCACTTGATTTTCGACCTGTTATCGATAGAAAAGCCATAGAGAGATTGGTCAAAGAAATAGCGTTAGAGAATTCAGCATCACCAAATATACGTTTCCAATACCCAGCAGTGACGTTGTTACATTTAGCAGTGGAGGAGTTTCTAAGTGAACTGTTTCGAGAAAGTGAAATATGTTGCAAGCACGGAGGAAGAAAAGAAATCAACAAACGAGACATTCGTTTGGCAGTGAGACTGATGGGAGTGCGACGGAAACCGTCTGTTTAGTCATTGTTTTAATTTTTTATTGTGGGTACGTGGGGGGAGGGGGTGCCAGAGTTATGGACGAACGAGGGAATTAAATAAAGAAAAAAATCGAAAGAGAAAGAAAAAAAAAATCTTATATTTATGGTATACCACCTCCCTAGATAGATTGCTACACTTATTAGCAGAAAAAGGAAAGTGAATGTCGGATCTTTACCCCAATTTGTTACCGACCCCCGGTAAAAGACCTGACGATTACGGTAGCCATAATGATCTCGTTAAACGTCCACGATGGGGAATTTATCAAAGTCCTAGCGACCCTTACCCTTTTGATACACCGAGATATTACCATCCTTGGAACATACCTAACGTTTACACTCAGACATCGGGACCGAGAGTAGCACCCTTGTTTGCCGAACAGAACAGTCCTGATTCGCGAACGATCAGAGAACACTGCCACGACATCATATGCAGCCATTTGTTTTTTGATAGAGATATTGGGAATTTCTTCCAAAGGGGTGATTTCTTGCTCATGTACTCGGGGCCCGAACGCATTACTTTCAACACTGAAGAGAACGTGCTGTCGTTACCTAAACAACGCCCCTGCCAGAGAACAGATGTAAAAAAAGTCGTTCCATTGTCGTTGCTACAGGAACTGATAGAGAAAAAAATTTCAAGTGAACGGACCTCTTACAAGTGGAAGTCGGAAAACAACAGTATAACAGACTACCACAGCTACATTCAGTTCGTGAACAAGCACTGGGGAAACGGCTCCATGGAGTTGCTTTTGAGCCTACTTTATTCGCCCGAAGTGTTTATCCAGTGTTTTACACCGATCGGGTTCATGAAATCCTTCAATGGGGTGAATGTGTATCACGGCGAACATTTGCCTTTGGTCACCTGTCAGTATTCGGGTAAGATGGAAATATCACCCGTACCCACAGTGCATACATCTGGTAAAGGTCGTGTAGCTTCGAATTCTGTTACTTACTCGGGTGCCAAACTGAATTATGTTGTGGGAATGAAATCGAACGGCGTTAACGACACGTTTAATTATGTGTACCCCGCTCTCGTTCATTCTGACGATGACAACGTAGTTAGTCAATGTAAAAGTCTCATGTTCTGTCAAAAAACCAAACAAGGAATGCCAACACCTTGCTTCGTTAAAAATCTGGGATCGTTCGCCCTCAACTATCAATACACTGCCGGCACGCCCCAGTCCAAACAACCCAGAGTTGATTTAAACATGCAGAAAGACTATACGAAAGTGTATGTTTGACGAATAAATTTGCTGTTTCGAGTCGTATACATCACAAACTCCAACATGCTTGTTATTGCGCATGCGTATTATATATATTTATCTAATGCGCAATTGACAAAAAGCCACCAGATTTTTGTCTGAATAAAACAAATAAACAAACAAGTCGTGTTTGCCGTGTTCTGTTTTATTTCAATAAATACCATCAATATATCCTATATGATCTGGTCGACACAGTCTGAATGAACAAGCCCAGTGCAATTTTCTGTCACAATCAATCAAACAATATAATCTTGTCATCTCCTATGTATACACGAATGGGTCGTTGTCATAGCTTAGGGAACTGTTGAAGACTGTACTCGATCGCCACATCGAAGGTTCATGCGGGGAACACATTCTTTCCAATTATAAGAGCATCAAGAAATGGTTTCATAATCAAGAAGTCTGCTGCGATTGTTACTTCTTTGATGTTTTCATCACATAATGTGAAGTTTTTCGTTCTAAGATTGTCATCTCTGTAATATATTACATCGTCGATCTTTTCGTGAATTGCAAAGTGAATAAAGAGATGCCAAAATTCCTCTGGGATGTAGTTCATTTTCAGTGAACTTAAATCAATGCCATCACGAGCAGCAATATTGTGGAAACGAATATATCCGCCCAGAAAGGGGATGTGCATCTCGAGACGTTCGACAGGTAGAGAGTAACACTCCTTACCTACAAACAGACGTATTCTTTCGTCCATACTTTGAAGGGTGGCAATGTCGTTTCACTTTAAATATATTAAATAGTCCTTCCATTTATACTAAAGAGTGCAATTCGCGTTAGGGCAATTATTGAACATTTAAATATTTTATTGGGATCCAATTTACTAAGTTTTGCATTTTGCCGGTTATCTTGATATGATTAGGATATTCCATTGTTTGGTGGGGGAGATGTAGTTGTAAGATGTAGGTGAAACTGTGTACGCATGTCATTAAAAAGCAAGCAGTGTAAATCAATCAATCTTTATTGCATAAAGACATACCATGTGTTACCTGTATCGGTATGGAAGTTTACAAGAAGAAAAAAAAAATATTCGAGGAAAACATCACGATGTAACACATGAATCGTCAGTGTATATTCTCACAGGAGACCATTCGATACTGACACGAGTCTGATCCACTTGGAATTGTGACATTTCGTTCAAACGCTTTACATCAATGTCGTGTTTCTCAAAGACGCCGTGTAGATCTCCTTTGACACAGTTTCGAAGGACGTATACAAACTCGTAGTGGCAAAAATCGTATTTGTCCTGTACATATGTTGATTTTTCCTCATTCGTTGAAAACAGTAACGATTTTGCAATTTCAAAAGCAATCATAGCCAGCTTTCGTGCATCGTAATTAACTGTCATTTCATAATCCATGATAACTACGTCGACCATCAAGTGTGTGAGTTGAATGTGTGTCGAACTGCTTTCGTTTTCGTCCAAAATCTCGTCCGCACAACACAGCGACGTCTTCCACGACGACACGTCGAAGTTCAAAGTATACAGAATGTGGAGTTCCATGTCCACGAGTTGTTGCAATGTGTAACTGTTGGCTGTCGCGTACAACATATCACTGGCTGTGCGAATATGAACTTCTTCGAATTTCATTGCGATGAAAAGACTTGCTGTACCAACAAGTTGAAGACTTTCTTTGTCGACTGTTTTGTGTGCAAGATAACGATCAAACAAATTCACTGCAATGTGTAATGTCTGTGAATTCATTTCGTAATCCTTGGCCACCTGGAAAAGCCAGTTGATAACGATAGTTCGCATGTATGCTGCGATAAATGGTTGTCGATCAATGTAGTCGGAAACAGTTTTCACTTCATATGTCGTCCTCTCCATGATATTGTTAACATTGTGAATAGGTTTGTGCTGTGTCATTATAAAACACCCACGACTCTGTTTTGTGACGTCCGCGATGTCAGTTATAGCATCCTATTAATAAAATAAGAGTAAAAAAAAGTGTATATTTATATGCATGTTGGTTTACATTTTCGTAGTTGATGCGAGTTTTATCTATATATCATGTCGGACAGATACAATGCAAGGCATATGGTGAATTGGGTTCTCCTAAGAAAAGCTGACAATCATATTTATGCCTTACAAAAAGGAGAATATCCACAGTTGACCAGACTGATCGAATTTACGTTAAATGATAAATCATCAGAGAGCCTAGCTATCAGTGCTACGGTTATCCTCTCACTTGCAACAAACACTTGTTTGTTTGACCATTACGAAACAATTAGTGCAATTGCGGGAATGTGGCTTAAAGGTTACCGGAATGCAAAATTGAGACAGACACTTCTTAAATTGCATCACCAGTTGTTAAACTGGGTCGCATTGAGTTCACTTGCCAATCTCAAACTAAAAACTCGATTCTGGACGCCTACAAACCTCTGCCGAACAGATACAGAAGCACTAACTTTTCTTTTGGGAAGAGTGTTTTACGTACAAGCCGTAATCCCCGACAACACAAAGTTGGCCGCTCTTGGAAAATGTCATATTGAATTGCAACATTACAGTAACTGTGATATTTGCAGATCGAAGGGAGTAAATCAGAAATAAATTTGCGAATACAGAGAAAATATATCTTACATCGATAGAATGAAACAACTTGAATTGTATGTAGTTGGTGGACGTGCCGTCATATAGTATTCATGGCGATGTCGCAGCCGTAATCCCCGACAACACAAAGTTGGCCGCTCTTGGAAAATGTCATATTGAATTGCAACATTACAGTAACTGTGATATTTGCAGATCGAAGGGAGTAAATCAGAAATAAATTTGCGAATACAGAGAAAATATATCTTACATCGATAGAATGAAACAACTTGAATTGTATGTAGTGGGTGGACGTGCCATCATAGTATTCATGGCGATGTCGCATAGGTAACTTGATAACGGCGCACTTATGAGAAAATTATGACGTCGACGTCGTTCGTAAACGTGCAATCACATCGCGTAATGTTTGTGATCGACATGACGATAAATAAAATATTGTAAAAAAAAAAAAAAAACAATAAACGACGTCACTCTTCAGATCGTAGTTGTCGTGACGTCACGATGTTGTCCGTTTTACATTTGGGTCGTTTCCAGTCATGTACGTCGAGTGTCGTGACGTCACTTTCCCTCTCCTATACATGTATATAAAGGTCTCAGTAGCACCACATACGTTCACACATCCTTGAACACTGACAAGAACTAGACTCATGCCATGGCTCACACAATGGATGTAAGCGTGTTAAACGTTCTTATCGCAAACAACTTGGTTGTTTCGAGAGAAATCGAATCAATATATTGCACGGGCTGTGATTTCACAAGCAGGTACATGGAAGACGCAGAAGACATACCTGACCTCCTTTTGGAACATTATATGTTTTCAACTCAATCAACGAGGTGTTTCACTCAAAGTTTAAATGCAAGTTTGAGGAACATGGCAAGACTCGCAGAAGACATGAGATATAACATTGCGAAACCTCGTAACGCATGGGCCAAGCTTTACAACCAAGTGTGTGTTGACACCTGTCGTCAAAGGCCAACTGCCCCACTGTTGGTACCACTTGTAATTTATATCATAACGCGATGTGTTTTCAACCCAACAACAACGACTATTTCAACACGCGAAGTTCTTGATGGTATAGACTCTCGTGCAGTACGTTTGACGGAATACAGTGAGTCTCTCGATAGACTAAGCGTGCATTTATTTGAAATAATCCCTCATAGAGAAGTACGTGGAGTTCTTTTCAACCAAGCTATGCGTATCTGCCAGAGAGAGGCCGAAAAACGACGTCGTAGAGAACAGTTGTTATTAGCTGCTGATAACACTATCGGGCAACAAGCTAACGATGGAGAAGAGCTCGAGGAAGCAGACGTTCAAATCCTTTTTGTCGTGAACGCACGTGGAGTGGTTGAAATTGAAAGTCATGAAGAACCGAACACTGAACAATCTGTCGTCGCTAATAATAACGATGACGTTCAAGAAACTTTTTCCGACGAAGATATTAATGTTGATGAAGACAAAACGAAAGATAAACACCGTGAGAGTAACAACAAAAGTACATTGGACAATTTTACTTGTAAGATTTGCTACATGAGTACTGTTTCGGTAGTAGGGGTCAAGTGTGGCCATCTCGTGTGTACGCACTGTTACACCAATCTGAGTACGACAGAGAAAGAGATAAACTGTCCGTTTTGTAGGAAAATATTCGTACCTTGCAAAATGTTCTACAGTTAAGAGCTCGATGTATTTGCAATTTTTATGTGTATAAAATATGTATAAAAGAATTAGTACAATGTATATTGTTTCAATTTGACTTGTATAAGAAAAGAAAAATCTTGGAATTTGTATGAATAAATTTGACCAGTATTCTAATCACACAATCTCAAGTATGCATTTAATATGATTCGTATTTGGATGAGAAGAACTTGATAACTTGATGTCGAAATGTGAGAATGAAGAATGTAACACATGGGGTCTGTTAATAAATTCGTTGGTTTATTTGCACGTAAACAAAAGAAAAAAACGGGCTACGCCGTGTGATGGCGCTGTTCAACGAACATTGTGTTTTGGCGCCAAAAAGTTACTGTCCAACTATTTCATTTTATGCTTTGGAAGACAAGTTGACAATTGACACGAGTGTTTTTCGGAAAGTTTGTGAACACGAGGTATTTGGAATAATCGTTATCCTTTTCTAATAGGTAGCAAAACGCATTCAAAGATTTCAACATTGCTGTAACTTGGTGTTCTAATTTTCGCTCAAAAACATACTCATCTTGTGAAGACATGTTTAAGTAAGGAAAACATCACAATGTTAATATATACACACAATCACCCTCACATCGTCAGTTATAAATATATATACATATATTTGTCTGGACTGGTGTACAATGTTTGGGTTTGGGAAAAAATGTACACTTTTCAACTTATTGCCAGGGGAAGAAAAAAAATGGAGATGAGATGGGATGGGATGGGAATGTGTCGATTAAAGTGTTTAATCTCTTCCACTGTGTACACACACACATAGACAGACACCACCAAACATCACCAATAACACAGACATGCAAGATATTTAGAACTAAAAGTGAAACTTTAATTTGTGTATCCCAATGCTATTACATGATTTTGCATTTGATAGTTAAATAACAAAATCCGTCATGCGATACTATATATGGAGAACTTTTACGCGATCGACCTAACATTTATTATACAATGAAAGGGATCATCGATGAAAACGCTAGAGATCACCTCGAAGTCTGGATGGACAATAAGGCCTGTGTACTGTACAGCGTTGCTTGAGAACTTTGCTAAGAACAGTGTGGAGATCTCTGTGACAATGCCAACGGCCAATCAGTTTGTTGTTTTTACACAAACACTCACATCGTCTGTAAGAAGTTTGAAAATTTATCCATTTAGCATTAGCACGGTTATGGAACGGTTTAATAAACCTTTCTGCTTTTAAGCAAGGACGTTCGTAGTTACAACGACATTTGTAACCCACGTGTAAAAAACTACACTGGAATACTTTCTCCTCTGGAAGCCAAGTCCCGTTAAACTTGTATGACACAGAATACCTGTCGCACTCAAGAAGTCTTCCGAAACTCGAAATTTCTTTGGAAAATATACAGCGAGATATAACTAGCAAGAAAATAACAATAAAATTGTTTTTACACATCATCTGTTTAGGCAAAGAGTTAACTAAAACGTTTAAGTATTGAAACACAGTGAACTTTCATCAAAACACCCGTAATGTTTCTATTATATTTTCACAAAACAATGTCCACGATTTTTTTAAGAGGTCAGCAATGTCTTGAAAATACAGATAAACATAAAGAGTTCTTTATTACGGCGAAGTTTCATAGTGTTCGTGTTTCAAACAAAATACCGTATCGTAGTCACCTGTTGTCTTGAATATGTCACATCTGGAAAGGCTTGGATCCACACCGGCGGTAGTGTTATTATCAGGCAGAAGAGGACGACATGACATTGGGACCATATGAAACGGTTCTTACATTTGTTGGCAGTTAACGGGAACGAAAATGCTCGTGACACTGAAATAAAAGAGAGAGAGAGAGAGAGAGAGAGAGAGAGAGAGAGAGAGAGAGAGAGAGAGAGAGAGAAATTATTAAAAATCCATACGACGATGACACTTGAAGAAATAATTTTAAAAAATCTACATGTCAGCCATTTTGCCATTATTAAGGCAGGAACAATTTGAAAGGTGAAGTATTCCCTCCCCCCCCCCCCCCAAAAAAAAAAATCAAATCAAACACACGAGTCAATTGCATTGGAAATTTGGAATGAAAATGCATACCTTTTAGTTATTGGCCAAGTTTTAACGGTCTCGTCAAAGTCCACACAGCTTTCAGCAATCGGAAGAGGGAACGCTACGTAAATTGGAGAGGTATTTAGCGGTAACCTTGCTTGAGCAATCAGTCCATGATGCGTGCAACACTGAAATTAAAATAAATACATAAACAGGTAAATGTCATGTTATATGACAACACAAGTGACTGTTTGGTAAGAAGATGAAGGGGGTTGGGGTGATGATAAACCGACGGTGATAGTTAGCTCACCTTTGTATAGGAAATGATGTTTTCCTTAGACGTGAATCCTGCATGGAAATGAGGACTACAACACCCAAGTATCAATGAAGAAGCGACTGAAGTCATATTCTTAGTATCTTCACGCCCAGGAAAATCCGGCTATGCTATTTTGTAGGAGACATTTTTTGGCGACGTCACGTTGTACAGTTGTCTACGTATACAACGCTCCTCCATAACTATGACTGAGTCTTGGTGCACGCTCATATTATAGGAAGAGAGTATTGTCATACAGGGTGGCATGTCAATGTCAAGGTGTCCAATGTACTAGCGATGGCTATGTTTATGAGGCGAGCTAGACATGTATAGCACACGAACACACACGTATAAACGAAATGGAATAGTCGAATATACTTTGATTAATATGTCTGGGTTTTTATTGACCACGACGTGGGTTACTTGTTTATCATGTACAGGAAGGCGCCACAACACAAATCATATGACGTGAATAGATACAATGTTTCTTATTCGGTGACATGGAACATTTCCTGCATTTATCTAATGTTGGTTGCCGTGACTGTTTTCATCCTAACTCTGATAAACTTCATTTTTATACAGCACTCTGCCGGAATAAAGAAGTAAAAACAAACCACGTAGCAACATATTTGCCGTCTGTGAAGGCAAAATCTAAATATGGCCGTCGATTGTGATAAACGTACGCGTGGCAATGGAAGCGTATCTATGGATCCACGGATACCACACCGAAGCTGTTCTTACGAGTCAACTGGGAACAGCGACTCTGAGTCCGATGAAACCACAGAGTTCCCCCCTCGGCGTAGTATTCAAAATGCAGACTTGTCCATATTTTGTGACCAGTTATCACAAACGGTGGGGTCAGCTGAAAATTTCAGAAAAATTATCACAGAACGTTGTGGACATAATGAGTTCGTAGGTGTTGGGAAATCGGACTTAATCATACATCCAGGTTTCAGAGGAACACTAGAATCCATAAAGTGGGAGTTTGAAATGGTTTATACGGGGAAGAAACTTTACATGGTTGGATATTTAGACGAACTAGGGTCGGACACTTTTATTATGCTTGACGACGATGGTAAAGTGTATAAAGCCGACGATTCATTATTGTACTTGGTTGGAGACAACTTCTGTAACTACTTAAAGAATGGCCCAAACACCGAGGAGTCATTCTACGATTATTATGGCCATCGTGACCAAACAAAGAGTCTTCCGTGTGCAGGATTTGGCACGTATGATGACGAGGTAACTATGTACAAGTCATAACAAAGTAGGCATGTTGGAAATTTAAACACACACACACACACACACACACACAGAAACAAAAAAAAATCAACGACATCAACGAGTGCATATAATTTATAAAGCAAAGTTAGATTTGCAACACCGTTCACCAAAGATGTTTTGTGTCCATATATCCATTCTAGTTTTGGGTTGTATGTTATAATATTCACATCAGCATTTAAACAAGTCGTTGGAGTGTCCATTCTATGTCGATAGCATGCTGTGAAGATGTGTGATAGTGATATATACCTAAAAACGACCGGCCCAGAGAAACTACCACTTGTAAAATGTCCCCGTGCTTAAGAACGATTTTTTTACTATAAAATATTTTCACAATATATATATATATATACACCAGAATTTCCGTTTTACTTATTAACAGCTGGCATACTTAGATGAGCTTGGCAAAACTGACACATATTGTGCTGGCAAGAACAGTGGTGCAGATAACGTAGGTAGGTGACTCTAGACTGTTAATTACTTTCTGAAATTCATACCAAACCACACTAAGTTTGATTGGCACCACCAACAAGTTAATATTCGAGTACAAAATAATTCTTTTGTACAATACGTTTATCATACGTGTTTCATGACAAAATTGACCTTATATGACTTGTGTGCATTGTGGTTAGTTCTGTAACAATTCGTTATTGTTGATTGCTTCGTTTACTTTAACAGCAAAGATTCGGCCTAGTGTCTGTCTTGTGTGTACCCCTGAAAGGACCAGTGACTGGCTCTATAGAAATGGATTATGTTAGTGAAACCGGTGTACATGTAAAAAGTAACATTGCACAACTAAAACACAACTGATGGAACGAGGTCACGATATGTACTTAAATATGTACTTAAAAAGTCAAATACATTGTTTGCCATTCACGAGGTAATTTTAAGAATTTTTAGTCATTCGATACTCCTGACCAACCATTTGGTAGTGTATTTCGTTCGAGTTTGTACCCTACACCTCAATCTTTCTCTATATAATCATAAAAAAACTTTTTATTTAAAAAAAATTGCAGGAAGCTTTCTAGAAGTCAAAAGAGAAGTCCTGAATCAGGAATGTGAAGAGATGGCAGATTTGTTTGGGCGCAAATTTACGAGCTGAAAATGTCTATCTAGCAGCTGTTGTTTTCACCCTTCATGACGACGCGACACACCTACGTACTAACGCATGTGACCTCTTCAGGTTTTACTGCCTTGTCGACCAACCAACTTGTAAACATATTTTGCTTTTATGGTGAATTTGTCAACTGTGACTCTCTGTTAGCCGTTCAAATTGATATGGCATTGTGGAATAAAATAATACAAATGATATAACAATGCGAATTTATAATGCGTCCTTCCTCCTGAGAACACTCACAATTATTACCCCTGGCATGGATCAATGTTTTATTCAGTGTATAGGGATTTGATATGTTTGCTCTCTGGCTACTTTGTTGCTTAGTTGACTATATTGTAATTTTGGGCGAATGTAGTGTCAAGCAGGTAATATTTATATACATTACTCTGAATAAAGTTTGAATTAATCGTTCCAAAATAACCTCTCTATGAACACCCAGTGTCTGTTCAGTGCTTGAATGAATGACTGTGTGAACAGAGAAGTCGGCGGTGCATTGACATGAGACCTGCATGTGCATGTATATTAGGCCACGGGAGACATATTGATTGAGGTGTTGCGATACTCATGATGCGGGGAGAGGGTCGCTATACTGAGATGGAAGGTAGAGAATTGCTCAAAACAATATGTCTTATATCATGTCTAAACTAAGTGGAAGTCAAGAGGATATGAGACCTGCTAATAAGCAAGAACAGTTTGAAAAATATAATGTGAGTGTGGAATTTTAATGATAGCAATCGCTTTGGAGTCATGAACGATATTTTCCACCATGTGTGCATGTTTTGAGGAGCTAACAAATACTGGCATTGCAGGACTTGTATAGAAAGGCCTGTGACCACAACGTCTTTTATCAGTGGTGTAAAATGACAAATGAAAACTGCCTTTGAAGGTGCCGAAAAAAGTCTACTTCTAAGCTTATCACTAAATAAACTGACAAACATTGTTACAAAAACAACACACGGCCCCGCTGATGTAGGTGCATGCAGGGTTTTATCTAAACAACCAATCAGGCGACAGGTATACAAAAGCATGTAGTGACGTCACATTTTTTCGTTCAAGACAACCAATCACAGACTTTGTTGGCCTGTCATTGATACTTCTGACAGTGTTGCAACGAAAACCATACCGCGACTTTAATTCTAGACGACAAACAATGTAAATACAAATATCAAAATTGCATTTATTTGCTGAATTTCGAATGACGAAAGGAAAAAAAAAAGATATAAAAAACTTTATTTTTCTTAGAGTAGAGTTTTAATTTATATTTATTTATTTTGTTCCATTACAAAACACACGCATCGCATATACATCGTAACTATTAGCGACATTTCGAGTCATCTAATTTTCAACGAGCTCGTTGCGTACGGATCCCAGCTCGTTGCATACACATATACGCGTGCATGTCCGAGTAAAAATACCGGTGACGTGACGTGAGTGGATACATTGTTATCACGTCTAAAAATTCATCCACGCCTGTCTTGAACAGCAGTCAGGTTTACGATAAAATCGTCAACAATGATAATAGACGAATAGATTTTCATGCAATTGTAATATGCGTTTGATGGCGGCATCTTTCTGTAATTTGAAAATCCAATATTCGTTTAGATGGTATCGTTCCGTGTTTTGAATCGCGTGGATAAAAACTTCACAAAATGATACCCATTTGAAGAACTTTTTACGCTTGCAATCTTTTGTAAAGGCAAGAATATTATGGTACAAGTGGCAGGTACTTTCACCCCACGTACAAAGAGAAGTGTTGTCGTTAACGAACACTCGTAATACCGGTCTATTTTTCCTTCTTAATTTATCGTATTCAAAGTCGTGTGCAAAGCTGAATATATCTTCGTACTTTTTGAGGAATTTGGCGATATTTTTTTCTGGAAACATGAGAGCATGTTAAACTTTCGACATGTATCTAATATTGTCCCGTAAATATACATGCGATCAATGTAATGGCAAGATGTGTGGTAGTGATTTCATTTGCAGGGCTCGAAATTAACTTTTTTAGTTGGTAGTCACTTTGACTACCACTTTTTAAAACTGGTAGTCAACAGGGAAGATTTGGTAGTCATTCTTTTTTTCAGCATTTAATAATTTATGCATAAACAAAACATTAAGTAATAAACCTTCTGATAACACCTGAGTTTTTTTCATGAAATTAATGACATTCATATTATGCAAACATTTGACCTGTCCTAAAATAATACGTTTTTAGAAACAATAGGGTTTTTGTTTTGTTTTTTAGTCGGAGCAAGGCAACGACTTACTTTAGTTTTAGACAAAATGTAGCAAAAAGGCACGAAGGACTGTCGACAGTCTAAACAGTGCCATTAAAAGGCGATGCGATGCATCGATGGTACATCCCTATATGCGTCTGTATGCTTCACATATTCTTCAATGTCCCCATTGATGAGTAACCCTAAATCATGTTCACTTGTTGTTTTACTAGATGTATGTACCATATATCCTCCCAATGAATTTATGTATGTATTCATCATGATCAAATTGTACAGACATACATTAAAACTGTATTTTGTCAATCTGTTCGTCACTCAGGCTGTGCATGCGTTTCGGAGAAGGAAGCCACGACTTTACTTAGTATTCAAGTACATGTAGGATTAGTCCATCACTAGACTATATGTATCAGGTTGAACACATGTACAGGATTTATTGGTGGTCAATGACTGTAATTTTGTTGTGACTAGAGATTTTACTTAGTGTTTGAACTCACGTCGTGTATATTTCGATGTATTTTATTTCAATGATAACGGTGTGAGGTATAGAGTTTCACCCTTCTCTCTTTTGATTTTTGTTACCATTATTTTGTAATCATTTTATACGCTTGGGTAAATAAACCACTTATATGTAATAATAATAATAATAATAATAATCTTTATTTATACTGGATAGTTCTTTAAGCATATAAACACTTGTCTCCCAAGAAGTCCAGTGAGGGCCATCGCTCATGGGTTCAGTGTTATGATTAGTGAGTGGCTCAGTGTAATGATTAGTGGCTCATTCCATTTCGGGTGTGTGGGTTGCTTGTCAAACTTATAACACAAATGTCTCAAATCTGAGCATTTATGCTATTTGTTATTATTTACTTTGTAAAAGGTAAACGTCATACGATAAAAAATACACACGGTTACCATCCATTTCCGTTTCCCTTAAATTAAAAAATAACATGCTATGACCCAACCCTAGAGAGAAATGGTTTGTGCCAAGGCACGTCCCTCAAATCTTATCTGTTCCTAATACTATCTATAAACATTATTGTATCTATGATATGTCTCCTCCGCTAAGCATTGACGAGAGCCTCGGACTACGGCTAATTTCGAGCCCTGAAATTTTGACACCACGTAACTTGAAAAAGTCATGTCTCAACATGATACAAAAGTGAACTTTCGTCAAACTTCGTGAAATTACTAATTTCATGTGAAAAATTCACGTCTCAAAATGATACAAAAACATTTCACGAATTTCGTGACGTCATATTTTTAACATAACGTAGTCATTTGATTTTAAACCACGTAACTTGAAAAATTCACGTCTCAAAATGATACAAAAGCAAACTTTCGTGAAATCTCTTGAAATTAGTAATTTCGTGACGTCATATTTTTAACATAACGTAGTCATTTGATTTTAAACCACGTAACTTGAAAAATTCACGTCTCAAAATGATACAAAAGCAAACTTTCGTGAAATCTCTTGAAATTAGTAATTTCGTGACGTCATATTTTTAACATAACGTAGTCATTTGATTTTAAACCACGTAACTTGAAAAATTCACGTCTCAAAATGATACAAAAGCAAACTTTCGTGAAATCTCTTGAAATTAGTAATTTCGTGACGTCATTTTTTTTACATTAATCGTCTATATAAGAGGGAGCTGTGTTTGAACATTTGCCATTCCGTTAGGAACTTGCTTAGGTGATATACAATCGTGTAACGATGAATCCTGAAGAAATAATTCCTATGGACACTGCAGATCTTGACACTGATTTTTCTACAACTATTGAAGACATTGTGAATAGACTGGTAAGATTATTTTTATGCGTTGATATAAACAAAAAACGTTCTATCAATTTTGAACAGCACATGTTAACTGATTTGTTTTTATTTAATTATTTTTTTTTACATTGCAGGGCATGCAGCCAAGTGCCAGTGAAATGGATAAAATATCAGACGCTTTCAATCTCATCGATGATTCCTTTGTGAGTAATCTTGTCGGTGATTCCATGAACAATGCCCAAACAAATGGTGTTTTCGAACAAGGGGATTCTTCGATAAGACAAGAAATAGCTGGACATGAATTAACTCGTATGGACTCAGAAGAATCGAATAATGTTGACCTTCTCGAAAACATCGTAAATGCCGTGGTAAGTTTAGTATAGTTTACTTACTTTTTGTTTTGTCACTATTGATATTATTGTTATATGGGTGTGCATCAGTTTACATTTGTAAAAAAATGACAGCATACCTCAATTAATTTTAAATTATATATTTATTTACACTTTAGGGCATACCTACATGTGCAAGTGGATTATCTATGGTGTCTGATGGTTCGTCTATGGATAATCTCCTACGCGAGGACCAACCCCCTAGTTATGGGACCGACAATATGGAACTCCCAACTGCTGAAATTACTGGTAACTTTGACAGTTTATTGAAGCTATACGGTGATGCCAAATTAAGCCTAGAGTTAGCTGTTCAAAAGATTGAAATGTTTCGAACAACTAGACAAAGTAACGACATTCCTTGTCTTCTGAAATGTACGGACGGACGGTTCACTGTATGCAGCCCAAGGGAAGCCTGGCATCTGCTTGAAGTTCAAATTCACAATCACAACCTATCTTTCATGACGGAAAATCAAAGATCGGACATGTCGAAATATTTGAAAAGAAGTCAAGAAGAAGAAACTGTTTTATCTTGTATTCGAAACAGCTCTCCAGTCGGTCACTTTTTAGACAAGGATCCATCCCAACTACCCCTGGCTGACATTTCCAGTGCATCACAGCCAAACGGAAAACATTTCGTTGCATTGCAATTGGGTATAGTCTTACTGTTTAAGTATGAAGACAGCGATTTTTTCACTGACAGAGAACGCGAGAATTTCAAAGCCAAGATGTATCGTTTGCAACACAACGGAAATGACTATTTCGGTGTGATATACTGGTTTTCCTTCGAAGTCGCACCTGACAAAAGGAATTTATCCGGGGCATCGAATCATTACCAGAATTTTGAGAATGGAGTCAACGGCAGAGTGTATTTCGTCAAAGAGAGGGCCGGCAGAAAATTTATCTGCTCGTCCGAAATGGCCACCAATGACACAGCCAGCTCTTTCGAAGTTTCAACGAATGTTTCGACGTTCATTAAACCGAAGCGACGACAACTCATTGATGTTCACCAAAACTTTGAAGACCAATATGAAAAATTTGGTTTCTCAGTTGTCGGACATTTTACAACTGCATTGTGTAAAATCTTACCTACACAATTTAACAAAGCTCATTTGTTTAGTGTGACTAAGATACTCAACGAAATCACAACCAAAACGTCGAGAAAATTGGTTTCTTCAAACGAACAGCGCATTATGGATTTGGGCAAAGAAATGACAGAGATCGAAAGAGCGATTCGCCTACATACCGACCAACGTTTAACAAGATATACTAGCGACAACATTATTACAGCCTTAAATGAAATTGGTTCAAATGCGCCTGTCCTCGGACAAGCCATTAAAGGAATGGCCGAGACAATTTCGAAACAAGCCATTTCACTACGTGAAAAGGATGAACAATTACAACGAATCACGGCTGAGAACAGAGAAAATGTCAAAGAAATCGTGTTGAGACTGGAAAGTTTACTTGTCGAAAAAGAAGCGGAAATTGAGTCACTAAAAGCCGAAAATAGAGATCTCCGTGAACAACTTGAAACCATGCACAATAAGATGTTGCAAATGGAAAATCATATGAGTTGTATCAAAAAGGAAGTTCAATTTTTAATGCGTCATCACAATAGAAAGTGTTCGTAATAACAATAAAAAATACAATTTGAATTGAACTAGACTGTCATGTTATGTGTGTATATTTCGTTTGCATTGTGAACAAGTGTATTTTGCTACATAAATAGTTGTCCTTTTCTCACCAAATCCCCCCCCCTACATACTATAGATTCCCCTCCCCGATATCTGAATCACCGAACCATTGGAGACATCGTTCAATTTTATTTTTGGTTGGTGCTGGCTGAAGTTCGACGACTAATCAACAGAAGTCAATTACTACCTGGTGACAGCAACTGCTAGTGTTACGGATGAGAGAATACAACTTTTTGATATTCGCTAAGTTTTGATTTTTTGCCAGGTCACCGTGAACTCTCAGCTCTCATGAATTAATAGTTAGAACAAATGTTTGCATTTCGCGAATAGTATTCTTCTAAGATGAAAACATTAAGTTATTAAAAGATCAACAGTGTCAAATAATGACTGATTACAGACAGTTGGAAGAACAATGACGTGATCACGTTTGGCTAGTTTTGATATTTGATCACCAAACATAAGAAATTTATACATGCTATATGATAATATTTGTTGTAAAGGACTGCAGTGATCAAAGAGGTGGTTTACTCTGTCATTGTTTTTGAGTGACCTTAAATGTATACCTAAAAATGACGTTTATAAGTTCGTGAACCTGATATAAAAACAGGATGGTCCTTGAGAATGTTTAGTGCCAATTGATTCAAGTTTTCAACAGGTTCCCAACTATTGAACTCTGATGAATAACCTTCCCATTTAATTAAATACTGTAGTTTACCATTTTTGTACCTACCACGGATGATTTCTCATCCGTAACACTACATTTCAATGATTACCCTCCCCTTACCCTTTAACCTTATTCTTTTACAGAATTTGACCTTATTGTCAAATGATCAAAAATAAACACAGAACACAGAATACAAATAAATCACCCCAACAACTATTAGAGAGAACGATACACAACCAATGAGAGACCGTCACGTAAAATATATAGATTTATCGTGACATCGCAGTATTTTTCCTTACGTAGGTCGTGAACTTTTGGTTGCGAAATGACGACGATACGGCCGGCTAAGAAGAGTACCTAATTCAAATAACTGAAGAAATAACACAAGGGCTAAAAAAAAACCAAAAAAAACCCTGAATTTAAAACACTGAATAATAGCATGGCACGCTTTACCTTGTCTGATACTTGAGAGTTCGCGGCGCATATTCAAGAACATCGTCATAGAGTAGAAAGAATACCCATACTATAAAGACTGTGATAATCGACACTTTCAATTGAGTACATGTCACTTGCTTCTAATCCTTAGTCAGAAAGCGACCTAGTTCTATAGTAGTAGTTAGCCATGTTAAACTAAAAAGAAACACAGAATTTTAAGAGACGTAGATAATGATGTAGACTAGTTGAAGTTGAACTCAAATCCAATCACATATTTACAACCGGAAAAATGTTTATTCTCTAAAATCATGTCGGACGGGGGGGGGGGGGGGGTAACACTGAGCACGAAAACCGTGATAGCCTTCGGCAGGAACGATGCCGTGTTTACCTGTCATGGGAGAGATTGACACGTCTCTGATTGGTTGTATGAGAAGTAAAACTATGACGTCAATACATACTTTTGTATTTTTCTTGCCTGATTGCTTGGTCCACGATCGTCTCCGAGGCTATAGTCGATTTTTCCCGTTAGAATGAAATAGCATATCCATTGGAAAAACTCATACTAGACGCTAAACACGTTGTTTATATTTGTGGTTTTGGTAATTGCTTTCAAGTGCCCGCGTGACAAAACTCAAGCTTTTTAGCAACATTAATTTGCATGCGCCTTTTTCATGAGATATTTGCATAATTGTAAATTGCAACACTGTAGGTAGATTTGCCAGGAAAGTAACTATGGTTGTTTCCTATGAGGTTCACACTTAGTGTGTAACTAAGATACGCCCGTCCCTTTTCTCTTGTGTGACCGTCACGTAAAATATATAGATTCATCATGACGTCGTATTTTTCTTGACGTGGATTGGTGTGAACGTTTGGTTAAAAAATACAAAAATATATAGATTTATCGTGACCTCATATTTATCTTGACGTGGATCGTGAACGTTTGGTTTGTTTGGTTGCCAGATGACGACGTAGATAAAAAGATGTAGACTAGTTAACCAAAATGACACTTTACCCCATACTATTACTAGCATGTAAACAGAGTTCATATCATTTTGCTTACGCGAAAGAATGTCTGATCACGCGGTGAAAAGCTGTCCTGTGTTCGATTCTAGTGACGTCACCACTTGGCTCGTGAAGAACCAATCAGGAAAGAGATATACAAAACTAAGTAGTGACTTCATACTTTTTCTTTGGAGCACAACCAATCACTTAACGTGCCAATTTTTGTTGATGACACGACGTGTCAGTGATATTGTATCGTGTAATGTGTTCTCGTGACAACAAATAAAAAAACGTTACGTTTACGTACGTCTTACAACAAAATCACATAACGTCTAATTTTCGTGAACAAAATCCGAAATTGCACACGTTTCCCCACGCAAAGAAAAATGAGAGAATTACAGTAATTAGCAAATATGGGAATATATATTACTCGTTGTATGTTGATGTGTCTACTCGACAAGTAACTAATGATATGCATCGAGCGCTTGTGTATTGAGTTCTCAATACACTGCCCACCACCACCACCACCACAACAACAATAATAATAATAACAATGTCTGCCCCATTGTGAATGTCTGCACATCTTCCGGGCTATTTACTATCGATTGCGTTGACCCGTCCCGTTTGAGTGAACTAGATACATTTGATACAATGTTTCGTTGTCATCAAGCGTCGGGGTAATGTTATGTCTGGGGTATTTACGAAAGTCACTGAGTACGAGTGCAGAATCGAATACTGTTTGATTGACATGTCTATGCGACGTGACGAGAAAAGAGGCCACGCGACGCACGTATCGTGACGCCACTAATAATATCTTTCAATTCAAAGTCGTCAGGCACGACAACACAAATATATTGCCATGTAGATGTAAAATTAAGCACGCGTCACGCACAAGAACAAGCTTACAGTCCATTTACAGAGTTTTTTATTTAAAAATCATTTCCGAATAGGAAAAGGTATGTGGGATTCGTAACCAGCAAGAAATAAAGCAGTGTCCATATTACTTTTAACACGATACAGAGTCGAATTTCTAATTGCTTTTTTCACCAGTTCGATCTCATATTTCGCCTGTCTTCTGCAGGACAAAATGAGGAAAATGGTTTCTAAAAGCATCCAGCTACACGGTGATACTAGGTAAATTGCAGACGATATGCAAGACATGAAAATAAACATCGGTGTGAATATTAGAATAGCTGTCATGGGACATATTAACATGATGAAATTCATTATCAACATCAATGGAAACCACTGACCCAATTTCAACACAGAGCAAATTACAATGCTCGGTAAGACTATTCCGAAAAATGATACGATGAGTGTTAGTATACTTCCTTGACATTTCCCCTTTGTAACAAAAAATATGTATAGTTCCACCAACAGACACGAAAATAAATGTCTCAGCAAATGTAGATTTGTAATTCGTTCCTGTCCCTCGCGAGGTGTGTCCAACTTGATCTTGTTTGTATCGTTGTATCCCATACAGTTCAATAACACTGTGTAATCAATTTTGTCTGCTGTGTAACCGGGACTGTTTCTCAGTATCTCTTCGTGTCGACGAAACAAAGACAAATCCTCTTGAATTTGGTGACTCTTGCCAAGGAAATATTCAACAGTTATGGGTGCCAAGATGTTAATTACAAGCGATAACACCCCCGTAACTATTAGCTTAACTGTAATGGGGTCAATGCCCTTTGATTTATTCTTGCAAAGCTGTAGACCAACTGTGTAATAATTTTTGTGACAACCATAAAGCTCCCATCTCTCCTTGGTAAAGTATTTTGCGAACAGCATAGCACACACAGCATACATTGCAGTAATAATTAAAAATGCTCTCATATATGGAGATCTAGCAAACCAGATTGGTGAAGCGGAAAAATATCTCCGAAATGTCTGCAATTTAGCCAAATCATTTCGTATGAATTTAGCCATCTTCACTATGAAACCAGTCACACAACCGTCATACGCACCCTCACATACATACATACATACATATAAATGTATATTTATACATAAGTCAGAGAATTACGATTAAAAAAACAGTATTCATTTATTTCTTAACTGAAAAACATTTTACGAGCTACAAAATGACATCTGCAAAACGGGCATCTCGAATGTTTCGTAACTTTTTTCAATTTAACGTAACAATGTGTGCAAATTAAATGACCACATTTCACTCCCACTAAGGACACAGTGCCAAAAAAGCAGACTTTACAAGTGAATTTCTCTAATGTACTGCCATTGTCAGTGTTTCCGTTGGCCGACTGCCTACTGCCGCCATGTGAAGAATTTTCATTACTTTCGTTTTCAGTCAGTCTTTGAAAGATATGTTTTCCTTGAGCAATAAGTAGCGTGCGATCTTCGTTGTTAGGGATGATGCGGATAAAATGGGTGCGCATCCGTTCCAAAGAGTCTTGTCTTTGTACATTCCTTCCCAAATGCATGGCTATTTCGTGAGAAAGTTCTCTTCTTGAAATGTGGGCTGTTGTCCTGCGACGGAAGACAAATCTACTCATTAGATACACGACTGCCTTTGCCAACCTTGTTATTACCATTTCAGACTGTCTTCCATCACATAGTCTAGCGATAAAAGCAATCATACGGCTGTAAAGACGGTACCAGGCAGTACGGGGTTTTGCAATGTCACGACTCATGTATTCCATCCTTTTTGTCATATTCCTCACGTCACTATTCAAACTTTCTGCGAAACACCTCTTGGATACAGTTGAAAACGTGAAATGTTCCATAAGTATATCCGACAAATCAACACTTGCCTCTTCCAGGGGCATGGTAAAGTCGCATCCAGTACAATGCACTAATTCGATGTCTCTGGAAACTATTAAATTATTTTCAGTGAGTATTTCTGGATCGAGAGTTGATATTGTTTCAGCCATGATGCCGATTAATCATGAGACCATGACAGCGGGCCTTTATATAAAGTAGTGACCACGTGATCATATGTGACGACACAAATTGAACAAAATCGTGACGTGAGCATATCGTTGTTGACGTTCGAATTCACCAAACACGATATAAAAAAAATATGACGTGGAATCAACATGCACGACGACGATTGTAGCCCTGCACGTTCATGTAATTATAGATATGAAAGTCATGACGTCACTATATACTTTTAAGACAACCAAGTAGTGACCACGATCATATGCGACGACACAAATTGAACAAAATCGTGACGTGAGCATATCGTTGTTGACGTTCGAATTCTTGTCACAACTATATGACGTGGAATCAACATGACAATATGAATGCACGACGAAGACGATTGTAGCCCCCGGCAGGTGAGGTTATTTTTCATTCAGGCTTGCTTAAACACAAAGGTAATTAAATTTACCAAGTTGTTTACATTTTTACATTCCACTTGCGGAATGTGTCGAAAGGACCATTAACTTTATCCATAGTGTTACAACTGGAATGTAAAAATGTAAACAACTTGGTAAATTTAATTACCTTTGTGTTTAAGCAAGCCTGAATGAAAAATACACGATAACGTTTCCAATTTGAAGTTAAGTGTCCTTTTCGTACCTTGCCAAATCGTCGCGTCACTGAGAGCAGTAAGGTCGTATCTGCCTATACAAGTGCATTGCAGATACGACCTTACTGCACTGACGCGACGATATGGCTTTACAGTTAAGAGGTGCGTTTGAAATTGTTATGTGTAGACAAATTTGTATTTAAAAAATCTGAAAATTGAATTTGTATGAATATTTTTTTTTTCTGAAAAATAAAATTCTCCGCTTGGTATACTAATCAATTCAGCATTGGTATGATTCGTATTTGCATGAGAAGAAGTTGATAATGTGAGAATTGTATAAATGGAAGGTTTATATTAATATCTAAAGCTAAACACAGACGATAATACTGAGCGTTCTATGTCTTTGAACAAGACAGGAAATGTATGATTGTGGGGACGAATTTTGCTTGCAATTCACAAGATCTGTGTATCCAAGGTAGAGGTCGACAAGAGAAAGTTGTAGTTGCAGATGCCAGTGATAGAAAAGAAGATTTATTTATGAATTAAAGCCGAAATAATATTATCTAATCATCATCCACATGACCATGTATCTTACCCACCAAGCACAGTAAGTTAAGTTAAGTTAAGACGTGTTATTTTATATACTTGTGAATTTCACAAAACCAAACATGAAAAGATCGTACGTAGTCGGCAGGATTCGAACCTGCGCGGGTAGAACCCAATAGATTTCAAGTCTATCGCCTTAACCACTCGGCCACGACTACTCATCTATGATATACATTGGATTTAATAAGTACGATATTGGACGAGTTTATGGCAACGTCTAGATCATGATCTACAAACCTGATTATCTCAAGGAATATGCCTTTCCAAAAGTTGACATGGTGGCGCTCTACCTACTGTCTGCGTGTACCTTGGGGTACTGACCGGTACATTGCCATTAAAGGGCATATCCTAAGGAACATACAAAGTTGCCTGGCATGGGAGATTGTTTTGAATTTTATTACGAAAAATCATACAGTGTTGGCCAAATCATTCAGCAGCATACATTGACGGTGTCTGTTGAAAAACGAAATAAAAAAAAAATAACGTGGCGGTGTTTTTACCAACTTCTCATCATCCGCTCACATGCATTTGGTTTGCTCTCAAAAGATATTGGGGAGAAGTTCAAAGACAGACTAGAATATGCCATGACCAATATTGTACGGATGTATGCACATAAAGACGTGGAAATATTGAAGCAACATATGCAAGAAAAAGTTAAAAACCCAAGGACATTTGTTCTCATTATTGCTGATGAGTGCCATCGACCAAATCATTCATCAGCATACATTGACGGTGTCTGTTGAAAAACGAAATAAAAAAAAAATAACGTGGCGGTGTTTTTACCAACTTCTCATCATCCGCTCACATGCATTTGGTTTGCTCTCAAAAGATATTGGGGAGAAGTTCAAAGACAGACTAGAATATGCCATGACCAATATTGTACGGATGTATGCACATAAAGACGTGGAAATATTGAAGCAACATATGCAAGAAAAAGTTAAAAACCCAAGGACATTTGTTCTCATTATTGCTGATGAGTGCCATCGACCAAATCATTCATCAGCATACATTGACGGTGTCTGTTGAAAAACGAAATAAAAAAAAATAACGTGGCGGTGTTTTTACCAACTTCTCATCATCCGCTCACATGCATTTGGTTTGCTCTCAAAAGATATTGGGGAGAAGTTCAAAGACAGACTAGAATATGCCATGACCAATATTGTACGGATGTATGCACATAAAGACGTGGAAATATTGAAGCAACATATGCAAGAAAAAGTTAAAAACCCAAGGACATTTGTTCTCATTATTGCTGATGAGTGCCATCGACCAAATCATTCATCAGCATACATTGACGGTGTCTGTTGAAAAACGAAATAAAAAAAAAATAACGTGGCGGTGTTTTTACCAACTTCTCATCATCCGCTCACATGCATTTGGTTTGCTCTCAAAAGATATTGGGGAGAAGTTCAAAGACAGACTAGAATATGCCATGACCAATATTGTACGGATGTATGCACATAAAGACGTGGAAATATTGAAGCAACATATGCAAGAAAAAGTTAAAAACCCAAGGACATTTGTTCTCGTTATTGCTGATGAGTGCCATCGACCAAATCATTCATCAGCATACATTGACGGTGTCTGTTGAAAAACGAAATAAAATTTAAAAAAATAACGTAACAAAAGGCAATAAAATTTGGTCGCCGATTGGTCAACAACGACGTTACGTGTTTTTTTTGCCCGATGGTTAATAGCCCATTGCCTATATAAATGGCGGTGTTTTCACCGACTCTCATCATCCGCTGAACAGCCACTGATCAGGAGTACACATCTCGTCAGTACCTCAAACTCATAATCCCCGGAGGAACGAACGATTTTGGAAGTGACGACTACAAGATACAATAAGCAGTATCATCATGGAAGACCTGAAATCTATTACCAGACACTTCGGCGATGCAGAGGCAGAGAATATCATTAAGAAGCAAGGTGACCTGTGCTTTGAAGACGTCTTCCCTTGTTTGAAGAACAAAGAGAAGAAGCCCCATGAAGTAGCTAATGATTTTCTGAAAAGATTTCTTTGTTGTCGGTATGGAGAAACAAAGCGTGTCGAGGGCGTGTTTTTTGAGTGTGAATTTGGGAAGATGGGACAAGAAGAATGCATCGTATTGATTTTGGTATACGGTACTTCACGCATTTCCATGGAA
Source organism: Glandiceps talaboti (assembly GCF_964340395.1). Lineage (NCBI taxonomy): Eukaryota > Metazoa > Hemichordata > Enteropneusta > Spengelidae > Glandiceps > Glandiceps talaboti. The sequence goes on from NC_135557.1 coordinate 13,582,447, forward strand.
CTGAATGACGTGACTGATCCAGGTGCATATATGCGTGATACACTAATCATCTACCATGACGAAGGTTACGAAGATGAACAACTAAGATTCTGCAATTGGAGAGCTAAAGAAGTAATTGACAGAATAGCTAAATGACAGTTATATAAATCATTGATTTTTTTCAATAATAAATGTGATATTGTGTAAAAAAAAGTTTGGGTTTTTTTTTTTTTTTTTACATATTTCTGATTTGTTTGAGTGGATATATAAAATACACAAAGCAAATAAAATATGTGTGTAGTTTCAGCATACATTGGCGGTGTCTGTTGAAAAACGAAATAAAATAAAAATAAAAACAAACAAAAAAAGAGTGAAAACTTTACTCATTCTGCAATCTTCGATCTACCATGAAATAAACCAATCAATCAACACACACACATTCATTCATTCACTGAGCGTTCTGTGTCTTTGAACAAGACAGGAAATGTATGATTGTGGGGACGAATTTTGCTTGCAATTCACAAGATCTGTGTATCCAAGGTAGAGGTCGACAAGAGAAACTAGTAGTTGCAGATGCCAGTGATAGAAAAGAAGATTTATTTATGGATTAAAGCCGAAATAATATTATCTAATCCTCATCCACATGACCATATATTTTCGTAGCTGTATCTTTGAACTATTACTACAATACTATGAGAGAAGAAGGGAGAGACAAGCAGTTACTACGAGAGGATTGGTCCTTCCAAGCATTGAGGAAGCAATGGAATAGTGATAGGGAGACTGTTGTGGATACATTGAGGAGCTGGTAGGCATCACTATATCGTTGGCGACGTTCTTACCACCAACCACGATACAGGAAAACTATGCTATTTACTTCACGATCACGATCACGATCTTATTTTTTTTTTACCTAAATCGTCTATATAAAGGGAAAAGTATTAAAACGTTGACCAAACCTCAGGAACTTTCCTAAGTGATAACATCGTTTAACGATAGTAATGGCTTCTTCTGAAACAATTCATACTGACTTTGGAGATATAGCTGACATTGCGATGAGACTAGTAAGATTACTATTAATATTATTAACATTTATTATAATAATTGTTCTTATTATATCCATTTTAATTTTTATTATTGTTATTTCGTTGTGAAGTTCGCACGTTCAAACAAACTTGTTATCAAATGTCACGTTGATACTGATACGAGTTATGGTGAGACATGTCTTTGTTTTTAGTTGCACAAAGCAAGAGACAGAAAGAGACGTTTACATTTGGGACTATTGGGAGATAATACATATTGTTTTGTTTTGTTCTCCTTATAGGATGCATTAGAAGTACATGCACCAGACGATTGCGATCTACAGGCAAAGAAAAGTATTGGATTGATGCAAGGCGATAAGAAACAACTTGTATCGTCCGAAACCGAACGAATGGAACCAAACGGTCATCGAAATAATCAATATATGGCGGAAATTGAAGCGGGGGAAATAAGGGAGGGCGAGGATAAATACAACTATACATCACGTGCACGTTTACCAAGCTCACACAACAATGAATCAAGAGAGACAGACAAGGATATGGATTCGTTACGAAAATTAAAAACTTTATATCGATTCCTGAGAAACAGATTGCATGAATACAAGCATGTATCGTACGATCGTTTGCTGCCAAGAGACATCGACTACTGCACTAGATTGATTAGACGTGTACTTGGACGCGATTACAAAGTACGTAATTTCACCTACAGCTTGTCCAAGGCCATAAACGTTGCGGACAACAAGGCAAAGGAATTCAACAGAAGAGAAAAACAGTTACTTTGCCGAAGATATCGAACACCCGGCACCATTTTTCGTCACTCAAATGCGAAGAGAATACATGTCAACAAATCTTTGAACTATCAAAGTCAACGAACACCATGCACCACGTATCGTCACTCAAATACGAAGAGACGGCGTGGCAAGAACTTTTCATACTATTAAGCCTAACAAAAAAGTTAAATAAAAAATGCTTTACAATATGTTGTTGGCAAAGAGTAATGTGTCCGTTAGTCAAAACGGTGCAGTCTTGTAAGACAGACAATGATTCGTTACACAAATTAAAAACTTTATATCGATTCATGAGAAACAGTACTAGTCTGTATGTATCGTACGATCGCTTGTTGCCAAAAAACATCGACTACTGCACTAGTTTGATTCGAAGTGTACTTGGACGCGATTACAAAGTCATTCAACAGAAGAGAAAAACAGTTACTTTGCCGAAGATATCGAACACCCGGCACCATGTTTCGTCACTCAAATGCGAAGAGAATACATATCAACAAATCTTTGAACTATCAAAGTCAACGAACACCATGCACCACGTATCGTCACTCAAATACGAAGAGATGGCATGGCAAGAACTTTTCATATTATTAAGCCTAACAAAAAAGTTAAATAAAAAAATGCTTTACAATAACAACATGGCAATAAATAGGTTGTTGGCAAAGAGTAATGTGTCCGCTAGTCGTGTTAACACGTTACAGTCGACAGTCTTGTACTACAAGTTGTAGGATCATCGATATCGATATCGGTAACACATGTACTGCAAAGACTTGCTGTATCACAAGGATAAGGTGGCACTCGGTGTAGGAGATTTACACCTGAAAGAAAACAAAATAAATAAATGTACATAAATTTCATGTCGTCTATTTTGTGCATTACTATGTATGTATGTATACGTGCATGTTGTATTATACGTACATACGCGAATGTGTATATATTTTGCTAACGTGGGTGTCAAATGATTGATAGAGGGCGCTCTTGTCACCATTCGCTTGTCCACTTGGCAAGTAGAAAACAAAAGTGTTTGCCCATTTCAAATAGTGAGGTGTTGTGATTGATTGGTTAACTTTTTTGTTTAGTCGAAAAATGTCACTTTGAAAGATTCTGTGTGTACTGAAAAGTTCTCTACACCATGAACTGGAATCCTAGATAATATCAATTTTCATGGCCTAATTAATATTCATGCTATAGCATACAATTTGTAATGTAAAACGTAGTTCTTAAAATAATCACAAGTTTTTATGCACTTTCAGAAGCTATCAATATAAAAAATGAACATCTATTTCAACACTAATATAAAATCTTTTCTTTCCTTCCAACTATTTTTTCTCCCAGTCAGCAGGATTTGTTTATTTGTTCCTATTATCACTGTTGTCAAATGTGCAGTTGATTCAAACACCCAAACCTGGAAAATCATGCTGTAATTTACTATTGATGAACAATATTCAATGGTACTTCCACATATATTTTCTTGATAGAGTAAACAAATACGTCAAGGACAGCTGGTCGGATTGTTTTGAAAAATTAACATATGTTATAACTTTCGAGACTTGTTGGCGCCGTGGTTATACAATGTATCCAAAATCCTGTCAGACATGTGCAGTGTCTAAAAAGTACAGCATAAAAACACATCCTTTGTTGGGGGGGGGGGGGGGGCAAGTATTTTTCAAAACAACTTGCCCGAGCCTTGAAATCACTTTTCCGCCATTATTTCGAGCCATGCATACCTCAATTTGGATACACTCTACTCTATCTTTACCACTGCAATAATGCACTAGATACAGCAACGAGCAATGAAACCACGATCGAGTCCCTCACGAACGAAAAATTACGTTTAAAAAAAATAATTGAGAGAGCTTTTACCTTGAACGGTGTACACAGGTGGTTTCTCTTCCTTCCTTAACTGGCCGGCAATTTTATTCCCGAACCAAATTAGAAAGCACAGGCCAAGAGACGTGATGAGGACCAGGCCGAAATAAGCTGCTGAGACAAGTATGATTTCACTGAACGATGATGACTCTGAGTCTAACGAGACATCACTAGTCGTCTTCTTCTCTGAACGATGTTGAGGGATGTACAGACACAATTTCGTGACTTCGTCGTAAAAGTCGTTACCGTCAACGCATCCTCGACAGAGAGTGTCTGCTGTAAGGTTACAAGGTGAAAGAACTTTTACCCCATCCGGGCACTGGCGACACTGGCGACACACTCGTACCCTCTTTGACAATACATACTCGTAGTGGTTGGAGGGACACCGGGCAGGATCTGCAGTTGGCGGTGGCTGTAGGGGCTGCTTGTCGGTGATGGTGGTGGCGGTGGCTGTCGAGTTTGAACTTGCAAAAACGACGGCGAACAACACGATGCACGGCGCCAGATACATGATTTCGAAGTAATTGGTAATTTATGTTCCGTCATGCGCAGTAGGCATACATTATCAACCACTGATTGGTTGGAGGATAAAGGTTAAAAGGTGACTAATGTTTTGCATATTTCCACAAGAACAAAAACGAAAGTATAAACATTTTATTCATCGTGTAATTGTACACGATTACAGAGTGCATCATTTTTATACATAGAAGTTGCGCATTGCCAACAGTAAAGTACGAGAATTAAACAGAGAGAAAAACGTTATCGAACACTGCCAGTGCCAGTTCCACGTATCGTCACCCAGATACATATGCAGAAAGCATGCCTGTAAGCATAATTTTCATCTCAAAGAGAAAATAAAAATATATATATAATGTCATGTCACACCAATGCGTGTATGTGGGTGTATGTATGTATACATGTGTGTGCGTGCAAGACAATTTCGTATTCAAAGAGGTTGAGGGCGCACAACTTAACGATCGTAGCATTTGGTCAGTGACCGCTTTTGCATTAGCAGCCTTTCTCAGTGTGGATGCTGTCTCTGTGTTACAACACGATCGTCGCCATATACTATCTTCGAATTCAGGACTGACCGACCACTTTCATCCCTTAATACAGTACATACATTATCAACTTAAAAGTAAAAGCGAAAGGTTTTCAAAAAAGGTTACTTTTTTATTGTTTTGCACAGTTCCTCAAATTCACAATCGTAAAGCTTACGCCCCAACGAAAGTTCATGTTCTAAGCATATGTTACAAAGTCTTTCGTCAAAGTCTGCATATTCTAAAATCATGTCTAAGACTCTGGCACCAGTGGACGTCAAACTTTTCCAAGTCTGATACTGGGTGTTAATACACATCTTGGGAATAAACAATTGAAAACACACTTTCTTTTTGTCTTCGCTTGTCTCCTGTCTGAGGTTGAACTTGATGGAAGGAAATTGATCGTTTTTGTCGACAATCCATCTTTCGTTGCGACACAGGGACTTGCTGACATAGTCTGGGTTTTTTATGCCATAGAGTCGACCGGCGTAATTTAGATTGTTCGTTGAAAACGGTAAAGTAACCGATTGCTTTTTATCAAAAGCTAAGCCCTGGTGATAAACGAAGTCTAAATTTGCACGCCTGCGCAGTAGATAATTTCCTCTCACTGTAATGGTAGTTGATCCGGTGGAAGAAAAATTTAAAACAGTGGACGAGTGGGAAAGAGGACGTTTGAATTCCCACATGGTGTGTTGGAGTTTAGAGCCTCTGAGGTGAATAGACGATGACATTTCTCTTTCGTCAGGCACTTTTCTGTGTCCAATTACGTGTGAAGACACAATGTTTACCATAAAAAAAACCATACTGGCGCGACCGTCTGATGATCGCACCGTGTGATATTCAACATTGTCCATTGATGTTTTGAGTGTGAATGGCACTGTATTACTTTCTCCCCTGCTTTTGCAGGTAGAAATCCACGTCGATATACTCGGCATTGCTGTCTTGCACTCTGCCAATCAAATGACAGTTAGGATTTGATCGTGCACATACTTCAAGTTGTCTCACTTCATTTTTGTTTTCGACTTTTACACGCATATTGAGCACGTCGCAGTCATTAGGTAAATCGAAAACGTGTGGAAAAAAGCAATGCATGAATTTGAAAGTCTTTTCCTCGACCTTTGGCAAGACACTGAATCTGTTCACGACCATTCGCCCATCTTGAACGAACGTTTGGCCGGGTTTCTGTTCTGCCATGGCTAACGTCATGTTGAGGATAGGTATGGTTACGTTTTTTGATGAATTGGCTACCACGTTCAGTTTGTATGACACAGCGTTACCGAGAGAAGTGGAGGTCACCTGAGTTCTCCTTTTCACAACACTGACATTATCATTTGAGGGTGAACTTTCGAGCATGCGCAGACACTTTTTAGCTTTTAATCGCCGGTACTGGAGAGGATGTAAAAGTCCCTTGAGGACATCAATCACTTCGTTACCATATACGTCACGCAATGTATCGAGTAGTGACGTCTTTTTTTCGAAATCGCTAGTTTGATTATCCGACGTCAGTCCATGCAGGAGAGAAATCCCACCCGATAATTCCTCGACAAGTGAAGGGTCGTCGTTAACGTGTGAACACCATTCCCAAACTTCCTCGTGTGTGAGGGAACCCCTGAGTTCTACGTTGGACTGACACAGCTTTAAGAAATGACGACTGTGTGATGACGACATGCAATACAGCATTATGCTCAAATCGTTTTTGGGATGGTAGCAAGGCAATCCCGCAAGTACCACCGCGCAAATTCCCAAAGAATAACAGTCACAGACATGACTAAGCCTTTCGAACTTGGGACGTTTTGACAATGCCAACTGTATGTCGAAATATGGTATCAATGATGTCTGTCTGGTAAAGTGAATAGATTTTAGATTGGGGGCAGCATCGGTGACGTGTAGAAGGGTATTTCTTGGCAGATACTGGACGTCAAGTCCCGTGAGACCAGGGTTCGTTGTACGTGCCAATACGGCAGCCGTTGCTTGTTGTTGGTTTTCACTTTTATTATTTTTTTTAAAAAACGTTTGGAGACCAAAACGAGTCATCACGTCAAACACGACAAATTCAGACGACCCAAAATCAATCAGTTGATACTGGTTTGAATTTCTTCTGTATGTGATATTTCCAACAGTGATATCGCAATGAACCACTCCAGCTTCGTTAAGAAAATCCAATGCTTCGAGTGTTTGTTTCAGAAAATCACCAACATCGAGAAGGTTGTTTTGTATCACACAGTAGTGGAACAAGTTTTCTCCTGCATACTGCATGTATATTTCCCGCACCACTTCCACGTTATTGTTTTCCTCATGGATGTATCTTACGTGAGTAAGTGAACGAATTCTTGGAACATACCCATGTTTCGAATGGTCCATGTCGTTCAAGTATCCCATGACCAATGCATCTTTTCCAAGAGACGTCAAAAGGAGGCTATCCAGCATATCATTCTGTGTGATATGGTCGCATGGATTCTTTTCGAAGAAGACATTCTTTTTCACCACAGTGTCCGTGTTAGCAATGATGGCACATGTACCAAATGAACCACGATTTAAATCAATGCGCTTGCCCTCACTGACTGGCCTGTCTGCATTTACCTTGGCATTTACGGGGGTAAAGTGTCGAGTTTTCCCCATGAAAAACATCTCTCCAGCGTCGTTGTTGCTCTTGCTCATGGCAAAGGTGTGAATGATGGAAAGAAAGAAAAAAGTTCACGTATATACAAGGCTATCTATTTTCTCGTGACGTGTACGCGGGCACGTGGAGTCAATAAATTGCACTGCTTGAACAAGCACCGGAGTCATTTCAAACATGGGTATTTCGAGTGAATTTCTCAGACACATTGCCAAAACTGGACTGTTTGTAGAACAGGAATTTAGTGATGCCATCGTTGACAGAGAAGTCATGGTCATGGACGGTACGCAGAGTTTTTATCGCATCCCTACGTTGTTGAATAGGTTGTGCATATGTACTCAATACAAAAGTTTCACAGAACTGTTCACCGAAGCCACCACCATTGGTGCAGTGCGCGAAATTAAAAGTAAGAGTGAACCTGTTATCATAGAAAACAAAGTGTGGCATGTGAACTCTGTAGACGCTATCGTAAACGCTTTTATCCATGACACTATTGATTTCGCAGTTCATACCAGACAGATGCAGGAAAAAGTACAGCCTGCCATGGAAAACTACCTGTCTGACTTGGTCGTGTGTGTGGACGGTGGTATACCGTTTGCGAAGAAGACCACAGTTATGAAACGTTACGAACAAACGTCCGATCAAAGGTGGATAGACCGCTTAACGAAAGAGCTCGACAACACAGACAGGTTATCAGAAAAGGACAAACAATCTTTGATTGACAAAGCGAAGAAGAAACTCACAGCAGCGATAGAACACTTGCCTACATTTCCGTATAAGGGAAACCTGACAAAACTGATGAAAAGTGAACAGTTCAGAACACGGCTCATGACGCTGTTTGAAACGTCTTTGCAAGAGACGCTTTTACCAATACCATTCAGAGTGTACAGCGTTCAACAAAAACAGAGACATGGACATATAAACTGGTGGAAGAAAGTGAGTGGGAGTGGAACATGGACGGAACTGGAAACGGCTTTAAACAGTCTACAGTCCCCTCCTCTAGAGGCCGACATTATGACCACTGTGATTGCAGATTGCACACAAAGGAAAATCGTGATCGTTTCTGTAGACACGGATTGTCTTCTCTATCTCATAGCCCGTGGGTCAGATGCCATGTTGGTCAGTCAACGACCTCTAATAACACACTGCGGTCAGGTGGCAAGGAAAGGAACTTGCCTAAATTTTGATCACTTGCAGAAAGCCCATACACACACACCATGTCTTTTGTTGGACTTTTTAGTGTTGTTAAGTTTTGCAGGTTCCGACTACCATCAAAACTACCCCTATTTCGGAACGAAGGTCCAGTTACACCTGTACAAACTATTCGAACAAAAACGCCAAGCACTATTGAATGGAGAAGACGTCATGAACCACCCTTTTCCCATCGTGGAAGTAAAGAGCGAATGGTTTCAAGCAAAAGGCAACGTTGGAAAAAAACAGAAGTGGTTACAAGAGTTAAGATCCAACGACCGTTTGTTTTGCTTTCGTTTCAAGGACAGGATATGCCTGTTTGAGTTCTTACCCGCGAAACTGATCGAGTTCATCGAGGCTATTGGTAGCAAAATGAAATACCTGAAGAAGAGAACGAGTACATGGTCCCGAAATGTATTGTTTATGAGTCAATTCGAACACAACATGAGGCGACATTTCTACTTACTGGAGTACATGACAAACTGTCAAACTAACGTCGATGTTGCGGTGAAACAGGACAGTCTACTGGCCAAAAAATATGGGTATACAGCATCGGGATTGTTTCGCCTTCCCTTTTCACCCGTTGGAAATGAAAGATAAAATTGCAATAAAAAATACTCAAGTATAAATGTTTGTGTTTTGTGTTTTGTTGACTAGCATGGCTGATTACATTGCACCGAAACAATGGCTTGTTCGCTCTATCAAACGCACAGTGTTACTAACACCAAACACAATCTTCGAATCTCTCCAAATGAATGATCCGGCAAAAGAACCCATCCTTCTAGCCAATGGTATCGACAAATCAAGGTTAAAAGACCACCGACTCTTTGAAACATCGTTTTCGTCAAAATCAATTGTGTTATGTAATAAAACTACAAATCCCGATTTCAGAGAAGGCCCTTTACCAAAATGGTGGATACTTGATTCTATGAAAGTTAGTCCAGTGGAATCGTCTTCACAAAAACCTTTTTACTATACGTGGTCGGTGTATCTGGCAGACAACGAAAATCACAGGCATAGGGATTTGGCAGTACCTAAACAATGTATCGTCGATGACAAGGCAATGCAGTTTTGTGAATACAACATAAAAGATGCCAGTAAACCGGGAAACGACAAAGCAGTCTTTTCCAACGATACCAGACATATCGACAGATTGGGCGAAGTGGCCAATAATTACCAATCGTCGACGGTAGTCACCATAAAGAGACCAAAAACAGAAAAATGCAATATCGAATCGTTTGTAGGCTCCCCCCTACACTTTCGTTTAGAACAGAGGGGTTATCATATCGAACTGTCGGATTTCACGAGATACAAAGCTGTCATCGAAGACAAAAAACACGGTTTAATAGTGACAGGTGAAGAAGGAGAAGAAGACAGGGACGACTTGCAATCTCTTTTAATAGCGGCAGTGATGAACGAAACTGTGAAGTGTTGTCTTCATGGTGCTTTTGACGAAAAACTACTGGAGATTGACAGATCCACTGGAAGAGGACAGTATCCCATGAGACACAATAAGAAAGGCGAAGGTGTGGCTGCAGTAATACCGTTTGACGTCATAAAGAAATTCGTCGCTTGGGCTAAACACTTGCAAGAGGTCAGTGGGGTCAAAGACTGCAGGAACAAGCGTTTGGTTTTAATATTGAACAGGCATTATGACTACAACAACGTTTATCCCTTGCGACTTACAGTGGAGGTACAGTACAGAGTAGCCTCGTATGAAAACAAATGGAACGACGTGTCGTGTGTACTCAAAAAAATTCTCTTCCCCAAATCTATCTTTGAAAACACGACAGATGATATGGACGGACAAATGACTATAGGTGAAGCTGACGAGGAAGACGATGTTGATGATGATGATGAGGATGATGAGGAGGAGGATGAAGCTTTCCAACAAGTATTGCGAGACTATGATATAGAAAGTGAATACTAATTCTCACCATGTTAACTTTTGTATATTAATGTACATGTTCCTCGAGCTCTTTACATTGTCACGGTTGGTTGGATACAAAAAAAATGACAGTGCACTCTGCCATCATCACTTCTGCCGTTCTATTTTGCCTGTTGAGCGTGTGTTTAACACTACCTCACTACCACAATGACAACCTAATAGATGACGAATGTAATCTACATGTACAGCAATGGAGAAAAGACAGTAAATGGTTGTCTGATCGAGATTTACATTGCATTTTCACCAATGCTAATCATTCGGCCCCCTGTTTATGCAATGCGACAAAAGCCTGTATAATTCCGGGTGAACTGGTTGAATCAGTAAGAGAATCCACAAAAATATTAAACCTGAAATACGAATACAAAGGATGTGATTGTCTTTGTGACGTGGATAAAAAGGATCGTTTCAATTTCGGTAAATGGAAATGTCATCCATCAATAGACAGATTCATTCGTAGCAGAGTATTGACAACTCGACTGTGTGAAGACGCGACAACAGAAACAGAAGGTGATAGTAATACGTACGACATCAAAGATGTTTCATACGTTTTCGAGGACATCACATCTACTAACGACACAAGAACAAACCAGAAAACATCAAACGGTTTTTCTGCATTGAAAGTCAGTATTGCAATAGCAATATTCATTGGGTTGATTGTAGTGGGTATCATCATTTCAATCGTTTGTCGTGCACTGGATAAACATAGTTCCAACCCCCTAGATGAACACGAGATGCATTGATAAGAAATAAGAACTTCAGAATCTTCTTTTTTTGTATCTCTCTCAGAGTCTCTCTCTCATGCTTGTACATCATCACACAAATCAAATACATCTATTCGCAATAAAATATTCTTAATAAAACATTTATTGTCATTGTGTAATTTAAAAAAAACGTGATTGAAAACAATTAGTCACTGGTTGATAGTGGCTGTGTACTTTGTTGGTGCATCACTTCTGCAAGTAGTTCCACAAAGTATAAAAAATCCTGTATATACTCCTCACTGTTTTCTACTTGGTTTCGTATTGCAATGATTTGGTCAACACTCGGAAGCTCTTTACCATGAGGGAGAAGCTTAACAAGCTGTTCGAACAAATCGGCATTCAGTTCCTGCAGTTTTTCAAATGCAAGGTTAAAAAACGGCGCCCATACTGCCAGTACATTTGTAAACTTCCACACCAACCGTCCGTCATCGTTGCCGCTTTTGATGTGACGAAGAACTTTGGCCATCCCAACGACAGAAATGCCCAAGGGTGTTTTGATTTCGCATGTTTCTTTCATGTCATCCAATACCATCATAACGGTTGCATACTGATGGAATGGTATATTCTCTGGATTGAATTGTCGGAGAACACTCTGTCTGAGTTCCTGTAAGAACAACATAGAAAAAGAGAACGTTGTCATCCACATTGCATAGTGAATTGTAAAACATGCAATACAAGCGAAAGAGATAGAGTATATATATTCATTCATTCATTCATTCATTCATTCATTCATTCATTCAACATATCTATGTTACTTACAATGTAAGCCAAGTAGTCGTACGGTTTGTAATGCTTGTTGGCCAAAGGAGGCGCAGATGACATGGAATTTGCCAATGGTAATTCACTGGCAAAAGCTTCATCGGCTTTCCTCTTTTTCTGTAGTGTACTCTTCCCTGTGAAATACATAATTGAATGGTAAAAAATCCCCCGTCCATCGACATTTATATACTATTTCCATTGCCTTCTGACGTCATAATCTTCGTACGAGAAAGGCTCAACACAAAATGTTGACGACATGTACTTGATGTGTGCAAAACGTCATACTTTTTGAAAGATTCGATATCATGCATGTCTTTTTCACGTAACACATTGACGTCATATATTTTTTGGACGATTCGATATCGTGTATCTGATGTCATGGTGTGTGTCTCGTGCACGTAACACGTTGACGTCATATTTTTTTGGAACAATTCGATATCGTGTATCTGATGTCATGGTGTATGTCTTTTTCACGTAACACGTTGATGTCATTTTTTTTTGAACAATTCGATATCGTCTATCTGATGTCATGGTTTGTGTCTTGTTCACGTAACACGTTGACGTCATATTTATTGAACGATTCGATATCGTGCATGCCATATTGTGTGTGTCTCGTTCACGTCACAATTTGTTTTTGAAAGAATCAATATGTCATAGTGTTGACGTCATAATTTTTATCAAAACGGCTCGTCTCGTTCACTTAAGATGTTGATTACTTTTGTTAAAACATAATGTCACAACAAAAATGTAATGTCATAGCTTTTACCTTTCACATCATTCCCATTGGCGTGTTCTTTCTCAGTTTTGGAACATAGTTGCCGAATCATATACTATTTCTATGTCGTGATCAAAACAAAAAGATAGCTCAAAAAAGACCCATAAAAATGTTATTGTCAATATTCTTTCTTTCTTTCTTTGTATTTTTTTCTTTATCAAATAGTCACCTCTATCAACCATAGCAAATACCTAGCCAACGTTAGTCGTCCCTGGTAGCTCAATTGGTAGAGCAGTGATTGATGAATTTTATTCAAACAGATCACAGATGCTGGTTCGAGCCCGGCTCGGGGAAAACTGTTTTTCTTGTTTGTGTTTTTTTTTTAAAATTACTTTCAGTTTGCTCGCGCCACACACATTTGCTAACACAGAGACAACATATACGGCGTGTTCCGGTTATCGAACGACCGGTCATTTAGCAGGTAAGCATCGTAAGAGGGCGCCCCATATTCGACAAAGTGAGTAAACAACGTTTCAGTGTTAAAAAAAGTCAAATTTTATTGACATAGTACGCCATTAAGTGTAGAAAACACTCGACACCGAACATTCCCAATCGAAATAAAGATCTCAAAATGTTTTTCTCATTGCCATTCTCTTTCTCGTAATGTCTTGCCATTTCTTTTGCAAACGCATCCACCCTGCAATGAAATGATCCTGACTTGGCATGCAAACAGAGATAAGCTGTGACTACAAGTAAAATAGCTTGATAACAATCGATCTGGATGCTGTTGCTTTGTTCTTTATCATATATAACGACCACAGAGATCGAATTCTCGTCTTTCCTTGGACAAAGAAGATTTTCCCTCATGATGTTCCATTTCATTATGATGTTTTCCTCATTGTCCTCTTGCATATCAAGGAATAGAATGTTAACGCAAAGCCGTATTTCTTCACTGTATTTAATCTTCAGCCTGTTCCAATACTCGTAGAGTAATGTATTGTTTATTGGAATATAAGTGTTTTCGTTAGTGATCGACATGATGTCAATGTCATTTGTGTGATCTTGTGCGATTGAATGGACCAATTCCATCAATGCAGTTCTGAACACGTCTTCCGCCGACATCATTGACAATGGGACAAGACCTGTTATGTTAATGTATGCTCACGGACGGACGGACGGATGACGAATGGAACTGAAATTCCAGACACTTGTCATTTGTGAGTGGTACATCTTTACATTTCGTAGCCCAACACTTTTGGCTTAGTTCGTGCCTGTCTTCGTCCCACACAAAGTACTGTTTTGCCTGTTTGTGGGAGTAACCGACTCGTGGACAAAACGACTCATGCGTGTCGAAGTAAAGGTACCTGCCAGACTTTAAGTGTTGAGTCCAAGTATCGATTGTGATGACCAATTTGTTTCTAATAAAAGAGATGACTTTCTGTATGATTTCTTTAACTTCTTGGTCACTGCAAACGCTTCTACGTGCTGATTGAAAGACGTGTTGACATCTAGTACCCTGCTCTGGACATTGTAGTACGAGAAGACCCACTACGTCACGTGACGGTGGGGTGACGTGAGGATAGTGAGCCAGTGCAGTCACAGTACTGTGTAGGGCTTCTGTGTCGACAAGGGATGGATTGTCACACAGTACAGTCATAGGCTTTAGTTTCTTCTCGGGTTTTCCTTGGCTCGAAGACAATTTGTAACAGAAGGGCAAGCGAAGACTTTTGTTTGGACAGCAAATTGCACTGTCTATGCAGTGTTGTCTGTGTACTTTTAAAGTCTTTGTTGCATTAGCTGGTAAGTCATGTTTGCAGCCTGTACTTGGATCAGTGTGACAAAACCGACCATTCACCATGTCTCTGACATACTTCCGGCCCTCGTGTTGTACCCATTCCATTTGCAGTACACGTCTTGCTTCCAAATCCGTACCAATTCTCTTGTTTACTTGATCGAGAAAACGTTTCACTTCGCTTATGTTTTGGAAAACAACATTTCCAGGCAAATGTTGGTACAAATGCAAAGACAGTTTACTTGTGGTGTCGCTTTGGTAAACAAACATTGGCCATTGGGTCACCTCACTCACTTTTCCCTTTGTCCATTCTTTCATCTCGTCACGTAGTATTTTTCGAATTTGCACTAACATGGTTTTAACGATTTTTGCTTTTTCGATGTCATCGTTTACAGGCTCAGCATCGATGTCTATGGGTATGCACGTTATGTACAGGTTTGGCCTGAATACTTCACAGTAATTGGCCGTAGTGTGCTGGACTACGCCGTCCAATGCAGAAGGCGTGAAAAGGGTGAACTGTCTACCTGTGGAGTCTACAGTTTGCTGTGGTATGATTGAAGAAGTAACAACCATTATATCTGTGGGTATACTCATTTCGAAACACAACCAATCACCAATATTGTTGGAATATGGTGGAGGTTCCATATTGGCATATGCATTTGCCAGTTCTGACTGTTTCACGTTTTCGACCAACTTCATACAGTAACGTTTGTAATACACTGTTTTTCTCCTGGCAACTTTGCCATTGTAATGAAAGTCTTCCATCACTTTTGGTGAGGTACCCTGTGAGGGGCTGTATGTGTGAAGAGCCAAGCTCCTAACGTCCTCAAAGACAGCCATTGTTAAAATAACTGTGAAATCACAAGAGTGATTGTATTTATAGGTCCTCGTACTGGGGACAAGACATGTATATACGTTTTTTGATAGATAGATAGATAGAAAAGGTGTACTATAGGATATGAGCTTTTCATTTGAACAATGTCAGCCATCAAGAGAGGAACACTGCCCTGTGAAATTCGGCCAAGTAAACTCATTCAAAACGAAAAGTCTTTACCATGGTTGGCATGGCCAGATCAACACACAGTCAAATGCATGGCCGTCGAAGTAATGGACTTAGAAGCACCCAACCAATCACTATACGGCTGTAAACCGTATACGTACACACTCCTGCAGACACTCTTTCGCATGGCAAATTACATCAAGTCAAAGAGGGGAAACGTCTTTGTGGCAGCGTCCATTCTCAATTTATGTGGAAACTTAACCCTGTCCAAAGAGGACTCTGTAAAGCCTTACGGGCACATCTTTTGGCTGATATATCAAGACATTGGCATACATCCGAAAACGGACACGCTGAGATGTGTTGTTGAAGACACGATTCTCGTGAACCATTCTCTCAGACAGTACCACGAACTTCTTCAGATCGATTTCGAACACGTCGATCTACAACCCATTCAACTGAAACAGATAAACGACGTGTGTGAGGAAAGAAACAATTTGGAAGACGGTCTCGTTATGCATAATGCAAAACGAAGAAAACGTGTTCACAAGTCAAAAGAGAGAAAGGAATTCGACATGGAAATTGGTTATGCAAATTCTCTCATGAAAAAATATCATGACAATTCAGACGAATGTAAAGCACTGCCTAAAGTGTACCGTCTGGCCGACTTCGACAAGTGTCTAGAACTATACCACATGTACAAGTTTTCGGATTGCAATGCCATGGATTTGAATGACATGTCGTGCAAGATTCGTGAGAGTGACGAGCCAGCAGCATGGGAAAGACGGTACGAATTGTTAACACCCCAATATCTATTCACTTACTCTGTACGACGTCATGGAACAAACAAACACATTGACGAAATGGCACACTTTCTACACCAAGACAACAATGAAACAACAGGAAACAACAATACTCGACAACAACTGTTACAGAACCTCATGGACTGTGCCAATGACGAAGATGGCGATGACTACAGTTTGACACAGATAAGTGAAAATGCCCCAAGAAACAAACTCATAGACGAAATAGCAATGTCTATGATGAAATTCAAGTCATACGAATTAGATATCGAAATGGTTCATCCTGTCTACTTTATTAATCGCCTGTTTCCCTCAATACAACACTTCAAATCTACACAATCCCTTGTGACCAGTCTGAGTGGTACCAATATACATGACACACAAAGATTGGTACAGGTGAGCTCGATTGCTCATCTCTATGCCACGACACCCGAAGATGCAAATGAATTGCTCAAAAACACTGCATACAGAGCTAAAAATCCAAGTATAATGGCCATTAAGCAAGTTCTTTATTCAATTGGTTACAAGGCTGCCAAATATCCCCAAGAGGCGACCAAGTACATCCAATTCTATAAAAAACTACATGAGTCTGAACGACTGTCGATGGCCGGAGCCATCAAGTGCTCGTACCGAGACAGTGTTGTTTGGTTTAACAACACGACTGGTTTTGTTGGCAGATGCCTGAACGCCATGAGATCACCTCACACAGGTCAGAGAATACCCATGGTGTGTGATACGATACGCCATCTCGACATTGGTTACCAATTCTTATTCAGCCTTTTACAGATGATTTCGTGTGCAACAGGCACACAACACACATTGGTTGAACTGTTATACATACTCTTGTCGGGTTTCAAACAATTGAAGCCACACAAGTCAATGTCCTTTCATGGTCTATTTTTAGGACCTCCCGGTACAGGTAAATCTCGTCTGATGGCAGTGGCCAGGGCCATTGTTGGCAAAGACTACTCATATGTCTTGAACTACAAATCTCGAAAGTCAAGTCTCGTGCCCTCCAATGAAGACGTGTCCAAGAAAATATGCTTTAATCCCGAATTCGTTGTGTGTTCGTCTGCAAGCGGAAATGGTAACCCACTGGCCACAGAACAAAGTGCAGAGTCAGCAGCAATGAAAGAGGAACTCGATACAGGTTACACAAGGTCAAGGCGAGTAGAAACCATAACCAATCCCCTAACTGGTCACACAATGCACATGAACACTGAAACAGACAACGTTTGCGATTATGCTACTTTTATTGCCATGAATGAAAAGAATCTCTGTCCCTCACTGGACAGTCGAATGGTGACGTTTGAAGTGGCACAGTGCAACATGACCACCTTGCCTTCGGAGGCAGATACACTGGAATTCAAAGTGCAGGATTTGAAAGTACCCGAACTGTATGGAGCCATAAGGCACATCATCATGGAAACTTCGCGTCTTCAAGAAGTCGGTCTCTTTCCTCACAGAAATGATAATGAGGAACCCATAGACTACAAGGGTATGGTCGCTACGTGGGAAAGGCTTGGCACAGTGTGCGAGGAGATGGGAATACTGTATGGTTTGAAATACAACATGCGAGCTCGAGCTCGTGTATTCGACATGGCAGTATTACTGGCAGAAATGTTTGCCGTTGTCAGGGTGTACGGATGTCCTCCTAAGCACATATGGGATCAGCAGGATGACCTTAATCAGAATGACACTAACGTTTTCGATCACGAAGCTTTCAATAAGATCACAGAGAAACACATCACATACTTGCAGAATACTCCAGACCATGTATTACACAACGAAGTGTGTATCGAAAAAGTGCCAGACCCTGCCGATGTCATAACTGCATTCTCTATCCACTATCAGTTTATAGAGCAAGACAGAAAGATAGCCAGGGCCATAGTTACAGACACAAAGGCTTTGGACCCACTTCAACCTACCGAAACGGATGAAGGTGCAGCCTACTTCACTCTTCAGTTTGCAAACGAAGAGAGTCTGGTGCACAAACTCGAGAAGACTACGGGTTTGACCAGCAAACGATGTAAAGATGCTCTTCTTTCTATGAGTGGGATGCGGTTTAATGGTAAACCAGTTTACAAAGTTATTGCATTGCCAAGCCACCAGAAACAAAACAACCAGAAACAACAACTTCTCTTTCTTGCTGCATATGCCGCAGAAGTGTATGTGGCTGAAAACGAGACGAAAATCAACAAACTCTGTACGAGGCTGACAGATGTAATAGAAAAGGGCCAGTGTTATGGAGAAGATGTGTCGAATTACACCATGTTATACATCGACGATGCTTTCTTAAGAGATGTGGCATTTCTTCATCACTTGAACACCGCCAAAGTGCACATGGGGACTCTTAACACGAGATATGCTTCTGAACCACCCTATCTCACTGTAGAAGGTGAGCAGCCAACAGAAAGAGTGTACGAAGTTTCTCTACATTTTGACATTCAAGAAACTCGCTTGAAACTAGTTCAAAGACATTTGCTTGATACCATGCGAAGTGCCAGAAAACCAATCATAACTGACAATGGATATGTCCTTGTGGATTTCAAACACATGAACGTTTTAACATGTTTGCAACCCCTGACGAGTCGTGATCTACACACAACCAGGAACAGAGTACCTTTGACAAGGAAACTCAACAGGTCTGGGCAATTGGCCATACATTGGTCTGTCTTTTTACCCTCCAATGATGATCTACCAGAGGTGACAGTAGTCCGGGAGAAATGTATCTGTGAGGGTATGTGTATAAATGATTATTTCTGTGTCAATGTACATTTGACAGCTGCCCAATGGGAAACCACACAGTACACCCCACCCACAGACAGTGGGGAATGTGGATGTCTGAGGTTTGATGGAACGAACATTGACAGTGAAGCATATGTCAGTTTGACGTGTCTCAATCAACTCGTCGAAGACAGAATTGTTAGTTCTGAGCAGTCAATGATTAAAAAAGTGGTAGAGAAAACAGTCTTTCGAAACATGACAGAGAGAAAATCGATTGTGTACGTGGACAAGTCACACAAACCCTCACACAAGAACCTGTTTTACATGTTTCAAGTTTTAGACATTGAAACACTGACAGACAGACACGGTGGCCAACTGCCCGAATTTTCGTGCCCTAACCCTTGCAAGAGAGACTTCGTTAACTCGATAACAATCAAGAGTATTTTTGGCGACACTATTGGCAATCAAATGGCAGTTGAAGAACCAGACCAGCTTAAACTTCGACCAGGACACGTTTCTAAACGAAAGGCCTACATCAGCTTGCTTGCAGATGGCACTGTTGCAAAGCTCGAAAAGGAATTCAGTTCCATGGAAGAATTTAGTCAACTGTTGGGGGAAAGAGTGTTACAAAGAGTCAAAGCTAGGCAAGGGATGTATCGACCATTCAAACCCGACACACACATGAAAGATTTTTCCACGGGTGTGGAGAATAAAGAACGAGAAATTTAGTTGAATTGCGTTAGTATTTACGAGGCAAGCATTTCAATGCTATGTTGGTAAAAGATGAAGATTATTTTTGTGTGTGGTTTCACGACTGATGTTACCTCCAATGCAATGGAGGAGTGTGCTCAGGGACGTGTGGGAACACGTGCTATATATATTCGTCCAAACGAAATACGTTATGCAGACTGCAAAGACTTAGATGTTGTGAAGACTTCCAAACAAGACCCCCTGTCTCCCATTGTCACTTCCAGAAATACACTCGTCATACAGAGTGGAGTTATATATTATGCATTGAAAAAAATCAAAGAAGCTCTGGCAGACAACATAGATACAGTGATCACCAATGTGTGCCCAGTGACAAGTGATTTGGTTTACAAAGAATGGGCTTTTGGAAGAATGGAACCTCACGTCGACAAAGAGATCGAGAGATACAATGACTTCATCAGAAGAAATGTGACAGATTTGTATTGTTTGAAAATAAATGAAGTAGAATCAGTTGTCAAAGGTGACATAGAAAAGAGGTCTAACAAAAACAAAATGCAAATGTCAGAAGACCAATTCAAATTCTACAAGTCCAGTTTCGATAACATTCTCCAAATGTTCTTGGACTACACAGTGAAGAAGAACATTAAAGGAAGCAAATGGTGTGGCACTGTCAATGTCAGTTCATTTGATAATAAAGACAAACAGAAAGAAAATATAAAGTTAAATTTGTCGTCTGCTTTGGCAATATTAACCTAGCAGAAGAAGACAGCTCCCTAGGTCTAATAAACCAATGTAACACATTATTTGAAATGTTAATAAACACTGTGTTCAGTAAACAGAAATAAATGCTTCTTCATCATTTCATTTGCACACACACACACACACACACACACACACACACACACACACACACACACACATATTTAATTACACAGTTGTATTCTTGCTTTTGTGGTATTTTTATTTCGTTTTTATTTCTTTATCTCGTGAATACTTTTTAACAAATGGTGAGCCAATTTCGTTCAGTCACTCTTGTTTCATTTTGCAGTCTGTACAGAAAAACCTTTCACCACTCTCTGTGAATTCTCTGTGTCTGTAGCATATCGGCAGCCAACATTTCGCACACCAGTTATGCAGTATCCTGTCACAGCAACTACATGTTTCCAAATCGGTAGCAGTGCTATTGTGCCATCCCGATGCCTTCATGGGACACATGCAAAAGCCACAGAAATCACAGAAGCAACGACATGGAGAAAGAGCAGTCTCTGAACACTCTTTACACTGTAGTGTCATGTCTACCTTGAATGAACAGCCACATACATTTGGAGCGGTCATGTTATCACCACAGACACCAAGTTAAAAGTGTTTGAATGGTACCAAAATATGGCAGTTTATTTGTTTTCTGAATTGACGTGGTAGCACTTGACGAACCTGTCCAAAAACTTGACGAGACTTTGCTTATGATGTAGTTCCATAGAACGTCTGTCTTTGCCTGTCATTTTCTCGAAACGACTCTCTTTATACTTTTGGTTGTCTCGTAGAAATTCGCAAAATGAACTGGCAATGTCGTGTTTAAACACAAAAGACAGAAACTCTTGCACAGCTTTCTCGTCACGACCCAAAACACCATGCAGTTTGGTGTCAAGGGCCTGAAAATTATCAATGACAAGGAACTTAAACCAAGGCGAAACACCTCTTATCATGGGTCGACCGTTCACCACCTCTCTGTCCAACACTTCAAAATTACTAAGATTAAACAAGCTACCAAAAAGACGAGCCAAATCTTCAAGACCGTGTGTCTCTTGATTAACAATGTTTGACTCTTTTCCCATCTTTTCGAGTTCGCTTTGAATCTCTTGTTTTTCAAGCATTTCCTTTTGTATCAGAGAACTCGACTCATTGAGTTTCTCTGACAGTTGCTGCACTTGCATTTCCTGTCGACTTTTTTCTTCGTGCAGTTCTAACAGTTGCGTTTTCAAAGCCAACAGTTCAGTTTGGTGAATCTGTTTCCCATCATCAATATGTTTTTTCTCTTCTTCGATCACCTCGTTGGCATTCTCTCTCTTTTGTTCCTCGTCATTGATTTTGTCATTGTTGGTCATCTTCCCTGTTTCCTTTCTTGATGCTTCCAAGGCCTCGATTGTTTTCTTCAACTGGGTTTCCTCACTTTTCAAACCCTTTATGCTCTCTTCTGCTTCCATGTACATTTTGTACAGCTGATTGTACCTTTGTAGAAGAGGTGGGCATGATTCCCGCTCTTTCAGTTTGTATTTGAATTTTGTCGGCACCCAGTCATCCTCTTTCTCTTTCTCTTTGGAAGTCTTTCGCCTCTTCCTGTATAATTTGGCCCTCACTTCTTTTCGAACTGCAATGGTTTTACCTTTTCTCTTTCCCTTTTCCTTTTCCTTTCCCTTTCCTGACAGAATATCAGAAATAGTTTTTGGCACTGCACGATACATATTGAATCAGTCAGTCCCTGTGTACATATGTGTTTGTATATATGTATGTACGAAAACACACTTTCTCACTTATAGACACATTTATATTTATGTTTTCAAACATCTTTTATTCATTAATGAAATGAAAAATAAAAATAAAAAATGTCAGAGTACCATGTCTCTTTCAGTGACTTTGTTGCACATATACGTGAAAATGGCATAACCGACTATTTTAGCAATCACATCACAGTCGATGAAGTTCTCGACACATCACCACAGTCAGTATGTCAAGACAACGACAATGTTGTCGAAACTATCAAACGTAATGTTGCTCGTGTTCAAAACGATTTCAAAGTACACCAGGCACACATAGATTGCATAGAGTCTGATGCATTTCCATTACCAGATCTACCAAAACACGAGGGAACAAGTACATGGTTGAACAGAGTTTATAATGGTAAAGGTAAACTAATAGGCTTTGCTAAAGTCTTAAAAAGTACAGAAGGCAATGCCACTGTCCTAGAAAGAAATGGTCAAAAGGCCAATGCAACAGTGAAAGACGGTAAGTTTGTGGTAAAACAGCGATTCGATCTGCCACAGCTGTGTGCACCAGACTTCCAAGTACAGCATATCTTGAATCTCTGCAAATCCCACAGAAAAGCTTGGATAATGATGAAAAACTTTCCAGCTAAACATGTCTAGTGATATTCCATCAGGCTTTGTATGCAAAGCAAGACGTGGGTGGTTTGGGTAAGGAGACTGCTTTTGCCACATGCTGCAAGGACCATGTGTGCGTCTGCAAGTCTTCCTTCGAATTGAAAGATTTGTCGCATTCCACACAATCGAAGGTGGTGGTCCTTCTGCTATGTGACTCACAGTGGGTTGTAAACTCATCTTCTGTATCGAAAGCCAGCTGGCATGACTTGCACAGAAAACACTTCATTCGGTCGGCTTTCAACTTGTGATCTATGCTCTTGTAATGTTGGGCTGCATTACCTTCACTTGAAAAGGGGACATGACACACGTGGCAGAAGAGTGGGTATTTTTCCGGATGTAGCATCACGTCTTCCTTCTTTTTGTGTGGCCTGCCTTTAACATGCTGTCTGTAGTTGTCTTCACCACTGACTGCTACGAGACACACACCACAGATGAACTGACTATCCATTTTAGGGCTTTTGTGAAGAGGACTTGAGAGAAAGCTTCCCTTTTATACAATTCGTCGTGATGAATTGTGACGTCATGTCATGGAAAATGATGACGTCACGAGTATCACATACATACAAAGGGGTGACGTCACCTTATTCTCAGTAGTGGACCATGATGTCATGATTCGTCACATGACGTGACGTCATGTCATGGAAAATGATGACGTCACCTTATTCTTAGTAGCGGTCTATGACATCACAGGAAACAAACTATAAAAAGGAACGTGGCCACAGTTTGTGTCATACATAGCAACATGGCATCAACCAATAACTCACTGCGTTCCATACTTAACAATCCTACACACGTCAACCTCCTTGCTGACAACCATTTGTACGTGAAGGACTTGGTTCGCTGCCGGAAGTGTCGATTTTACACCAAAGTGAGGAAATGTCCAGTTCAATTCATTCTATTCATACACTTTCTCTACAGCCATTCATCCCAGTTGTGTTTTTCTGAGAGTTCTAATGATACATTGAGACGCATGCCTACGCTTCTATCGAAGATGGTTAGATATGTGTGTACAAATGGCAACAAATGGTGTTCGTTTTTCGAGAAGGCACTATTACATGTTTACCGGGCATGTGTGGTACATGGTGCACTTTCACCATTTGAAAGCCAAGCAGAGAAAGCAGTTATGCTTACTATGTACATTGTTTGTCAGAGACTTTTTATTCCCGGAATGATACCATCGAGAAACATGCAAATTTTTGATATCTGCAATGACCTTAAGATTGTTGATGACTTGGTGAAAAACAGAACCCAAGATAAGTTGCGCATGAACTTTGCATGGATCATCAGAGACTTAAATATGCGACGCTTGCTCAAGATTCGTTCCCTAAACACCATAGCTAATGTCGATCTGCTGACAGACACCGAGCTAGATGGAGGACGAGAAGAAGAAGGAGAAGGAGAAGGAGATGGAGAAGGAGAAGAAGAAGAAGAAGAAGAAGTATGTCATTCATGTACACGCCAGGAGAAAAGATTAGCTGAAATGGAGGAGGTAGTAGAAAACTTCACTTGCAAAGTGTGTTTGGAAAACGTCATTGCACTTTACGGTGACTGTGGACACGTTATTTGCGAAGAATGTTACTCTGGACTGTTACAAAATGCAAGTGATGATTTTGCAACTTGTCCAAATTGCAGGTTGCCTTATTTTCCAAAAAAATTGTATGTTTAAATAACAGTTTCATGTTTGTTAATAAAAACCATGTCTAAACAACATCTTGTGTATATGTTTTAGTTGTTGTTTTTATTGGAATGAATGGGTAAAAGAGTGTCACTCTTGTATTAAATTAATATGTTCATCGTCTTCAGTCTTATCGAATAAAATGTCCGATTCGTTATCAATGGGTTGAGATGACGATGGGTCACCAAGGTCGACCTCAACAGTCTCTGAAGACAGTAACTCTTTCAACTCGTCTTCTAATTCCATTTTGTCATCCTGGGTGTAGTCGTTCAATGTCCTGCTGTCCAGTGGTAGTTCTAGCCTCTCTGACACGTCTGTGATCAAGTCCTGATACCTTGTGGCCAATGTTAATGTGTCCTCCATCTTCTTCTTTCTGACATTCCCAGGCATCACACTCAATGAACTCTTGCTGCTGTGAAACATTGCATGTTTCTCCGTACTCACTGTGACATTGAACATATTGATTTCCATATTGCACAAGAGCTTGTGGTATTTGCGCAATGACTTGATCTTGTTTATTAATGTGAATAAGTCGTTCTTGACTACCTCCAGATCAATTGTCGTGTTTTTCCTAGCTTTGTACACTATTCCTTGTGGCGTATCTATTATATAATAGTTATCAACAATTGTTTGAAGGATTTCACGTCTCTGAGTGGAGTACTCTTTTATCTCATCAGTGACGAGCCTCTGTCTGTCTCTTATCAAGTTCAACATCCCTTCGAGTCGTTTTTTTTGCTGACTGAGACCTTCGCATCCTACTTGGTCCTCCTCTACACCTAAACTGTTGTCGCCATTGTCATCATCATCGTCGTCGTATATACTGAAGAGATTATTGTCTCGCTTCAACTGTTTCCAACCGTTCCGCTTCCTACACATACCACCAAAGATGGCCATGACCTGCTGCATGATGCCATTCTTCTTCTTTTGTTTGATGATATTTACAGATGGGGTGCTCATGTCCAATACACCAAGTGTTTATTTTCAACCCAGTGGTGTACACGTTAATGGTGTAAAGACAGGACCGGACAAAATCTTTTTAATTGGCACGTCATTCGGCCACAACATCATCCACTTTGACAACTCAAACTGGAAACCAGGCTGTCACGTATTTGTCAACCAAACATGTTTTGTCATAGAAAGAGTCCATAAGCCACACCTACCAATGTCAAGTTTCCTGCCTGCAAACACTCTCATCTCGTATGAACAGAACATAACGATCCGTCCAACGTTTTCTGCATGCAGTGACCCCCTCAGGTTTTGCACTGCAGCCTCGCAGAACCACAAACGTCTCTTTTTGGAGTGTATACGTGGCTTGACTAATAAAAACATTACGGATTGTCAAGAGGAACCTCAACCGATTAACCTAACCTATCACGTCAAGTTGCTGACAGACACACTACCGCCTTACAATGACATGGTCAAGAAGAGCTCATTCAGGCTGAACATGGTTTTGTCTGTTTTTGTCACAGGTGTTATAGTTATTTGCACTTGGTTCATGATCAACGAACATTTACTTGATGTCAGTAAAATCATTAATGTTCTACATGCAAAGATGCTGGACAAAATACAGGAATGGGGACAAAGACGTCAGTGAACAATCGGATACAAATGTGTCTTGTGTTTCTTTTTCAATATGGCGCGATTAGTTTCCCACTGGCTAGATGTGAGGTTGAACCGAAGTCCCTCGAATTTAGGAACTATTTCAATACATTCTGGGGGATGTCTGAGTTGACAAGAATGTACGAGGGACACCAGTTCCATTGAGCAACCGATGAGACACCGAAAGACGGTGGGATGTGGGGGACTTCCCAAAATTTGAATGGTGCTTTGGCTCGATGCAGCAAAAAAGACTGTTCCGCTCACTCTCAAATATTGACCAGCCATACTTGGCAACACCACAACGTTTGGAATGTCATTACCAGGTCCCAAAACAAGCTGTAAAGTTCCATCCAGCAATGTAGCGTCATCGACATGCAGTCCAGAGACAACAGCACTGACATTGTCTGTTGATGGAAGAGCCGGTGCTAAACATTCCTGCCTGACAACACCAAGAGACCGCAGACGAACGCTATCGTCTTTGCAAGACAGTCGCTGATTCAAGCAATTACAGAAACACTGCTGAAGTGCACAATCGAAAACCTTACCCTCATAAGACACACATTTTTCGTTCTTGTAACACGACACATACACCCCATTTGACCATTTGTCATGACACCTACACCACTCTGGATGTATGGCATTGGTATGACAGCGCACGTAACCATTCAGGTCGTTTTTGTCCCAGTCAATACAGTGTACAGGAGGTACATCACGTGCAATAGTATCGACATGACATCCCTCAAATGGGTGCTCAATGGTTTTCACAGGAGCACCACATATCAACTCGGGTGGCTTTCCCCCTTCACAGTTACACGCACAGTTCCGAACATCACAACGCAACAGCCTTTGCATGTCATCAAAGTCATACGAACAGAAAACAGGCAGAATGCACCTAGGTTCGTGCACACAGGGGCAGTTCAAGTCACCCCTGCACATATCATTCAACCACGATATTGCATGACATGGCGATGATATCAGGTCAAAGTCACATTTGCGACCTACAAATCCAAAGTCAGAACAAAGACACGTGTAGAATTTTTTCTCTGCCATGTAATCATCATCAAAAAGGACACTCCTACCCAAAGGCATAGTGTTGTTTGTCGGACAAGACACATCAGTAACTTTGAAGCGGTTTGAGTGGCAAATGCACAAATAGAAGAAGAGGGAAACAATTCGTAGTAAAATCATGGTGCATATACACCTCATTCATCAGTGTTGACGTATATATACAAATTAGCACTTTGCATACCAAATAAATAAAATAAAGATAATCACAATAGGAATATATCTTTTACTGTTAATGTCATGGTATCCAATTATCTTAATTGTCACTATGACGGTCCGTTGTGTTTGCCAAGATCAAGTGTACAACCTGTCACTCAAAAACTTGAAAGTAGAAATTCCGTATTTGGATGGACTAATCGAATTCAATCAATTGGAAACACGACAATGTGGCTCTAACATATTGGAACTGGAATCTGTGTTTGAAAACTCCCCTTTTCCAGTGGAATACTGGCACTTGTTCTTGTCATACATTGAAAGAAAAGAGATTGTCATGTCTGCTTCTTGTGACTCTGGTCAAAAGACGTCCCTTACTCTCGAGAACATTGGTGATGTTACCACTGCTGCTGACTACCTGAACATGACAGGGTGGCTGGAAAAATTAGCATGTTCTTTACTGGAAAATTTCGACAGTAATTTTTGTAACCATGACATCAAAACTACGTTCGGTATGCTCTACATCACAACTAGGTTCGGTATGCTTAAAGCCCTGGCCAACTACTTCAAAGTACTCTGTGACTTGCCAGCAATGCATGATGATCTGTTAGATGTTGTGGCTGGCCACCTGGCCGTGTTTGCTTGTCATTTTGGCGACACAAGCAGAGCATTGGATTCTTGGTGTTTGGAGCACATCTCTCGTTTGGTTCAGCGAAAGAAGCAGTTAATAGCAAGTGATGTTGGTGTCTTTTACCTCGTCAGGGATTGGTTGCAAAGTTGTGTCGACAAGATAGATACATTATTGAAAGGTTGCAAGTTGTTGTTCTGCTTTCCAAGTAAAAACGATGCCCTCTTGGATGACATGGTGTTTCAGACCGTGTGTGACATGCTTCTGCCACTGGCACTTGATACCCGTTCTCCATTAGCCAGTAAAATGCCTCCATCCATGCGAAATGTGTTGAGTGCAGTCCAAGCCATAGAAAACACGGAGTCTCAGATGGATGTAACAAAAGTTCTTGTCAGTACATATGCCAAAGAAATGAAGTCTCGTATTCAAGACAAAATGACTCTTCCAATAGACTGTACTACCTATAGGGTGGGCATTAGGGATGGTGGCTATGTAGAGATTAGTGATTCACATGGCAATAACCATGAGAATGTTTGGTTTAGAGAACTACCAAGGAGCGCATCCTTCACCTGGACCGTAAACAGATTCAGACGCTTTGATTTCAAGCTGGTTCCGGGCAGAAGGATATTCTTTCTCCGGGCAAAACAACTAATAAATAAAAGCAATAATGAAATATTTCATATAGTGTTTGAGATACATGTTGGGCCTTTGCCATTTTCCAAAAGCCCCCGTGTTGCTTTGGAATGGGAACCCCTCTTTGTTCACTTGTTTGAAGACGTTGAGGTCCTTAATCCTCTGGTGAGAATATACAGTTACGACGAATTTGTTCTGATTCCTGAACCTGTAGGTAACAATCTGATTGTGATGCATTGCAATGGGCCTTGGAAAACGAAGCAAGATGGTTGCATTACAATGAAATCGCACTACAAGTACACGTCTTACATAATGGAAGACGTTTGCAAGAGATCCATATGTATTGTACCCTCTCCGGCACGTGCTTGCTCTTGCATAATTATATATGCAACAGACGCCAAAACCAGAGATATGGATGCAGAGGTCGTTGTTGTGAGCCCGATACACAGAAGCACAGATGAAGTCATCACTTATGGTAGGGTGCCTTTCACTTGTGCTGCCGAAGTCGACATAACTTATCCACCACTCCCAGAGGGTCGTTATTACCCATCGCTGCATTACGTACCCAGTGTGGGACTCGTGTGTATTGGTTCTTTGAAAATCAAGGGAAAAGTCATTTCACACGACATATGTGAGGTATTCGTGAGCATGCCAGTATTTGTTATAAAGGACATAGAAATGGACGAATGGAGAGAAGTCAAGTTGCAAGAGGTCAAAGGGGTTCGTATTGACAGACAAGATTTTGACATACTGTCAATGCCCTGCATGTACCATTGTGAAGCACATGGTAATACAAATCGAAAGAATCCGTTCCAATGCAAGAAGACTAACAATGATGCTCCAATGGTTGGCAAGGCCTATAAAGATGGCAGACTTCTCCTGTATGGAGGTGACGAAGAACTTGCATCTGTGAGCAAGCTCTTCCATCTCTTTGACATTCTAATAGATTTCAAGAAAAACACACTCGAGCTATTGAAGAAAAATGGATGTTGTTCAGATAATTTGCACGGGCCAGAACCCATTGACTGTTTTCATTACGAACTTTAAACATGAAGTGATAATAAACATGAACATTAAGAACAAATCATTTATTTTGTTATTGCTTTTTGTTTGTCCTTTTCAGGGCAAATGTTCTCTTCCCATGCTCCAATGGGTTCACAAACATGCCGGTGCCATCTTCTTAATAGTTGACAGCATCGGTTATGACACTTTTTCACCAGAGGGTTCAAAATCGATCACAATATTATATTCTGTAAACAATAACCTTGTGCAAACCAGGCGTTCATCTCCCCAGTACAATAGCAGTTTTTTCCATGTTTGCAAACTTTTCCTGTCAGGACGACACATGTTTGCTACCTTTGCATCTAGACACACATGGAGACATGAGCTCGTTGAAAAAGTCCACTTTCACACGTATGTCTTTGCTTTTCATAGTCAATTCCTGCCAATGACAAGTGCCACCCATGTCAAGTGAAGATACCGGTATATACTTCTGCCAATGAACAGTGCCACTCATGTGGGAGATTTATAAGGGTCAATTTAAACATGCAAAAATGTGGGGTTTTTAAAAAATCTACACACCCACCCACTAGCGACTTAAAAAAATTTTGAAAAAAAAGTCTACACACACGTGTTAAAGAAAACTGTCAAATTCTAATTTGCATATATGTCATGTGACCATTTGCCAATTGATACTCCCGCGAAAATGTTTCAGAAGCCTCATTTGCATGCACAAGAGAATGCATGTCAAGTGAAGTGATGTGTTGTCACAAAACAATTCTGTGTCCAATGAATTGTGGGAGATTTATAAGGGTCAATTTAAACATGCAAAAATGTGGGGTTTTTAAAAAATCTACACACCCACCCACTAGCGACTCAAAAAATGTTTAAAAAAAAAGTCTACACTCCCATGTTAAAAAAAACTGTCATATTCTAATTTGCATATATGTCATGTGACCATTTGCCAATTGATACTCCCACGAAATGTTTCAGAAGCCTCATTTGCATGCATAAGAGAATGCGTGTCACTTGAAGTGATGTGTTGTCACGAAACAATTCTGTGTCCAATGAATTGTGGGAGATTTATAAGGGTCAATTTAAACATGCAAAAATGTGGGGTTTTTAAAAAATCTACACACCCAACCACTAGCGACTCAAAAAATTTTTTAAAAAAAAGTGTACACACACGTGTTAAAGAAAACTGTCAAATTCTAATTTGCATATATGTCATGTGACCATACGCCAATTGATACTCCCACGAAATGTTTCAGAAGCCTCATTTGCATGCATAAGAGAATGCGTGTCACTTGAAGTGATGTGTTGTGACGAAACAATTCTGTGTCCAATGAATTGTGGGAGATTTATAAGGGTCAATTTAAACATGCAAAAATGTGGGGTTTTTAAAAAATCTACACACCCAACCACTAGCGACTCAAAAAATTTTTTAAAAAAAAGTGTACACACACGTGTTAAAGAAAACTGTCAAATTCTAATTTGCATATATGTCATGTGACCATACGCCAATTGATACTCCCACGAAATGTTTCAGAAGCCTCATTTGCATGCATAAGAGAATGCGTGTCACTTGAAGTGATGTGTTGTGACGAAACAATTCTGTGTCCAATGAATTGTGGGAGATTTATAAGGGTCAATTTAAACATGCAAAAATGTGGGGTTTTTAAAAAATCTACACACCCAACCACTAGCGACTCAAAAATTTTTTTAAAAAAAAGTGTACACACACGTGTTAAAGAAAACTGTCAAATTCTAATTTGCATATATGTCATGTGACCATACGCCAATTGATACTCCCGCGAAAATGTTTCAGAAGCCTCATTTGCATGCATAAGAGAATGCGTGTCACTTGAAGTGATGTGTTGTCACGAAACAATTCTGTGTCCAATGAATTGTGGGAGATTTATAAGGGTCAATTTAAACATGCAAAAATGTGGGGTTTTTAAAAAATCTACACACCCAACCACTAGCGACTCAAAAAATTTTTTAAAAAAAAGTGTACACACACGTGTTAAAGAAAACTGTCAAATTCTAATTTGCATATATGTCATGTGACCATACGCCAATTGATACTCCCACGAAATGTTTCAGAAGCCTCATTTGCATGCATAAGAGAATGCGTGTCACTTGAAGTGATGTGTTGTGACGAAACAATTCTGTGTCCAATGAATTGTGGGAGATTTATAAGGGTCAATTTAAACATGCAAAAATGTGGGGTTTTTAAAAAATCTACACACCCAACCACTAGCGACTCAAAAAATTTTTTAAAAAAAAGTGTACACACACGTGTTAAAGAAAACTGTCAAATTCTAATTTGCATATATGTCATGTGACCATACGCCAATTGATACTCCCGCGAAAATGTTTCAGAAGCCTCATTTGCATGCATAAGAGAATGCGTGTCACTTGAAGTGATGTGTTGTCACGAAACAATTCTGTGTCCAATGAATTGTGGGAGATTTATAAGGGTCAATTTAAACATGCAAAAATGTGGGGTTTTTAAAAAATCTACACACCCAACCACTAGCGACTCAAAAAATTTTTAAAAAAAAAGTGTACACACACGTGTTAAAGAAAACTGTCAAATTCTAATTTGCATATATGTCATGTGACCATACGCCAATTGATACTCCCGCGAAAATGTTTCAGAAGCCTCATTTGCATGTACAAGAGAATGCATGTCAAGTGAAGTGATGTGTTGTCACAAAACAATTCTGTGTCCAATGAGTTGTGGGAGATTTATAAGGGTCAATTTAAACATGCAAAAATGTGGGTTTTTTAAAAAATCTACACACCCAACCACTAGCGACTCAAAAAATTTTTTAAAAAAAAGTGTACACACACGTGTTAAAGAAAACTGTCAAATTCTAATTTGCATATATGTCATGTGACCATACGCCAATTGATACTCCCGCGAAAATGTTTCAGAAGCCTCATTTGCATGTACAAGAGAATGCATGTCAAGTGAAGTGATGTGTTGTCACAAAACAATTCTGTGTTCAATGAATTGTGGGAGATTTATAAGGGTCAATTTAAACATGCAAAAATGTGGGGGTTTTAAAAAATCTACACACCCAACCACTAGCGACTCAAAAAAATTTTGAAAAAAAAGTCTACACACACACGTGTTAAAAAAACTGTCAAATTCTAATTTGCATATATGTCATGTGACCATACGCCAATTGATACACATGAGAATACGTGTCACGTGAAGTTTTCACAACTCATTTCCTGTTGAGATGTATTTACGTGGCCTTGCATGATGTGCTAATTGAATCATGAATGTCTACCTTGTAGGTCCTAACGAGATTGTCGAAGACACTCGTCAACAGATCAAGTCCCTTGAAAACCAGGTTAGCAAATTACTGAAGGAAAAGTCTGATGTGTCCAAACGCTTGACACAAGTGAGTCATAAATTAAAATCCATGGAGAGAATGCAAAAGGACATGGAAAGTTTGATGGAACAGTGCATTGAACATTCCGATGCAACTGCAATGGAGAACTCAGAACTGAAACAACGTTTGGACTGTCTGGAAAACGAAAAAGATGCTGTCTTAGTGCAGGCCAGATTGAACAGAGATGACTTCATCAACGAACTCAAGGTTAATTGTCGCCTGCAAGACAAATTGCAGAAGATGACAATTGGGGCTGATAAATTTAATGTGAAGCTATCCACAGATAGTGACAGTGACACTGATGGTGACGGTGTCCTTTAACTATTGATATTAAAATGTATGCGTATTGTATATATTTTCTGACGTGTTTTTTCGTGACGATACACAGAACTCTCTATGTATAAACGTTTGGGATCTGTTGGAACAGGGGACAGTCATGGACAAGGGGTCAAAAGAAACATCTTTTGTCTCCACTGAAGACCCTCGAGTTGATTTGCAGAAATCGTCCGACAACTTCCTACGACTCATACAGATAACACTTTTGAACCTTTCACACACTCGAAATGGCAAAGACAAATCCAAACCTCTCGTATCGACACTGTCCTGAGTTGTCTTTGGAAGAGATTGCCACTATCTTGTGTGAGCAATCTGAACATGCATGGTTGTACTTGCTCTTCGTCAACAACCATCCACCACCCGGCCATTGTGGTTGGCTGTTGACCAATGCACAGTTCAAAACACTTTCCCAATGTTTGCAAACACATACTCGAGATTTGAGCGAGGGTGTGAAGGCAGCTGTTAGACCACTGCTTCAATGGTGCCATATACACATGCGATTTTTAGAGAAATTTAGACATGGTGGACTTGGTAAGGAAATAGACAATATAAACAGACACTGTTTAAAGAGTTTGACTGATTGTGATTTATTACTGCATGAAAATGTATACTTCCAGTGGTCACAAGAGAGCACCGAAATGCTGTGTCTACTTAGAAACGCATTGCATAGTTTCTTGACTGTCTTTGGAACGATGCCTTCTCTTCCAAAAGGTTTGGTATCATCCACCTCCAGGTGTTGGGAGTGTCGATTCGAACATGCCCTGAAACACCAAAAGTCCTACGAAAACACAGAATGTCCCCATTTGTACAGGACGGTGTCTGCCACATTTAAACCAGACAGTGGCACCCTCTTTTCCCTGCAGCATCCAAGCACCCTTGACAGATCTAAAGATGAGTCTACAGAAGATGAAAGACAGGTTCTCTCACCACAACTGCAAATGAAATTGCGCCAACTTGCTTCTGAAAGGAAAAGACAAAACCTAATATTGCAAGAAATCCGGAAAGAAATGACAGAACTGAATTGCAAATTAGAATATCAATTGGCACCCAAGACGTTTACTTTGGACGTGTATGGAAAATTCAGCGACCTGTGTATGTACTTGAAAGAGCGTCAGAAGGCCGACGAGGCTTTTGCAAACACATCCGGTTTACAATGTCTACACGATCCTGTGTGCAAGGAAAGACTTGCAAGAATGCTGAAAAGCATCTCTTGGAATGACCACTTTCAAGGACAGGTCCTTGACATGTTCTTTTTCTTGTCACTTGATCCACACACCCTGAAAAAAAGCAAGTGGCGTCTGGAGACCACCTACAGAATGTGGATGGATGCTGGTAATGTAAACATACACAAAGTTTGTGATTTTGTCGAGGAGTTAAAACGTGTGCGACCTAACAATGACATCTCAAAGAGTTCTGATTCATCAGTGGACCTTTTTCACTGCTGTTACTTGCACTGTTTAATGAAAGAATTGGGTAGAAAACACCATTTCCCAGTAATGGAGGCACACAGAGTTGAACACTGGAATGGTAGAGATGGTATTGTGTACTTGTATGGAAAGGAAGTAAACATGGGACTGCAGGTGATGGGCACAAAGTATTCTTTCAAAGGCAGTGACGAATTCCAAGATGCTTGTCTGGCTTGGTTGTACAGTGTGACCATTCGTAAAGATAGCATACACAAACACGTGTTTCTTGGAGAAGACTTGATACCTCAACAACCTTTATTCTATCCCGTTCTGGTCTAGCCTTTCTTGTAACTTTTCCACTTTGATTTGCAAACAATATATTTTTGAGTGGAGGTCACCCTCATTCCTAACACGTTTGTCAGTGTAACGATTGTAAAGGGCCATGGTGATCATGGCCATCACATCTCCAAAATGGATTGACAGACGCGAATGGAAGTCTGTTTCGGGAACCTGTCTGAGACGCAAATCCAGCAGGGAGAGAGTGGACAGTCTAATAAATGTTTCTGCCATGAAATATACAAACTTGTCATTTGGCCCATATACTTGACCCAACACATTAATCATAGTGAGTTTCAAACCACAGAAAAGGGACGAGAACACCAACTGGTAATTGATCTTGACATAGTTGACATAACTGTACCTTTCGTCCCCAAACGATTCAGCCAAACTACCACCTAGTCTCAAATGGGTGAAAACGATATAAGTTCCTAAAACATAGGCAACGAGAGCAAAAATGAACACTAGCCCCTTTGAAAAAGAAAACGACATGACGATCAACTTGTTTTGCTCTCGAGTCCCAAACAAGTGCATAAATGTTTAGGTTTTTTTTGCAAGTAAGCAAGCAATACAATGTTTTCGTTTGGAAAACAGAAAAGGAAAAAGAAGGTCAAGAAGGAAGAAGAACGTCGCCTGACGGAAATTTCGAAGAAGAGAGAATTAGCACTACTACGCTCTTCAAACGAAGAGCGAGTGGAAGAGATGGGTAGAAAGGTTGTTGCCCTTGCTCTTGATACTGAAAAAAGTAGCTGTACATTTATGACTGCACTTCACAATAGAATGGCGACAATGAATGTGGCTTTGCTAGACAAACTCATGAAGAGACAATTACAACTAGAAGAGTTATCGATAGACATGCAGCAAGAAGAGATCAGGAACAGTAAAAGTTTCCTGCGCCAATTGAAGTCTAGAGACATATACAGTGAAATCAAGGAACTGACAAAGGAAGTCAAACAGTGTCCACCCAGGAAAGCCATGCACATATCGAAAAGGTTGGAAAAACTGCGTCATGCAAGTAACATGACACAAGAGATTTGGCAAGAAATGTTGGATGAAAGTGACACCGACAATGATGATGAGAATGGGGCACATTTAGAAACAGTACAAGACATACGGCAAGAGGCCTTGGAAGCCAAACTATTAGAAGCACCTACAGTTTGCACAGTTTCTACAGACAGCAAAGAAACACACTCAGAAAAAAATAAAGTGAAATAGTTTTTATTGATTAAATGACGGTTTAATTTATTTTTAATTGATGGATGGATGGATGGATGGATAGATGGATGAATGAATGAATGAATGGATTTATTGGTTTATTTGTTTGTCAACTGGAATACTACTGGAACATGGTCCACACAGACCGCTGTCCAGAGCTGTCAAATTGTAACACTCTGGGTTATTACCACCTCGACACACTCTGATAGTTGGAAAATCGGGTTGTTCTATGTAACAGGCAACACCGTGTCTGGGATCAAATAAGGGTCTTTTAACGAGACGAGACGAATGACATCGTCCACATCTGGGTTCAAGAGTGTCTTCGTGGAGATAGTAGACATAGCGGGGAGCTCTGTTCTTTATATTCAAACAAGTAAGCACAGCATAGCAATGACGACACTGGATAACACTCGTGTGATGGGCCACGTATAGTTTCCATTCCTCGTCTGGTGAATTTCTGCTGCTTGAAAGCTTAGACAGCACCCTGGGGTCCATGTCGTACACGAACTTGATCTGAAAGGCACGTCTGTGCAAAAGCAAAAGTGTCTTGACCAATCTCTTTTGCCTAACTGTCATTTTATGTATTGTCATTGCAACCCCCCTCGAATCGTAATGGAGTATTTGTTGTCTGAGATGAACCAGTGCTCGCAAGAAAGTCTGGTGCTTGACTGTCTTGGGATAACACACAAGGACATCGAGTGGCCACTGCCAAACATACCTCTCATAGACCAACTTCAACAATAATGGTAGTCTAACAGGTGCCACTTTAGGCAGTTTATTGAGAAGCAGTTTACATAGGTCGATGCACTTTGCCACGCGAGTAATTGGCATTACACTTTTCCATCTGCTTGTTTTGAATTGTGGCAGGGGATACAAGTACGATTTCGGTTTCAAGTGTGTACTAATCAAACAATCCAGTTTATGTTGCCCGACAGACACATCTTTATCTAGCCAGGAATGATAAAACATACACGCAGGGTGAACAGATTGTTTGTAAAACATCTTCAACACCATTAGTCTGACCCAGTGGGGATGAATAGGAGTGTTGTCATCGATTTTCTCTTTCACAAGCCCTTGTAACTCGGACACTATGAGTTTGACCAGCTGTCTACCCTCTCTGCAGTTTCGGATATCTGTTGTCTCTTTCTTATTGCCTTGGCATTGCAATATGCCAGCCAAAAACACCTCCACTTGCAATTGATCAAGTTGTGTCCCTGGCAAAGACAACAACACACGCTGCAAACAAGTCTGAAAGAAAGCCATAGCCAAAATGTCTCACTTTGAAGTGGGATCTGCGTTTTCATTCAATTCAAAAGACATGAACGTGACGTGTCTGGTAAAAATACAACCACGCAATAGTTATGAGTGGTAAAAGCATCAAAGTAAATAGTAGGGACCACGGAAAAGCATCTGTACTGGAATGTTGAGTGTCGACTTCATCCTTGTCACCCTTGTCATATTCAGTCCATTGTATATAAAACGTCAACGAATTTCGGTCCATGTGATAAAAGTCGTCAACGAGACAACAACTGTACTCCCAGTCAAAGTGTTTGTTAAGTTTGTGCATTGAATTGCATAAATTATAGCCCTGTCCATCAAGTGTTACTTTAACTTTATAGAATTTCGATGACCCTCCCATTTCATGAAGAGAAACGGTGTTGTACTGTGTGACTCTGCCACCCACGGTGTTCTCTATGACGCTGACGAAATCTCTGTCGCCCAACCGTTTACTTGCCAAGTTGTCTCCATCCTCGTCTGAAAAGTAGTCTTTGGAAGCAATGTTCATGCACAACACGAGATTGTTCTGTTTTTCGGCTCTGAGAACATAGATGTTGAAACAAACAGCATACAAGTCTTCCAAGGAAACCAAGTAATCACAAAGGCATTTGACATCACACTTTCTGACACCAGCATTTGTAGAGGCACCAATGACAAAGTAGATTACAAATACATTATCCCCTATGTTCTGAACATCATGCACAGGTTTCAAATTAAATGGATCATCAGTCAAACATTCTATGATGTCATCAAACACTACTCTTGAAAGCATTCTTCATGTTTGTTTAGGACAATGACATATGCATAAATACACTCATTTCAGACTCCTACAGGAAACTATGGAATTATACGTTTTCGGTTTTCAATTACATTTCCATCAAAGCTCTCATAGTAGACTTATTTTTTGGTATCCTGACTTAAAACAATGAATATCAGTTCAATGCTTTGTAACCAGGGATGAAATGTCTACCAGTAAGAAAGCATGTTCCATTTCGATTCACTAACACACAATTTGTCCGATTCTATCTTGGTGTACACAGGACTTTTTGGTCACATGACATATATGCAAATTAGAATTTGATAGTTTTTTTTTAACATGGGTGTGTAGACTTTTTTTTCCAAAAATTTTTCAGTCGCTAGTGGGTGGGTGTGTAGATTTTTTAAAAACCCCACATTTTTGCATGTTTAAATTGACCCTTATAAAACTCCCACAATTCATTGGACATAGAATTGTTTTGTGACAATTAAAACTCCCATAATTCATTCCAATTGTTTTGTGAAGTAAAAAACTCCAACGATGTAGGTTAAGACAAAAGAAAACTATGACGTCACAATTTTATCTTGTTCTTTTTTATGGTGGATGTACTTCATGACCTAATGCCATTGAAATGTGACGTCATAGTTTTCTTTGGGGGAAAAGTATAAACTTTTTTTTTTGTACTTGACGTCATGACCTAATGCCATTGAAATGTGATGTCATAGTTTTCTTTGGGGAAAAGTATACATTTGTAAGGTCATTTTTTTTGTACTTGACGTCATGGTTTACTTCATGCCATTGAAATGTGACGTCACAGTTTTGTTTGGTGAAAAGTATAAATTTGTAAGGTCAACCATCTTGGGCAACCATTTGACTTTTTCGCTCACTCAATCAACATGATGGATCAACAGCGAAAATACCAGGACATGTTTTTCTGCACATATCATCATGCAGCAGAATTGGAAACTGCTAAGAAAAGCGGTCTACTTTCAAAGCATGCTCCTGGAGGACAAATCCCTTATCTTGACACAGTTATCAGAGACATGGCATCACCATCGATGGTTCAGTGTACAGACATTGAAGGGGAGGAAGATTTGATTGTCACCGAGGCATTTAAAGGTACAAAAGTCGAATGCTTTATGAACAGATATGGTGATTTCGTAATGTCAAGCAATGGAAAGTTGTACGAAAATCCTTTCACCCTCTCCTGTGGCTTGAACAAGACGACAAACACTTGGCTTTTGCCCCATCTGAGCCATGGGATCTATAGGAAACTCAATCAGACATTCCACTCTACAAGAGAACAAGAGGTGGACAAGATTGTGGCAGTTTTGGTCATCGGAGATGTCACGTACTCAGAGAAGCTGAAATATCATTTCGTGGTGTATCGTGTAGCACTGCTGACGGAAACCCAAAACCAGTTCTTTGCAATGTCACATCGTGATTCAGTCTATTTCTCACATCACATCATCGGGTTGGATCACATTCCCGCTTGTACCTACGATTGCAGGAACGGCCTTGGTGAAGACTTCTACAGCGACTCGAGATGCAATATCGACTTCATGGCAGTGCCTGAAAATGCTGTGTTCCTAAATAAATTCAAGTTCGAGATGCTGCCTGTAGCAAGTGTTTCGGAAGAAGACAACAGTGAGACAGAATTAGATAGTGAATGAAGAATGAACAATTAAGAGTCTCCATTGTTTGTTTGTTCTTTGTTTATTGGTTCAATAAATTGTTATTCAAACCAAAATAATATTGCATATTTGTAATTATACACATACACTCATTGCATCTGTAATACATAACATGTCTTTACTCCTGGAAGAACTCACCGTTGCAGAAATGAGCTTCCAGAAATATTTTTTTTCAGTGCCATTCTACACATATTCAATTTTATTGAAACATCATAGATAATCTGGAACCCTTCCCTTGCTGTCACTAACCAACGGCATTATTCGTTTTCGGTTTTCAATTACATTTCCATCAAAGCTCTCATAGTAGACTTATTTTTTGGTATCCTGACTGAAAACAATGAATATCAGTTCAATGCTAAAAAATCAGTTTTGTAACCAGGGATGAAATGTCTACCAGTAAGAGAGCATGTGCAATTTGTCCGATTCTATCTTGGTGTTCACAGGACTTTTTGGTCACATGACATATATGCAAATTAGAATTTAACAGTTTTTAGTTAACATGGCTGTGTAGACTTTTTTTCCAACAATATTTTCAGTCGTTAGCGGTTGGGTGTGTAGATTTTTTAAAAACCCCACATTTTTGCATGTTTAAATTGACCCTTATAAAACTCCCACAATTCATTGGACACAGAATTGTTTCGTGACAATTAAAACTCCCATAATTCAATTTGTGAAGTAAAGAACTCATGTGACACATTACTGTAAAAGGACAAAAAACAATACGAAAATAAATTATTTGTTGTTAATCATCAAGTTTATTATCATTTCCTTTCGTTGGTCATGTTTAAAGTTTGTAATCAAAGCAGTCAATGGGTTCGGGCCCATGCAAGTTATCAACAAATAGGCCATTACAAGAACCTCCTCTCTTCAATAGCTCAAGTGTGTTTTTGTTGAAATCTATTAGAATGTCAAAGCTCCAGAAGAGAGTGCTCAAAGGTCCCAGTTCTTCGTCTCCTCCATAAAGGAGAAGTCGACCATCTTTATAGGCTTTACCGACCATTGGAGCATTACAATGCCTGCTTTGATTTATGTTATCCTTGTACAGCATGTTCAAATCGTCTTTGCCAATATGAGCCCCTTTGACCTGCAACTTAACCTCTTTCCAGTCATTCAATTCAGTGTTCTGCATGGCAAACACTGGCATGCTTATGAGTATCTCACTAAGCTGAGGGGAAATAACCCTTTCCTCCATTTCCATTGAACCAATACACACTAGTCCCACATTGGGCACATAATGCAGTGACGGGAAATAATAGCCATTCGGGAGGGGTGGATAACTTATCCAGTCTTCGTCAATGCAATTGAAAGGCTCCTTTCCATGACTGATAATGTCCTCATTGTTTCTGTGTATTTGGCTCACAGCAATAATATCTATATCTATTTCTCTAGAGTTGGCATCACTTGCATATACAATTTTGCAAGACCCTGCAGAAGAGGGTACGGGCATGATGCATATGCTTCTCCTGCAAACATCATCACATATGCCAGATTCGTATTTGTAGTGCGATCTGGATGTAATGCAACCATCCTTTTCCGTTTTCCAAGGCCCATTGCAGTGCATTACAATAAGATGGTAACTAAAGGGTTCTGGAATCAGAACAAATTTGTCATAACTGTATATTCTCACGAAAGGATCAACGACCTTAGCGTTGCGGTACCTTTCACAAAAAAGGAATTCCCAATTCAAACCATTACGAGGATTATTGGAACATGGCAAAGGCCCAGCATATATAACAAACAGCATACACACTTTTTCGTAATATATTATTACACTTGCATCAATAAAGAACATTCTGTTTCCGGAAACCACCTTGAAATCAAACCTTTTAAATCTTTTTACTCTCCATCGGTAACTTGTGTCCATTGGCATTTCTCTAAAATAAGTGTCCTCATTAGTTCTGCCATGTGAATCACTAATCTGTACAAAGCTGTTTTCTCCAATGCCCACCCTATAGGTAGTACAATCTATTGGAGCAGTTGTTTCGTCCTGAGTACGAGACTTTGTTTCTTTGGCAAAAGCATGGACGAGTGCATTTGTTAATTCCTCCTTAGCCTCCATGCTTTCTATGGCTTGGACTGATGTCAAGACATTTTGCATGGGCGGAGACATTTTACTGGCTAATAGAGAACGGGCATCAAGTGCCAGTGGCTTTAGCATGTCACACACGGTCTGAAACACCTTATCACCAATGAGGGCATCTTTATCTCTTGAGATACAGAAAAGCAACACACAGGCTTGCAATGGGTCTATTTTTCTTACTTCTACACTACTTTTCAACCAATCCCTGACCATGTAAAACACGCCAACATCGTTTCCTTTTAACTTCTTCTTCCGCTGCACAAAACGAGAGATATGCTCCCAACACCAAGAATTCGATACTCTGCTTGTGTCGACAAAATGACTAGCAAACACAGCCAGATGGCCAGCCACAACATCTAGCAGGTCATCGTTCATTGCCGGCAAGTCACAAAGTACTTTGAAGAAGTAGACCAGTTTTTCAAATGTACTGTACTCACTGTAACTCGTGATTAACTCACTGTCGAAATTTTTCAGTAAATAATGCGCGAGTCTTTCCAGCCACCCTGTCATGTTCAGGTAGTCAGCAGCAGTGGTAACATCACCAATGTTCTCGAGAGTAATGGACGTCTTTTGGCCAGAATCACCAGAAGCAGACATGACAATCTCTTTTCTTTCAATGAATGACAAGAACAAGTGCCAGTATTCGACTGGAAAAGGGGAGGCCTCAAACATAGATTCCAGTACCAATACACCAGAGCCACATTGTCGTGTCTCCAATTGGTTGAAATTGATTAGTCCTGCCAAATATGGAATTTCCACTTTCAGGTTTTCGAGCGACAGGTCGTACACTTGATCTTGGCAAACACAACGGCAAGAAAATATATCATGCTGTCGATCCATTTCGTCTAGTGAAAGCACTGAATGCAGTTGGGCCTAGACATTTATACTATTTTGAAAAGAAAGTTATGACGTCACATCAGGACTTTAATGGGATGGCATGGTCGTGACATGTAAATCACGATGTCGTAGGGTATATAAACATAGAGGTCATTCTTCTTCAGAAGCCAATTGTCAGTTGTCTGAGAGACTTAACGACTATGGTGGAGAGAAAAATCTGCCTTCGCCTGGGAGGCAACAAATATACTGTTTTACCCTCCGTTTTGAAAGAAGAAATACCTTACTTGGATTCTTTGATACGGTTTTACGAGTTGGGACAGGACATTGTCTATTTGGATAATCACGTCGAAAATGTGCACTTTGATATCAAGTACTGGCATTTGTTCTTGTCATACGTTCAGACAAGAAAATTCAGTTTCGAGGCCTACTACAGGAACGTAAATGAAAAGTGCAAAATTTATGTGACACC
Source organism: Glandiceps talaboti (assembly GCF_964340395.1). NCBI lineage: Eukaryota > Metazoa > Hemichordata > Enteropneusta > Spengelidae > Glandiceps > Glandiceps talaboti. Next base: position 13,625,897 of record NC_135557.1, read on the forward strand.
AGACAATCTTGCAGATATCACCTTTGTTGCTGACTTTCTTTGCATGAAGAATTGGATAGACGACCTCCAAAAAGAACTTCAAGTGTACTTCAAACATGAAGAGCCCTATGGTGTCTGTTTTTTTGCCAACAACACCCAAACCATGATGGATTACTTTGCCATACTCTGCAAGCAAGGGTTGTCAGAGACTTACAGTGATTTGACAGATACCATTGCTGGTTTGATAAAAATCTACACGAAAAAGGACTTCACCGAAGATGATTTCGTTTTATTTCAGCTCTGGGACCTGAGCGTATTATCCAGATTCGTGCATACAAAGAAATGTTTCAGAGGTTGTGACATAGACGTGTTCAATTTAGTTCAGAATTGGTGGAAGTGTTGTGGTGGCAATCTGGCAGATGATGCTGATGGAATTCACTGCATAACCAAATTGCTATTGCACTTGGACACCAATGACAAAAAGTTCGACATGATGATTATTGACACAGTCTGTGACCTGTTGAGACCTCTAGTAAGCACAGGCCGTTTTTCCGTCTACCAAAACATGCCAGCGTCAACACAGTTGGTTTTGGCAGATATATGTAAGACAGAGCCAACAAACTTGAAGAAGCAATTGATAGAAACAGTGTTGAGGGAGTTTGTGCAAGAAACTAAAGAGGTTGATAGAAAGAAACACTCTAGGCCATTAAATCGTGCACTCTATTGCTTTGGAGTAGCTGGACCTTATATCATTATGAGGGATTGCAATGGTTATAAAAGATATCAGAGGTGGTTCCCATGCGGAATACATTATCTAAAACAAATATTCTTGTATACAGACTATGACTTAAAAGTCAACGATTCTCAAAATAGCGTTTTCTACATCAGTAGAGAAAGGTTATACCCAAACTGTTTGAAATTGTACAGTGTTAACATCGACTCTTTGATGCGCGGATGGGACAAATGGCAACCACGAGTCGAATGGGTTAGCGAGTACCGACTGCCAAAAGACATGCTTCTGAAAGTGCATCTGTTTGAGGAATTTGTTTTATTCTTGGTGCAAATCTGTTCCACATGTGATATATTCATTCTTCACAGAGATGGACCTTGGAAAATCAAAGACAATCTTAGTTCTTGTATGCAATTGAAACCATTTTTAAAGTATAACATTATTCTTTACCCAGACCTACCTTCGTTGACAATGTGTTTCATGCCAGGACCTTGTAATCAGGACGACTGCTACATTGTTTACGCTTCCAATGCTATTTCGATGAAAGTTATTGTGCAGTTGGTCAGCATTGATTCAAGATACAGGAGTGTTACCGACGTGATAACAAGAACGAATGACGAAGACGAACCTTTGTTGTGTAACAAAAACACTCTTATTGCTTATCCACCAGTGGAAGTAGGTGATTATTTCCCGTCCATGTTTTTCGTGTCCTCGGTTGGTCTAGTCTTCCTAGGCAAAATGTATTTCACAAATCGCGAGGTAGACAGGCACAGCAAAACATGTCTAATGCAAGTGAAGATACCAATTTATCTCCTTGACATGAGTGGCACTGTTCATTGGCAGAATTATATACCGGTATCTTCACTTGACATGGGTGGCACTGGTCATTGGCAGGAATTGACTATGAAAAGCAAAGACATACGTGTGAAAGTGGACTTTTTCAACAAGCTCATGTCTCCATGTGTGTTTAGATGCAAAGGTAGCAAACATGTGTCGTCCTGTCTGAAAAAGAAAACAACAGTGCCCCTGACAGGAAAAGTTTTCAAAAATGGAAAAAAACTTCTATTGTACTGGGGAGATGAACGCCTGGTTTGCACAAGGTTACTGTTTACAGAATATAATATTGTGATTGATTTCGAAGAAATGACCACCACCCTGGTGAAAAAGTGTCATAACCGATGGTGTCAATCAATAACAAGATACCGCCCGCAGGTTTGTGAACCCATTGGAGCATGGGAAGAGAACATTTGCCCTTAAAAGGACAAAAAAAAAAGCAATAACAAAATAAATGATTTGTTCTTAATTTTCATGTTAATTATCACTTCATGTTTAAAGTTCGTAATAAAAACAGTCATTGGGTTCTGGCCCATGCACATTTTCTCAACAACATCCTCTTTTGTTTCGTGGCAATACATCTCTTCAGGAAATGGGTTGTGAAACTTCACATGTATGCAAATGAGGCTTCTGAAACATTTTCGTGGGAGTATCAATTGGCAAATGGTCACATGACATATATGCAAATTAGAATTTGACAGTTTTCTGTAACACGTGTGTGTAGACTTTTTTTTCAAAATTTTTTTGAGTCGCTAGTGGTTGGGTGTGTAGATTTTTTAAAAACCCCACATTTTTGCATGTTTAAATTGACCCTTATAAATCTCCCACAATTCATTGGACACAGAATTGTTTTGTGACAACACATCACTTCACTTGACATGCATTCTCTTGTGCATGCAAATGAGGCTTCTGAAACATTTTCGTGGGAGTATCAATTGGCGTATGGTCACATGACATATATGCAAATTAGAATTTGACAGTTTTCTTTAACACGTGTGTGTACACTTTTTTTTCAAAAACTTTTTGAGTCGCTAGTGGTTGGGTGTGTAGATTTTTTAAAAACCCCACATTTTTGCATGTTTAAATTGACCCTTATAAATCTCCCACAATTCATTGGACACAGAATTGTTTCGTGACAACACATCACTTCACTTGACATGCATTCTCTTGTGCATGCAAATGAGGCTTCTGAAACATTTTCGCGGGAGTATCAATTGGCGAATGGTCACATGACATATATGCACATTAGAATTTGACAGTTTTCTGTAACACGTGTGTGTAGACTTTTTTTTTCAAAATTTTTTTGAGTCGCTAGTGGGTGGGTGTGTAGATTTTTTAAAAACCCCACATTTTTGCATGTTTAAATTGACCCTTAAAAACTGTTTCACAGGTTATGTGATCACGTTCTTTTGTTTTTTCTTGTACATGGCCCAGTGTGTGCCTATGTTTGACATGACCAGTCAAAAAGAGTATCGTTATCATAACGTGAGACCGTGAGAAAGTGTATAGTGACGTCATAACTTTCATAATTGTCATCGTCCAATGGATTGTCGTTACGTCACGATTTTTTTGTAGTCCACGTTATAGTTTTCTATATAAGCAGGGTATTGAAATCTGACATATCATATCTTACCAACCTTCACACAGACTTGTAATCCCAAAACATGGAGACCCAAGAAGATAATAAGAAGGGCAGAATGTTCGAAAGTTACAGGGAAATGACCAACTACTACCGGCAACTACTGTTGTCTGCCCAGGAGGAAGAGGTGGAGACCCTGGGACACTTTCTCGTGGCAAATGAGAAGGTCAACTATATTCAACACCTAAATGGAGAAGACTATAGCATGTGTGCTGAGATGAGCAGAGACGAACTTGAAAGGTGCAATGACTCCATGATAACACTGACCGTTAGTAAAGACCTCAGCCATGCAGTTACCGATGTTGATCTTTGGAACGAGTGGTATGACATTGCAGACTACTGTGAGTTCATTTTGGAGGATGACCATACCCGAGTCAGGGACAAATATGGAGAATATATCAGGCCACGAGGTTTGGGTGTCATATACAATGTTCGGTGGCCTGGTGTTGGCATGGATATTACTACGTTACCTCGAATACACAGAATGACACTAGAAGTGGGCAAGTCTTTCATTCGCCAGCAGGAGACTGAGCTCGACTGTAAGGTCCACAGACATCAGACAAGAGAGTTTGACAGAACGCACACCAATTTCTACCTACTGAAACCTGGCTTTGCCATTCCCATAGTGTACAAGCGATCTGAACGAAAGGGCACAGAGAGGAAATGCTGGGTGACTGAAGAGGAGTTTTGGGGGTGCAGGAATAAATGAGGAAATGAATAAAGATATCATTAAATAAACAAATAAATGATTTATTGTCATAGTGTGTGAGTCCTTTACAAATCCGAGTGTTAATGTGCATGGGTACCACCTCTTATCTTCCCATGGACGGATACTCATGGAACATCGTATCTTTCAGTCGGCCAGTAGTTACAAAGAATGGATTGAAAGTCAACAGTTAGAGGCCCAGAAGCTGATATCGAAGGAGTTTAGTAAGAAAGGTCATGGGTCATTGTTCTTTCTTGACCATGCCCATTTTAATGTATTGCGTACCAGTTTTCAGAACAATCCTGTTTGTCACTGTGTCCTGACGAGGATATCTGACAACATTTCAATTAGTGCCATGTTTGAGAATGGAGTGAGAACTGGGGCCAGGTTGTCATGTGAGCGAGAGGAGGACAGTGACAAAGTCGTAAATGAAAATATTCCAAACCATTTGTTGGACGCTTTTGAGAAATCATTCAAAGGCCACTTGCAGAAGTTTGTTCGATTAGTCATACGTTCCGTGTTGATTTATGGTTTTGTTGTCCTTGGTACTTCCAAGGAACTCAATCTCCCTGAAGCAATTGATGATGACAGGTATATTGTCTTTCGTGACATGGAGGGTTTTCTGCATGCCAGGGCCTTGGATGGATCTGAGTTGCGCATCGTCTGCCGAGACGAGCCAGATGTCAATGGCAGAGCAAAAAGTGCCATGTCCTATCTCTATGACAAGTGTTTGCAGATACAACACTTGCAGTGGTGCAGAGATATGAGCATCAGAAATGCCTGCCGTCAGCTTTTTGTTGTTGGTACGAAAGACGACCCAGATGGTAAGGATGCACAACGGCTTCGTACTGACATAGATATCCTCGATGACCAAATGACAACCAGTGCCATTCAGTCTGTGTTGCAAGCCAAAATGGGACTCTCTTGTCCAAAGTCTTCGACCTTGCTTGATATGGAGCGAGAAAGTATGGGCAAGATGAGAGAAAAGACAAGACTTGTCGGCGAGTTAGAAGCCGTGAAGTTGGAAAACTCAAAGCTCTGGAAGACGATTGGTCGAATGAAAACCAACACTCTCTTCAGTGGTGGTGTGGAGGAAGGTGACTTACCTGGTCCTGGAATCGACAGGCGTTATGATCGGGTCATTGAAAACCTCGAAGAAGACAAGAAGGTGGAAGCGAGCTGGCTTGGGGTGAGACCATTGGACATAACACATTCTGTTGATGAATTCAACCAACATGTTCGCAATACACTCTTGGGTACGATCTCTTTCACAAACCACGTTGGTTATACGGGGAAGCTGGGGAGTCAAAAGGGGACGACAACGTCCACTAATGACTATGACAGTCTACAGAAAATGATTGATGTTTGTTCATTGGCATGGCAGGAGTTCATTGTTAATGCAGTGCTTGCTCCTTGGATGGACAAAACGGGTATTCCGCTTGTGCCAGCCAAACCAAAACGTCTTGAAAACTTGGCAGCCATTTTACCTTTTTTCAAATATCTCAGAAATAACAGGGGGGTTAGTATTCTGTCGGAAGTGCTAGACATACCAGAAAGTGATTTCGTGAGTGACTTTGAGACACGTTCACAGTCCATGTTATAAACGTAATTCAGCACACAAATTGGCAATGCATTGAGTGCAGTCATGGACATCACACGGGTTACTAGATATGACAAAATAGGTAAGCGTTATTTGAGATGCTATGTGAAAGTGGTTTGCAATGGTAGAGAATGGTGCGGCACTGCAGTCAGCCAAATCGACCTAATCCAATTAGAAGTGAGAATCGGGTTGTGTCTCCGAGGAGAGAAAATGGCTGCAAACAGTTTTATGAGGCAGAGGAGTATCAATCATCTTTACCAAAACAAGAATCGGGTAAGGGTGACTAAAGTACTGATAGTTTATCAAGACAATGAGAAAGAAAGGCTTCAGTGGCAAGCTTTAAATCATGTGCTCAGTCAGATCAATACCGATACTACTTGCAAGGACGCTGTACTTAAGCTTACTGAGGATTCAGCGACCAGATTCAAAAAGAATTCCCATCGCCGTAAAGTAAAGCTGATGGCCCTGAACTCCAAGTTACCACTGCATTATCTTTCAAAATACATTGACGATAATCAGGGGGAGAAGGAGGAGGAGAAGGAGGAGGAAGGGAAGGAGAAGGACAAGAAAAACAGTTATATTGGCTATGGTCCAGTTGAAGCATTGGGCAATAAAGATTTAATAATTGTTGAAGATCACTTGCCAGATGAGCCAATCTTTTCAAATTCGTGCTCGAAAAAAGAAAGGAGACACTGCTGGGAACACCTAAAACATAACCCCTATGGCATTTCTGGTTTCTATAGTAGTGAAGATTGTGATCGATTACAAAAATATCGGGAAGAAAAGAAAAGTAAAGTAATTAGGGGAAGTACTAAATTGCTGACAATGAACGATGTACACATGTTATGGACATGTTGGAATCAACAAAATCACACCCATAGTCACAACAAATAAAACCATATTGTCAAAACTTATCCATGTGTGTGTTCTATTAAGATATATAATAGATACTCTTTCTAAGATTCTGTACCACATTAAACATAAGACACAGTATATGCTTTTTACAGAGTGAATTTATTCATTTGTTTGTTTGTTTGTGTCTACTACATTTCTTTCTGTTGCAGTGCTTTTTTCTGTTTGCAAATCTCTCTGACTTCACTGAACAGTGATTTCAGTAACTTGACCATATCTGGTTGTATCCCCATTTGTCCAGTCACACTGTCTGTAAAACAAATCTGTTTCAAAACAACAGACTGTAAAGTTCGACATATACGCATTTGCTCGTCATACACGCGTTCTGCAGAGGGTTGAATATGGAGTGCAAAATGGTCATGAACTTCTTTCCTCTTGAGTTGTGTCAGTCTCGTTTTCAGGTCTCGAGTGTCTGGTAAATCTGGTATTTTCCTAAAGTATTCCAACAGTCCATCTAAAACATCTGTTACGGTGTTGGCATCTGGAACATAACCCGAATCTTGATACTGTTTTTCTGCCCAAGCCAGAACATTTTTAGAAGGTTCTCCCCTTTGTTCAGCAGTTATGTTTATTTCACACAGAGCACACGACGTGTCATATGGTGAATTCCCATCAAATGCTGCAAATGGTAATGGCTGAACTGCAGGCTGGTAAGGAACATCTTCACTACACACGTTGATGTCCATTTTATTATTATCATATTATTTGTCTGACACGTTAGTAGGTTTTGTCTGTAAGTATTTGTCACACGAACAAAAAGTGACGAATGTAAGATCATCGACAATATTACCAATAATTGGATTGACACTGTTGTATTTTTTCCAATGTCTGTCTTTTTTGAACATCAAGTAACCATCTTTGTTTGTTAATTCAAGTTCCGACTCACCCAAAAACACACCTTCAAACTGGGACTGCGAATCTTCATTGGTGTAGTCCATAGTGTCGTCAAGAGCAAGTGATGGAACTGTGTCTTTCAAAACACTTTTTGGTGTACCAATAATAATAGTATCTGAACCCGAGGATGTACCACTGCTCAAGCTAATAATGTCATTTTGCTGTGGAACAATGTGTTCCATTTGCTCGTATTCTTCATCTATGTAATGGTCATCGACATTTGTTTGACCGTCTATGAACTCTTCTTCACTTAAAACCTCTGCCATCAATGCCAAGTACTATGTAAATGGTGGTAAGGAGGACTCAAATACTCAAGTTTCTTACACGTGACATCTCTGAATAGGTTGGCCGAGAGCCATTGCATGGATGAATCCATCCACATACAACTCTGCCGATTTCTGTTTAGCCTGTGGAAAATAGCCATAACCTACAGACACGTGTCCCGTCTGGATGTTAGTGAGTACGTGTACCTTGTCGTGATCATCTGCACTGCAACAAGGCCCCTGTACCAAATACAGACCTTCTTCCCCTTCCCGAGTGTTGTTGAAAAGTCGTAAGATGTAGTAAGGTGTTCCCTTGGGGTCGTACAGGGGCATTTCGGACAAACAGTCTATTCGACTTGCTGCCATTAACTTGCTGTGGGTATCATTCATTGTGGCACATTTGCTTGCAGGTAGGTTGGTGCCATTGCTTGTTCTTTCCATAAAGATTCTCCCCTCCATGCTTTCGATTCGATACCCGTCCTCTTGCAACACAAATCTGTCACCATAAGGCACGTCACACTTGGCTTCATTGACAACTGTGGCCAGGTGTTTTAGGTACACCGTGTTTGTAAGGGAGGCCAAAAAAAGGATGAGAGCCACGGCTACTGCACCCACATAGAAATATCTGTCGTGTAACCTACTAAGGCTCTTGGCTCGTGCAGAGACACGGCATATGTCACGTGTAAAAGCTTCTGACCTATCCAACCCTTCAGTTTCTGTGTCGCTTTCGTCAAAATAGGCATTGGAAGATAATAGTTTGTTGTCGTCATCAAGGTTAAGGGATCCATTACCCATCTCGTTGGTGTCCTGTTCATCACGATCAAATTCCCCCTGCTCCATGACAACTCGTGTGTATGCACTCGTCTCTTGAACCAACCTGTCTTGTCACCTTTCTTTGTAAACGTTGTCAAGCTGGTCAGACAAGAAATGACAATCAACAAAATGAAGACTGCAAAGAGGATTTTCATGTTACTAGTGTCAACACGTGTGGATCGCTAATACTTGTGTCTGTGACAATTATTACATTTGGTCATTTTGTTGTTAGGCCAAGCAACATGGAACTCATGGATCTGTGTGATGATTCCCTGGTATCTATTCTGTCCTTTTTACCTGTAATGGTACGTGAGAACATAATGCGAAAGATGTGTTGCCGTTTACAATATCTTTGCGATCACCCTTCTCTTTGGAATCATGTCGTCTTGCGGAATACTGACATACAGGAGAGTAGGGAAACTGTTTTGAACGTGTTCAGGCATTCACGTTTCTTTCGAACACTTGACATTGAGATCGATGAGACCAACCCTATTACGTTGAGTCAAAAGGACCTTGAACACTTTCAACATGTCAAGAATCTGCATCGACTCGAATTCACCAACACCAGTTCTCGCACATTCAATTATTTGCAGGGGCGCTGGGAATGGTTTTCATGGAGACAGATTGTCTGCAATGTAAATTCCTTGCACACATTGATTCTGAATAATGTTCACATGTACGATTCTGAACTTTCCTTTATTGCAAACCAGAAGCATCTGTCTTGTCTTTTCCTGGTTGGAGTCCGTATCAAAACGTTGAAGTTCTTGCCACCCTTACCCTGTTTACGTCATTTGCATATAAAAGATGTTCCTATCCAGTCAGAAAATCTCGCGCATCTTTCTATGGTGCCGAACATCGTCGAACTAGACTTACAGGGTACTGTAGCCTATTATGATAGTATTTCACTTGAATTCCTTCCTCTCTTGTCTGAACTCGGAGAACTAACATTTAACTGCGACAACTCTGTAAATGTCTTGTGTAACTTTGCCAACATGCCAAATCTACGAAAAATAAATGGACGTGGAAGACTATTTCCTGAATCCATGTCAGGTACGCCTAGTCTAACACACGTGCAGTTTCATTTCAAAGACTTCCATGACATTGAAAAGCTGTGTAAATCAGCCACGAAACTGCGAGAAATCGATTGTTACTGTTCTTTTCATGAACCTGAACATTTTGATGAAATAATCTCGCACATGATGATATCCCATGACAGTATAGAGAGGGCTAGTTTTAGGTTTGTGTTATACTATAAAGAAGACGAATGGAACTTCAAACGTAATGAGAAAGGGTATATAGATACTGTACATAGAGAATTCATCTAGATAATCGTTTTATTTAATGTTGTTTAATTGTTTTTGAGAATGTTTTTGATCACATGACATCTATGCAAATGAGGAGTTCGGTATCTACTTTAACATGGCACAGTAGAAATTTAAAAAAAAAAATTGTGCTGGGGAAGGCAGAGTTGGTGGAGATTTTTAAAAAACCCCGATTTTTGCATTTTTAAAATGACCCTTAAAAATTACATACAATTCGCAGTTAAAGCTCTCATAATTCACTGGACACATATTTTGTTTGTGATAGCATGAACGACACGTTCTTTTCGATGTGGACATTTATATATTTCATTGCCTGTGGCAGTTTTCGCATATTTCATTGCGGGATCAAGCAACATGGAACTCATGGATCTGTGTGATGATTCCCTGGTATCTATTCTGTCCTTTTTACCTGTAATGGTACGTGAGAACATAATGCGAAAGATGTGTTGCCGTTTACAATATCTTTGCGATCACCCTTCTCTTTGGAATCATGTCGTCTTGCGGAATACTGACATACAGGAGAGTAGGGAAACTGTTTTGAACGTGTTCAGGCATTCACGTTTCTTTCGAACGCTTGACATTGAGATCGATGAGACCAACCCTATTACGTTGAGTCAAAAGGACCTTGAACACTTTCAACATGTCAAGAATCTGCATCGACTCGAATTCACCAACACCAGTTCTCTCAGAATTAATTATTTGCAGGGGCGCTGGGAATGGTTTTCATGGAGACAGATTGTCTGTAATGTAAATTCCTTGCACACATTGATTCTGAATAAAGTTCAAATGTATGATTCTGAACTTTCCTTTATTGCAAACCAGAAGCATCTGTCTCGCCTTTCTCTGTTTAAAGTCCGTATCAAAACGTTGAAGTTCTTGCCACCCTTACCCAGTTTACGTCATTTGCATATACACGATGTTCCTATCCAGTCAGAAGATCTCGCGCATCTTTCTATGGTGCCAAACATCGTCGAACTAGACTTACGCACTGATTGGAATTATGGTATTTCACTTGAATTCCTTCCTCTCTTGTCTGAACTCAGAGAACTAACATTTTCCACTGGAACTTATGTGTGTAACCTTGCCAACATACCAAATGTACAAAGGTTACATGGAATTGCAATACTATTTCCTGAACCCACGCCAAGTATGTCTAGTCTAACATACGTGGACATTATGGTCGAAGACTTTCTACAGATTGAAATGCTTTGTAAATCAGCCTCAAAACTCACAGGAATCGACTGTTACTGTTTATTTGATGAACCTACACGTTTTGGAGAAATGATCCAGCACATGATAGTATGCCATGACTGTATAGAGAGGGCTCGTTTCAGTTTTGTGTCATCGTCTAGAGAAGACGAATGGGTATTCAAACGTAATGAGAGAGGGTATATAGATATTTTACATAGAATAGACATTTAATATTGAGCAACTTTGCTTATATGCACTCCTCTGACTTTTGTATGCATTTGTTTTGGGTAAATAAAAAAATGATATATTACACAAAGTTGATAGTAATCGTATTTTTTATTTTTGAAAAAGTAAATCATTATCAAACATCATCAAATTGTTCGGTGCTATCTTTTGTGATAGTGTGAAGGATATGTTCTTCTCATCAATGTTTATCGTACTGTATGACTTGCATTCTTCCAAAAATCAAGATGTGTCTTTCCAGATGATCGTCAAGATGTCTGGTCATTTAATCTTGCCAACTGTTCCAATGATTCGTTGTCCCTATTGTGTGTACGGGTCCTGCCTGATAAACAGTTCCATCGATTCTTGTAGGTTTAGGTTTCGATTCATAACAATATCCATTTTCTCGATGTGGTAATCTATTTTGTCTTCTAGATACCTTCTTCTCTTGTGCTCTTGTATCAAAACCCCTGCAAGTAGATTGCAGCTGCCCGATCTCAGTATTTCCAATTCTCTCTCCAGTTTCGCCTTTTGACTTCGTGTACAGACATTGATGTTTCTTATCAGAGTCTCGACGAGTTGCGAATCGCAGTCACTCCTTGTTGAAACGTGTTGGAATTGCCTCATACTGGACATTTTGTCAGTATAGCAGTGATGAGAATGTCGCTCAAATGGAAAAGCATGCAGATATTTATAGGCAACAACAAGACAATTATGACGTCGTGATGTGGCTTGATGGGGCACGTGCATGTTCTTCACGTCCAAAAAAAATAGTATTTTTTCCACATCCAGAAACTTATGACGTCATGTTTTCTCTACACGTGATGTGGCTTGATATAATATCGTATCATGGTGCATGTTTTTTACGTAAAGAAAATGACGTCACAGTTTTTCCACATCCTTGTGCTTTATACACTTTGAATTATACGTCATGGTGAAAATCAGCGGGTTAAAAAGCAGATCGTTTATTACATCGATTTCGTTGTCGGTCATTTTGACAAAAGAATTTTGTTCCCATATGCGAAGTGACGTTTCGACGATGGAGTGATGTGAGTTCCTTAAACCATAGAAGAGCGACGGCACCATTGTTATAATTTAAGTTAAACTTCTTTTCTTTCATCGCTGCATGTCAACTTCACCCTCGATTTACTAGTAGAACACAAGTAGTCATTGTTCGGGACACATACGTTGTCAGGGTATTTAAGGTATTTTTTTTTATCGGAAGGTTTTGGCAAACACTGTGTCTATAGCTACCTTGCCTTCGTTTGGCAGAGACCTTGTTCCGATGCCGGTAAAGTTGTACGTCAGTGACGGAGTTTGAACGTCGACGAATTTCTCTTGATCCGTGTCAAAGGTGTACCACTTTAATGAACCGCGAGTTTTGCTCGTCTTCTTGTCTTTTGTACAGTCGTAGACATATACACGAATGTTATTGTCGACGGCTAATTGAACCGTCCATCCTGTTCCTCCCTCGCATGTTTTTCTGTCTTCGGTAAGTAAACCGACGGCAAAGACTGCATGCGAGTCTTTGACTTGGTACCAGTTCCTCCGTAGTAAGTTGTCACAGAATTTATTCCGCGTTGGGAAATGTCTTTTCAGAGTTTGGTTAGCTGTTTTCAATTTATCATCCGCTAAATTGAGATTGTTTTGACTGAGAAAGACCCTTGCTTTGTTCTTCACGGCGTGTTTTTCAAACGAATACACTTTAGAGATGATATTGTACTTTGTTGCCGTTTCCTGCCAGTAAAGATCGCTGCCCTTTGCTCCGCCAGTATGATTGATGTATTTACCCCCCTCGTCGCCAAATTCAATATTGTTGTGTAATCCCGTTTTCGATTTTGAATTCGTTGGTAAAAGGTCTTGCCCATTTCCCCGCTCTGCCCCGACTCGACACCTATTTTCCATCACTCATCTGAGAAATTGACACTGTGCACACAAACCCGCTACTTATCTATTCTGCCTCTTTGTGTGTGCGACTTAAAAGTTTAGGTCGTACGAGCGCAGTTGAATTAATAACACAATGTGAGAGACACACACACAATTGACACGTGACTTCACGTGACTCGCTGCCTACGTCATTAGACGTCTTAGTGGTCACAAACGTGTGTGGTGGGGGCAGCTACGTGTAGCAAGAATGTTACTTACAACACTGCGAGTGTGCTTGCTACAGTATTGTTAGTGTTAATACGAACGTGATTCTGTCGAAATGCATGTTGTCGACATCATCACATGGACACAATGAAAGAAGACGTGACGTCATAAATATTTGTGAACATCATATCGTTGGACGTGCATATTTTTCACGTCAAAGAAAAAATGACGTCACATTTTTTCCACATCCATGAATTTACAACTTGCATGCTGTCGACATCATCACACGGACACAATGAAAGAAGACGTGACGTCATAAATATTTGAGAACATCATATCGTGGGACTTGTGATTAACGTGCATATATTTTCACGTCAAAGAAAAAAATGACATCACATGTTTTTCCTCATCCATTTTACAGCTTGTTGACATCACATATAATGTGGTATATCTGATCACGTGATGTCAGAATTATTTGAGAAACAAGGCAATATAAATGACGTCCATGACGTAATGAAACAAGATGTGACGTCAGAAATATTTGCAAAACAAGGCTATATATATGACAACGATCATTATGTGCAGCAACATAAGTGAAAGAACATCATCAGTCCACAACATGACATCAGCTACTAAGAGGCACCAGGAGAAAATCGACAAAGAGTTAGCCAAAAGACACAAACGTAAAATCCACAAGATGACATCAACGAAGAAAAAACTACAAGTGAAAATGGATAAAGAGGCAGCCAAAAGATGCAAACGTAAAATCAGGAGGAGCAAAGAAAGGTCGAGGGCTGTACAACAAGTGGTGCATAAAGAGATGTTGAAAGAGATTGCACAGTGTCAAACGATCAGACCACCAAAATCAACTCGTCCTTGTAAACCAGATGATTACTTGGCATATTTGGTGAGTGACAAATGACAAAATTTTCTTTCTGTAGTACTGTGAAAAGGGTATATATATATATATATATATATATATATATATATATATATATATATATATATATATATATATATATATATATATATATATATATATATATATATGGTGTTTTGGGGGTGTGGGTGTTCTTGCTTTCGTATGAGTTTATTAAGGTTGTTTTATTTGTTTGTTTTCGTTTGCCTACAGGAACTTCGAGAAAGGGTTTACCAAGAGTCCAGACTTTTCAAACACAAGTATCCACTGGTATATCTGTACCTCATGAATTGCAAGACAGTGCAGAAGAAAACGTGTTTGGTGAAAACCTCTCTGGAAGTATGTGTGAAGGGAATGGCTAGAATGATGTTCAATACCAACCTTGAAGATAGAGCTGCATCTGCATATAAACTGAATGTGATATGCAAAGCATTGGCAATTTGGGCACCTTTCTTCTCCCCAAGTATGCTACAGGAAGAAGAAGGAGATAAAGCAAGGCCATGTAGATTTCAGTTTTTCCTGACAGTCTTTCCCTGTGGCAGACATTTGCCTTCTGATGATGAAATCAACAAAGTTCAATGTGCATACGAGGACCGTGTTGAAAACTCTTTGGAAGAAAAACCAACCATGGAAGAACTTGTTCTCTTCATGCAACTTGTTACAAATGAAATGCGACAAATGAAGGCCTAATTTAATTAGCCTTGTGATTCGAAAATAAATCTGTTTAATATTAACCACATAACAAAAGTGTATTTCATAGTGCTTTGATTGGTATGTAAGTCACACACACACTTCAACAGAGATGGTTTCTTTTGTTTTTAACATTTTATTTTATTTTATTACACTTTAACTTGTTCCATGGTGAAAGCGAATGGTTTTGACGAGTAAAAATGGGATGAATGTGATTGCACATGCAATGAAGTAGGAGATGTATCTCGTCTTGACAACGTTGTCTTGCTGCTAGATGGCGTTTCACGTGGCGTAGGGTATGCACTAACATTAACATTATACTAGAAGAGTTTAGTCAAGGCTGTATGTAAAGTATGTTCACTCGTCGACGCGTACAAGGTATATAAACTCTAAGGGGTTTTTTGCCCCAACAAATCGTATATCCCTGACTTGATAAATTTGTTTTTATCTTTGCTCATACTAGATCAATACTGTCGGCATGAAGAACTTATTGTATAAACTTCATATCGTCACCCTTGTTATACTGAGTGTCGTCTCCTGCAAATTCTTCTTCGAGCTCAGTTATTCCAACTTCAACTCTAATTGGAAAAAATACTCTTCTATTCCTGTTCATGACATCTTCAGAGGAAGAAACGCTGATGCTAATGTCTCGGTGACGGTTCCAACATGTAAACCAAAGAAAAACATAGCGTTTTCTAAGCTACATAAATGCGGTAGCAGTACAGTTCTTAATATACTGCTAAGGTATGGTGACATGAACAATCTGACCTTCGTTCTCCCGCCTTCAGGAAACTATCTGGGATGGCCCAAGCCATTCGATAAACGAAAAGCGATGAAAGTGCCCTGGAACGAGTATAACATATTTACACACCATTCACGATTTAGCTATGAAGGTATCAGCGCCATTATGCCCCCGAGCACTGTATATGTTACTTGTTTGAGACAGCCCGTATCATTATTTCAATCCTCATTCACTTATTTCGACTTTGGCAATTATGTTGGTCTAAAAGGCCCCGCAGGTTTGAAAGAATTCGCTGACGGTATCGAATATTATTATAATAAATCACATAATGCACGATTATTGAATCCTATGCTGTTTGACCTTGGTATGAACTCAGAGGATATGTGGAACGTGACAAATATTGACAACAAAATTAAATATATAGACGAAACATTTAATTTAATAATGATAGCAGAGTACATGGATGAATCGCTTGTGTTGCTCAAAGAATTGATGTGTTGGGATACAGACGATATTGTAGCATTTTCAATGAATGCACGAGCACCAAAATCAAAAAGTAACATTACTGAAGAAGTGGCAGGAAAGGTACTGAAGTGGCATGCTGGAGATGTAAAATTGTATGACCATTTTAATACAACACTTTGGAAACGTATTGAAAGTTTCGGAAGAGAGCGAATACAAACAGAACTAGCAAAACTGAAATCGAGGCGGGAATACTATTCCAACCATTGTATTGAGAAAGTCATTACAAATGATCCCAAAGTGTGGCGCCCAAATCATGTAAGTGTACAAAGCATCAAAATCAAACCATCTGTAAAGAATGACACAATGTGTCTTGGATTGACGAGAACAGAACTTCCATTCACATATTATGTCAGGAAGAAACAGTTACAAAATTTGCGTAATTACATTTTTCCTGACAGTCTCTCCCCGTGGCAGACATTTGCCTTGTCATGATGAAAAGCACAAAGTATGAAGACCATTGAGTTGAAAAATCGACCAAAAACCACTTTTACACACAAAAAAAAACTGTTGCGAGTCACACACATATTTCCGTTTACAAATGATTTTTTATTAATCTCCAAAAAACGAACTTGAAAAATTCAGTTTGGCATATGTAAATGTAAGTAACTAACAAAAAAAAACAACCACAACACTGGATGCACACACGCGTATTGTGTATTCTACTGCCTAAAAACACAGACAGTCATTAAAACATCTTCAACTAAAAAAGTATTGGAGCGTGCATTTCCTGCTTTTCAATACGCGGGGGGAGTGCAACTCACGAAACATTTTCGAGTGTTTAACATGTAGTATGTAGGCGGCGAAGCACCAGCTCCGTTATAGGCAGTGACAATGACGGTATAGTCGGCCATAGAAGTAAGATTTGTGAAAGTGTGTCCACGTAAGCCACTTTCTAGAATCAATTCTTTGCCGGTTTCATTCGTACCCTTACGAAGATCAAAATGGTAACGCTCGATAACGCCATTGGAAAATACAGGATCTTGTCTAACAACAACCGTCATCTCGACACTGTCCCCTTCCAAGAAAGCAAGACTGATTCTCAACTTTACACCATCGAAAGGCGCAGCCTGGTCTGTCAATACATGTAAGGTGTCACCATAATCGCTCCACGACCCGTTAACGCCGTATTCTGTGCGACATTTTGCGCGGAAGGAGTATGCCGTGTAGGGCTTTAGTGCAACAGCGACGAAAGTGTCTTTGTTGTAGGCGTCGTTGATGTTTTTCCACGTTTGATCTTCAGAAACATCATCTCTGTATTGTAAAGCGTACCCCACCTGCAAATAATCTTCAATCCAATTGTCCGGCTTGCCTACCCTGACGTGTACAGTGTAGGGTGTCTTTCGCACGAGTGTTAGGCTAGCGGGTGGTCTGGTACGCGTCTGCGTATCGGGGTTGAACTTAATCTCCTTTTCGTCATGGCCGTAAGCATTCGATACCACAATCCTCATTACGTGGAGGCTGCCGTAGTTGGTCCACCTGTCGAAAAAACACGATCGCCGACCTCTCGTCTCAACGTCTGGACAGTCACGCCATGCTGAAGTTGACTCAAAGTAGTGGCGGTACGTAAAAACCTCTACCGTGTCATTTGTCGAGTCCACCAAATCCCACTCACACCACATCTCGAGAATATTCTCGCTGTAACATTTAAAGTCCGAAATCACTGGTCTCACACCGACGTGCAAATTAACGTTGGCGTAGACCGCATTATGTTTACGACGTCTTCCCCCTACCTTCCTACATGTGTACCGACCAGTGTCAGAATAAGTGATGTTTTCTATTCGGAGGTTCAAGTCCGTCCCGTTCACATTAACGTCGAGTTTAGGTGGTAATTCACCACCTTCATACTGCCACAAAAGTCGGCGTGCATCTCTGCGTCGAGGGTGCCGACACGTAAGGATAACATCGTCACCAACACTGGAGTAAACCTCTTCGGCTTTGATGGAAAGACAGCCAAAACAGGCGATGAGGAAAACAACACAAGCGAGCACAGCAGGCTTCATACTTAGTTGATAATGAGGAAAGATCACCCCTTGCCTTCTTTTATAACCGTGGACTAACCGTCGTAATTTGCATAAAAGACGTGACGAATGTGTTTTACTTGCGTGGATGAAAAAAAAAACACCAGAAAATTTGTTTGTATATATATATATATATATATATATTTATCACATAAATACGTGCACATGTCGCTCTTTGTTACGCGAGGGAGAAGAAACTTACAGCATTCATGTGGGCATTTCTTTCGATGAAGAAAAAACGAATGGTGGACAAAGGCGTACAGAACTTCCATTCACAGATTACGTCAAGGAGAAACAGCGTTTTTCCTGACAGTCTCTCCCTATGACAGACATCTTCCTTGTGATGATGAAAAGCACAAAGTATGAAGACCGTTGAGTCGAAAACTCGTTGGTAGAAAAACCGACCATGGAAGAATTTGTTCTCTTTATGCAACTTATTACAAATGAAATGCGACAAATGAAGGCCTAATTTAATAAGCCTTGTAATTCGAAAATAAATCTGTTTTATTAACCACATAACAAAGTGTATTTTATAGTGCTTTTATTCTTATGTAATTCACACACACACACACACACACACACACACACACATTTCAACAGAGATGGATTCTTTTGTTTTTTAACATTTTATTTTATTTTATTATACTTTAACTTGTTCCATGGTGAAAGCGACTGGTTTTGACGAGTAAAAATAGGATGAATGTGATTGCACATGCAATGACAACACAAAAAACAATTGCTGTTATTGTAGAAAGGTACACACTGCCTGTCTTATCCGCTCTCGAAGGACGCAATGTCGAATGTACATTTGTCATTGTCATTTTGCCTGTCGACGTTGTTTGTTGTATTTTATTAAAAGTTTTTGAAGATATCTCTGACAATGTTTCTCCAACCGTCGACAATGCTTTATGAGATGTTACATCCGGTGAAAGAGATGGTACTTGCATAGTGGAAGTTATTTCTTGTGAAGTAGGAGATGTATATGGTGACGATGTTGTCCTGCTGCTAGATGGTGTTGTATGTGACGTGGTAGACATTTGAGTCATGTCGTCGTCCAGAATGGATGATGTTGCTTGTAATGTGGAAGTTGATAACGTTATTTCATCTTGTGTATTTTCAATTTCTGCTACCTCTTCAAGTATTTCATCTGTGGTTGATATTTCTTGTGAAGTTGGAGATGTATATGGTGACGATGTTGTCATGCTGCTAGATGGTGTTGTATGTGACGTGGTAGACCTTTGAGTCATGTCGTCGTCCAGAATGGATGATGTTGCTTGTAATGTGGAAGTTGATAACGTTATTTCGTCTTGTGTATTTTCAATTTCTGCTACCTCTTCACGTATTTCAGCTGTGGTTGATATTTCACGTGATGTATAGGATGTACCTTGTGGTGAC
Source organism: Glandiceps talaboti (assembly GCF_964340395.1). Lineage (NCBI taxonomy): Eukaryota > Metazoa > Hemichordata > Enteropneusta > Spengelidae > Glandiceps > Glandiceps talaboti. Next base: position 13,645,382 of record NC_135557.1, read on the forward strand.
GACGTTGTCTTACTGCTAGATGGTGTTTCACGTGAAGTGGTAGACATTTGAGTCATGTCTTCCTCCAGAATGGATGATGTTGCTTGTAATGTGGATGGTGATAACGTTGTTTCATCTTGTGTATTTTCAATTTCTGCTACCTCTTCACGTATTTCAGCTGTGGTTGATATATCACGTGATGTAGGGGGTGTACCTTGTGGTGACGACGTTGTCTTACTGCTAGATGGTGTTTCACGTGAAGTGGTAGACATTTGAGTCATGTCTTCCTCCAGAATGGATGATGTTGCTTGTAATGTGGATGGTGATAACGTTGTTTCATCTTGTGTATTTTCAATTTCTGCTACCTCTTCACGTATTTCAGCTGTGGTTGATATATCACGTGATGTAGGGGGTGTACCTTGTGGTGACGACGTTGTCTTACTGCTAGATGGTGTTTCACGTGAAGTGGTAGACATTTGAGTCATGTCTTCGTCCAGAATGGATGATGTTGCTTGTAATGTGGAAGGTGATAACGTTATTTCGTCTTGTGTATTTTCAATTTCTGCTACCTCTTCACGTATTTCAGCTGTGGTTGATATTTCACGTGATGTAGGGGATGTACCTTGTGGTGACGACGTTATTTCACGTGAAGTGATAGACATTTGAGTCATGTCGTCCTCCAGAATGGATGATGTTGCTTGTAATGTGGAAGGTGATAACGTTATTTCGTCTTGTGTATTTTCAATTTCTGCTACCTCTTCACGTATTTCAGCTGTGGTTGATATTTCACGTGATGTAGGGGATGTACCTTGTGGTGACGACGTTGTTTCACGTGAGGTGATAGACATTTGAGTCATTTCTTCCTCCAGAATGGATGATGTTGCTTGTAATGTGGAAGGTGATAACGTTATTTCGTCTTGTGTATTTTCAATTTCTGCTACCTCTTCAAGTATTTCATTTGTGGTTGATATTTCTTGTGAATTCACACCTTTCACGCATGTGTACGATTTGGAGCAGATGCATGGTGCATCTGTCAATCTCAATTGAAACAAGTATGTATACATTTTACAAAGTAGGGCAATAATACCTAATCACTTCATTGTTACGATGTCTACCATGAAGTATGTAAACTTACTGATGCGCAATGTGGGTTTCAATGTCATTTATTATTTGCCGTGGAAACGGGTGTACATATCCGGGGTATGTAGGAGATCATAAAAGCCCAGTGCAGTCCAAGATTGCAAGCTTTTCTGGCATTTGAACAACGTTTTTGACAACTGACTTTCACCATGGGACTTGACAAAAATCACATATGTAGCTAAATTTCTTGCATAAATCATGAATTTGCAAGCCTCCCCTTATGGAGGGCATTCAGTTTAAATCTGGTTTAACATGCATTTTACGGAAGAACAGAAACACAGCTAAATTTTTTAATTAAAATTCACAGGCATCACACATCTGAATTGTTGGATCATATTTGTTTTAAAACTCTTGATAGTATAAATCAAGCAAGAAACAATTTCTTTTTCAGATTTCTATATTTAAAAAAATTGTTTCGATTGTATTTATGTTGGTACTTTTTTTACTCAATATGCAATCTTTGTTTTCTTTACGACTTCTTGCTTATAGATGATATCCTTATTATGTTTTCCAGAATACGGTTGACAATAATCCAACTGATGTTGGTATTCGTGAGTTTAATATCACGTACAGCGGCAGGTTAGTAAATATTAATTTTACAGCACCCGATTATCTATGAACGGTTTTACATGCTCATGATCATTTATCCTGCACTGCTGTAAGGCCAAAAAAGGAATTGTTTCTGGTCAGGACATTTTGTCTAAACCCTAAACAAACCTGTCACTATTTAAAATAAATCTACCATTTAAGGCAGTTACTGTTCTTTTTATCGAGTACTTGAGACCCCTGTATATAAACAATTACACTCTTTTGAAAGTTCAATTCAAACAATCAAAACCAAGTGAGGTATCTGATAACAGGAGGTCATGAAATAGATGTCTTTTGTTCAATCTCAGACTAAGGTTCAATCCATTGTCTTTGCAAACTTGTCTGCTTTTACTTGTCTGAGATAAAAAAAATAGCGTTTCTAGTGACTTAGGTCAACTTCACTCAGTCTACATATATATTGGCGTCCTTGTATTGTACGACCTCCTATTATCAGATACCTCATGTGGCATTGATTGTTTAAAATGGACTTTGAAAAAAGTGTATAATTTTTTAGATGCAAGGGTCTTATCAATTGAGTTTATCTTGAAAATCACAGCTGCGTCTATTCCATTCACGCTGGTCATTAGAATTTCATTTGATAAGACCCTGTATTTATAAAGGTTACAGCCTGCTTCGGAATGTCAAGTAACGGTGTAGCCAACATTTGTAATTCCTCAGACCACTAAAGTCATTCTGAAGTGAGATGTAAGGTGTTTGTACTTCTTATAAGGATTATAATACATTAAGGCTGGGGTGAACGTAAACAGTTTCTTTAATGATTTGCAATCATAAAAACACCAATTCACTAGTCTTTCACGTATGATCATTAATTATCAAAAAAGATGTGCAATCAGAGAGGTCCTAAAAATGTCATCAATACTTTGAGGGCTATGCCAATTTCGTTAAGTCTTTTTCCCCCAATTCTTAAAATTTGATGTCTAAACTTCTTTACGCAAATTGCTTAACCTCTTTACCACAGAAAGCCTTTAAAAATAGTACAAGTATCAATTACCTAGATGCTGAGAGTGTATAATCTCTTTGTCATTAAAAAAAAGCTTAATAGCATCTGGGTGTTCGAGACACACATACAATCCTTGTCATAAAAATTTAAAAGCTTAGCATTTGAGGTTTCCCATTCAACAATTTATTCTAAAACAGAAGACATCAAGCATTGCGTCAACGCGAGTCGATAGATAAGTTAGTGTTGTTTCGCCTGGACTGTTTGTTTTGTCACCTCAGGCTGTTGCACAAAACCTCAAATACTAAACTTTTATGATATGGATTGTGTCTCAAACACCCAAATGCTAAGCTTTCATGATATGGATTTTGTGTATCAAACACTCAAATGTTAAGCTTTTATGACAAAGAGTGTAATTGCCCTAGTGCGTTTATTGCTTTTGTACGTATGACAATGATCATGAGTAGCCTCAATGATTGGATGGTTGACCTTGCAAGTGTTGTCTGCGCACAACCCGTATACTTGGCAAATCAAGCTATGTGTCTTTTCAAGGATACCATGCATAGCAGTTGATTGGTTGAATACTTAATTCAACTCCTTATTTGGAGAGGAAAAATGTCTGGTTGACCATCCATCTGCTCACTATACTGAAATGGTGAAAACACTGAGTTATTGGTTGGGGTCACATGTTAAAATTACACTGGAGACATGGGATTTTTAGTCACCAACCAAAACCCAGCATGAATGTTTTACAGATCTAGACATGTACTAAAAAATACTATAGGTTCCTATAGGGCAATCCTACAGGACAGTTTAAAAGGGCAGTCCTAAAGGGCAACCTATGTTTTTTTTGACACGATTCCTATAGGACAACGTACCCTACTTGCATCCAATAGGACAACCCCGTGGGCGTCAAAACAACTATTAACGTCCAATAGGACACCCTATAAGTCCGCATCGATCCTAGAGGACAACCCTATTAGTGTCCAATAGGACAGCCCTGTAGGTCCCAGATGACAATCCTATTGGCATCCAACAGGACAACCTTGTAGGCCCTAGAGAACCATCCTATAGGCCATCATTTAGCTAGTCAAAAATAGATGAAACCAAGCTGTTTCTTAGAAAATATGCTAACATTTTAATTGAAATGGAACTTCTTGAAAAAGCCCGTCATTATTTACGACCTGGGGAGATGTAGGGGGTGTGGTTTATTCAAAAACTTGGGAGTGAAGGTCGTAAATAATGATGGCTCCCTAATAGTAGAGTGTGGAATGACTGGAAAAGCCTTGACAGATCCACAACAACGTGATAGTGACCATGCGTCTTAATTTTGTCTTGTAGTAGTCCCAAACAGAATATATACATCTATAAAACACAAATCTACTTCAGAGGCTTGAAACAACATGTTTACTCTCGAAAGCAATTCTGTGGTAAACCATTTCGAACAATTGACATAGCAAACTGTCATAGAGTAGTGGGTTAGTTTTTATAATCAAGGTAAAACTTCAGTTAATGAAATGAAAACATTGAACCATAGACCGTACATGAAAGGGGTGTAATTCTATTATCTAAAAGAATCTATAAGTAGCCAGATATAAACAGTGAACTGAGAACCAAAGACAACATAATAAATGGGTACATGTGTGGAAACATATAAATCCCTTTACACTTGGTCCAAGCCAAACAGGGCATTAATTTAGTCTATTGTTTAGTAAATGCATACAGGTGTGGAAACATATAAATCCCTTTACACTTGGCCCAAGCCAACCAGGGCATTAATCTGATAGTGGATTTGCATAATCCCATATCTTTGGCCAATTATGATTCAATGTAGATTCATGTGACTGTTTATATCCAATGACGTGTAGCGGGCTGGAGCACAGATGATTTATGGGAAATGGGGTAGGATATAAT
>NC_135557.1:13650060-13707560 GCF_964340395.1 Glandiceps talaboti
GCCGTTTTTCCGTCTACCAAAACATGCCAGCGTCAACACAGTTGGTTTTGGCAGATATATGTAAGACAGAGCCAACAAACTTGAAGAAGCAATTGATAGAAACAGTGTTGAGGGAGTTTGTGCAAGAAACTAAAGAGGTTGATAGAAAGAAACACTCTAGGCCATTAAATCGTGCACTCTATTGCTTTGGAGTAGCTGGACCTTATATCATTATGAGGGATTGCAATGGTTATAAAAGATATCAGAGGTGGTTCCCATGCGGAATACATTATCTAAAACAAATATTCTTGTATACAGACTATGACTTAAAAGTCAACGATTCTCAAAATAGCGTTTTCTACATCAGTAGAGAAAGGTTATACCCAAACTGTTTGAAATTGTACAGTGTTAACATCGACTCTTTGATGCGCGGATGGGACAAATGGCAACCACGAGTCGAATGGGTTAGCGAGTACCGACTGCCAAAAGACATGCTTCTGAAAGTGCATCTGTTTGAGGAATTTGTTTTATTCTTGGTGCAAATCTGTTCCACATGTGATATATTCATTCTTCACAGAGATGGACCTTGGAAAATCAAAGACAATCTTAGTTCTTGTATGCAATTGAAACCATTTTTAAAGTATAACATTATTCTTTACCCAGACCTACCTTCGTTGACAATGTGTTTCATGCCAGGACCTTGTAATCAGGACGACTGCTACATTGTTTACGCTTCCAATGCTATTTCGATGAAAGTTATTGTGCAGTTGGTCAGCATTGATTCAAGATACAGGAGTGTTACCGACGTGATAACAAGAACGAATGACGAAGACGAACCTTTGTTGTGTAACAAAAACACTCTTATTGCTTATCCACCAGTGGAAGTAGGTGATTATTTCCCGTCCATGTTTTTCGTGTCCTCGGTTGGTCTAGTCTTCCTAGGCAAAATGTATTTCACAAATCGCGAGGTAGACAGGCACAGCAAAACATGTCTAATGCAAGTGAAGATACCAATTTATCTCCTTGACATGAGTGGCACTGTTCATTGGCAGAATTATATACCGGTATCTTCACTTGACATGGGTGGCACTGGTCATTGGCAGGAATTGACTATGAAAAGCAAAGACATACGTGTGAAAGTGGACTTTTTCAACAAGCTCATGTCTCCATGTGTGTTTAGATGCAAAGGTAGCAAACATGTGTCGTCCTGTCTGAAAAAGAAAACAACAGTGCCCCTGACAGGAAAAGTTTTCAAAAATGGAAAAAAACTTCTATTGTACTGGGGAGATGAACGCCTGGTTTGCACAAGGTTACTGTTTACAGAATATAATATTGTGATTGATTTCGAAGAAATGACCACCACCCTGGTGAAAAAGTGTCATAACCGATGGTGTCAATCAATAACAAGATACCGCCCGCAGGTTTGTGAACCCATTGGAGCATGGGAAGAGAACATTTGCCCTTAAAAGGACAAAAAAAAAAGCAATAACAAAATAAATGATTTGTTCTTAATTTTCATGTTAATTATCACTTCATGTTTAAAGTTCGTAATAAAAACAGTCATTGGGTTCTGGCCCATGCACATTTTCTCAACAACATCCTCTTTTGTTTCGTGGCAATACATCTCTTCAGGAAATGGGTTGTGAAACTTCACATGTATGCAAATGAGGCTTCTGAAACATTTTCGTGGGAGTATCAATTGGCAAATGGTCACATGACATATATGCAAATTAGAATTTGACAGTTTTCTGTAACACGTGTGTGTAGACTTTTTTTTCAAAATTTTTTTGAGTCGCTAGTGGTTGGGTGTGTAGATTTTTTAAAAACCCCACATTTTTGCATGTTTAAATTGACCCTTATAAATCTCCCACAATTCATTGGACACAGAATTGTTTTGTGACAACACATCACTTCACTTGACATGCATTCTCTTGTGCATGCAAATGAGGCTTCTGAAACATTTTCGTGGGAGTATCAATTGGCGTATGGTCACATGACATATATGCAAATTAGAATTTGACAGTTTTCTTTAACACGTGTGTGTACACTTTTTTTTCAAAAACTTTTTGAGTCGCTAGTGGTTGGGTGTGTAGATTTTTTAAAAACCCCACATTTTTGCATGTTTAAATTGACCCTTATAAATCTCCCACAATTCATTGGACACAGAATTGTTTCGTGACAACACATCACTTCACTTGACATGCATTCTCTTGTGCATGCAAATGAGGCTTCTGAAACATTTTCGCGGGAGTATCAATTGGCGAATGGTCACATGACATATATGCACATTAGAATTTGACAGTTTTCTGTAACACGTGTGTGTAGACTTTTTTTTTCAAAATTTTTTTGAGTCGCTAGTGGGTGGGTGTGTAGATTTTTTAAAAACCCCACATTTTTGCATGTTTAAATTGACCCTTAAAAACTGTTTCACAGGTTATGTGATCACGTTCTTTTGTTTTTTCTTGTACATGGCCCAGTGTGTGCCTATGTTTGACATGACCAGTCAAAAAGAGTATCGTTATCATAACGTGAGACCGTGAGAAAGTGTATAGTGACGTCATAACTTTCATAATTGTCATCGTCCAATGGATTGTCGTTACGTCACGATTTTTTTGTAGTCCACGTTATAGTTTTCTATATAAGCAGGGTATTGAAATCTGACATATCATATCTTACCAACCTTCACACAGACTTGTAATCCCAAAACATGGAGACCCAAGAAGATAATAAGAAGGGCAGAATGTTCGAAAGTTACAGGGAAATGACCAACTACTACCGGCAACTACTGTTGTCTGCCCAGGAGGAAGAGGTGGAGACCCTGGGACACTTTCTCGTGGCAAATGAGAAGGTCAACTATATTCAACACCTAAATGGAGAAGACTATAGCATGTGTGCTGAGATGAGCAGAGACGAACTTGAAAGGTGCAATGACTCCATGATAACACTGACCGTTAGTAAAGACCTCAGCCATGCAGTTACCGATGTTGATCTTTGGAACGAGTGGTATGACATTGCAGACTACTGTGAGTTCATTTTGGAGGATGACCATACCCGAGTCAGGGACAAATATGGAGAATATATCAGGCCACGAGGTTTGGGTGTCATATACAATGTTCGGTGGCCTGGTGTTGGCATGGATATTACTACGTTACCTCGAATACACAGAATGACACTAGAAGTGGGCAAGTCTTTCATTCGCCAGCAGGAGACTGAGCTCGACTGTAAGGTCCACAGACATCAGACAAGAGAGTTTGACAGAACGCACACCAATTTCTACCTACTGAAACCTGGCTTTGCCATTCCCATAGTGTACAAGCGATCTGAACGAAAGGGCACAGAGAGGAAATGCTGGGTGACTGAAGAGGAGTTTTGGGGGTGCAGGAATAAATGAGGAAATGAATAAAGATATCATTAAATAAACAAATAAATGATTTATTGTCATAGTGTGTGAGTCCTTTACAAATCCGAGTGTTAATGTGCATGGGTACCACCTCTTATCTTCCCATGGACGGATACTCATGGAACATCGTATCTTTCAGTCGGCCAGTAGTTACAAAGAATGGATTGAAAGTCAACAGTTAGAGGCCCAGAAGCTGATATCGAAGGAGTTTAGTAAGAAAGGTCATGGGTCATTGTTCTTTCTTGACCATGCCCATTTTAATGTATTGCGTACCAGTTTTCAGAACAATCCTGTTTGTCACTGTGTCCTGACGAGGATATCTGACAACATTTCAATTAGTGCCATGTTTGAGAATGGAGTGAGAACTGGGGCCAGGTTGTCATGTGAGCGAGAGGAGGACAGTGACAAAGTCGTAAATGAAAATATTCCAAACCATTTGTTGGACGCTTTTGAGAAATCATTCAAAGGCCACTTGCAGAAGTTTGTTCGATTAGTCATACGTTCCGTGTTGATTTATGGTTTTGTTGTCCTTGGTACTTCCAAGGAACTCAATCTCCCTGAAGCAATTGATGATGACAGGTATATTGTCTTTCGTGACATGGAGGGTTTTCTGCATGCCAGGGCCTTGGATGGATCTGAGTTGCGCATCGTCTGCCGAGACGAGCCAGATGTCAATGGCAGAGCAAAAAGTGCCATGTCCTATCTCTATGACAAGTGTTTGCAGATACAACACTTGCAGTGGTGCAGAGATATGAGCATCAGAAATGCCTGCCGTCAGCTTTTTGTTGTTGGTACGAAAGACGACCCAGATGGTAAGGATGCACAACGGCTTCGTACTGACATAGATATCCTCGATGACCAAATGACAACCAGTGCCATTCAGTCTGTGTTGCAAGCCAAAATGGGACTCTCTTGTCCAAAGTCTTCGACCTTGCTTGATATGGAGCGAGAAAGTATGGGCAAGATGAGAGAAAAGACAAGACTTGTCGGCGAGTTAGAAGCCGTGAAGTTGGAAAACTCAAAGCTCTGGAAGACGATTGGTCGAATGAAAACCAACACTCTCTTCAGTGGTGGTGTGGAGGAAGGTGACTTACCTGGTCCTGGAATCGACAGGCGTTATGATCGGGTCATTGAAAACCTCGAAGAAGACAAGAAGGTGGAAGCGAGCTGGCTTGGGGTGAGACCATTGGACATAACACATTCTGTTGATGAATTCAACCAACATGTTCGCAATACACTCTTGGGTACGATCTCTTTCACAAACCACGTTGGTTATACGGGGAAGCTGGGGAGTCAAAAGGGGACGACAACGTCCACTAATGACTATGACAGTCTACAGAAAATGATTGATGTTTGTTCATTGGCATGGCAGGAGTTCATTGTTAATGCAGTGCTTGCTCCTTGGATGGACAAAACGGGTATTCCGCTTGTGCCAGCCAAACCAAAACGTCTTGAAAACTTGGCAGCCATTTTACCTTTTTTCAAATATCTCAGAAATAACAGGGGGGTTAGTATTCTGTCGGAAGTGCTAGACATACCAGAAAGTGATTTCGTGAGTGACTTTGAGACACGTTCACAGTCCATGTTATAAACGTAATTCAGCACACAAATTGGCAATGCATTGAGTGCAGTCATGGACATCACACGGGTTACTAGATATGACAAAATAGGTAAGCGTTATTTGAGATGCTATGTGAAAGTGGTTTGCAATGGTAGAGAATGGTGCGGCACTGCAGTCAGCCAAATCGACCTAATCCAATTAGAAGTGAGAATCGGGTTGTGTCTCCGAGGAGAGAAAATGGCTGCAAACAGTTTTATGAGGCAGAGGAGTATCAATCATCTTTACCAAAACAAGAATCGGGTAAGGGTGACTAAAGTACTGATAGTTTATCAAGACAATGAGAAAGAAAGGCTTCAGTGGCAAGCTTTAAATCATGTGCTCAGTCAGATCAATACCGATACTACTTGCAAGGACGCTGTACTTAAGCTTACTGAGGATTCAGCGACCAGATTCAAAAAGAATTCCCATCGCCGTAAAGTAAAGCTGATGGCCCTGAACTCCAAGTTACCACTGCATTATCTTTCAAAATACATTGACGATAATCAGGGGGAGAAGGAGGAGGAGAAGGAGGAGGAAGGGAAGGAGAAGGACAAGAAAAACAGTTATATTGGCTATGGTCCAGTTGAAGCATTGGGCAATAAAGATTTAATAATTGTTGAAGATCACTTGCCAGATGAGCCAATCTTTTCAAATTCGTGCTCGAAAAAAGAAAGGAGACACTGCTGGGAACACCTAAAACATAACCCCTATGGCATTTCTGGTTTCTATAGTAGTGAAGATTGTGATCGATTACAAAAATATCGGGAAGAAAAGAAAAGTAAAGTAATTAGGGGAAGTACTAAATTGCTGACAATGAACGATGTACACATGTTATGGACATGTTGGAATCAACAAAATCACACCCATAGTCACAACAAATAAAACCATATTGTCAAAACTTATCCATGTGTGTGTTCTATTAAGATATATAATAGATACTCTTTCTAAGATTCTGTACCACATTAAACATAAGACACAGTATATGCTTTTTACAGAGTGAATTTATTCATTTGTTTGTTTGTTTGTGTCTACTACATTTCTTTCTGTTGCAGTGCTTTTTTCTGTTTGCAAATCTCTCTGACTTCACTGAACAGTGATTTCAGTAACTTGACCATATCTGGTTGTATCCCCATTTGTCCAGTCACACTGTCTGTAAAACAAATCTGTTTCAAAACAACAGACTGTAAAGTTCGACATATACGCATTTGCTCGTCATACACGCGTTCTGCAGAGGGTTGAATATGGAGTGCAAAATGGTCATGAACTTCTTTCCTCTTGAGTTGTGTCAGTCTCGTTTTCAGGTCTCGAGTGTCTGGTAAATCTGGTATTTTCCTAAAGTATTCCAACAGTCCATCTAAAACATCTGTTACGGTGTTGGCATCTGGAACATAACCCGAATCTTGATACTGTTTTTCTGCCCAAGCCAGAACATTTTTAGAAGGTTCTCCCCTTTGTTCAGCAGTTATGTTTATTTCACACAGAGCACACGACGTGTCATATGGTGAATTCCCATCAAATGCTGCAAATGGTAATGGCTGAACTGCAGGCTGGTAAGGAACATCTTCACTACACACGTTGATGTCCATTTTATTATTATCATATTATTTGTCTGACACGTTAGTAGGTTTTGTCTGTAAGTATTTGTCACACGAACAAAAAGTGACGAATGTAAGATCATCGACAATATTACCAATAATTGGATTGACACTGTTGTATTTTTTCCAATGTCTGTCTTTTTTGAACATCAAGTAACCATCTTTGTTTGTTAATTCAAGTTCCGACTCACCCAAAAACACACCTTCAAACTGGGACTGCGAATCTTCATTGGTGTAGTCCATAGTGTCGTCAAGAGCAAGTGATGGAACTGTGTCTTTCAAAACACTTTTTGGTGTACCAATAATAATAGTATCTGAACCCGAGGATGTACCACTGCTCAAGCTAATAATGTCATTTTGCTGTGGAACAATGTGTTCCATTTGCTCGTATTCTTCATCTATGTAATGGTCATCGACATTTGTTTGACCGTCTATGAACTCTTCTTCACTTAAAACCTCTGCCATCAATGCCAAGTACTATGTAAATGGTGGTAAGGAGGACTCAAATACTCAAGTTTCTTACACGTGACATCTCTGAATAGGTTGGCCGAGAGCCATTGCATGGATGAATCCATCCACATACAACTCTGCCGATTTCTGTTTAGCCTGTGGAAAATAGCCATAACCTACAGACACGTGTCCCGTCTGGATGTTAGTGAGTACGTGTACCTTGTCGTGATCATCTGCACTGCAACAAGGCCCCTGTACCAAATACAGACCTTCTTCCCCTTCCCGAGTGTTGTTGAAAAGTCGTAAGATGTAGTAAGGTGTTCCCTTGGGGTCGTACAGGGGCATTTCGGACAAACAGTCTATTCGACTTGCTGCCATTAACTTGCTGTGGGTATCATTCATTGTGGCACATTTGCTTGCAGGTAGGTTGGTGCCATTGCTTGTTCTTTCCATAAAGATTCTCCCCTCCATGCTTTCGATTCGATACCCGTCCTCTTGCAACACAAATCTGTCACCATAAGGCACGTCACACTTGGCTTCATTGACAACTGTGGCCAGGTGTTTTAGGTACACCGTGTTTGTAAGGGAGGCCAAAAAAAGGATGAGAGCCACGGCTACTGCACCCACATAGAAATATCTGTCGTGTAACCTACTAAGGCTCTTGGCTCGTGCAGAGACACGGCATATGTCACGTGTAAAAGCTTCTGACCTATCCAACCCTTCAGTTTCTGTGTCGCTTTCGTCAAAATAGGCATTGGAAGATAATAGTTTGTTGTCGTCATCAAGGTTAAGGGATCCATTACCCATCTCGTTGGTGTCCTGTTCATCACGATCAAATTCCCCCTGCTCCATGACAACTCGTGTGTATGCACTCGTCTCTTGAACCAACCTGTCTTGTCACCTTTCTTTGTAAACGTTGTCAAGCTGGTCAGACAAGAAATGACAATCAACAAAATGAAGACTGCAAAGAGGATTTTCATGTTACTAGTGTCAACACGTGTGGATCGCTAATACTTGTGTCTGTGACAATTATTACATTTGGTCATTTTGTTGTTAGGCCAAGCAACATGGAACTCATGGATCTGTGTGATGATTCCCTGGTATCTATTCTGTCCTTTTTACCTGTAATGGTACGTGAGAACATAATGCGAAAGATGTGTTGCCGTTTACAATATCTTTGCGATCACCCTTCTCTTTGGAATCATGTCGTCTTGCGGAATACTGACATACAGGAGAGTAGGGAAACTGTTTTGAACGTGTTCAGGCATTCACGTTTCTTTCGAACACTTGACATTGAGATCGATGAGACCAACCCTATTACGTTGAGTCAAAAGGACCTTGAACACTTTCAACATGTCAAGAATCTGCATCGACTCGAATTCACCAACACCAGTTCTCGCACATTCAATTATTTGCAGGGGCGCTGGGAATGGTTTTCATGGAGACAGATTGTCTGCAATGTAAATTCCTTGCACACATTGATTCTGAATAATGTTCACATGTACGATTCTGAACTTTCCTTTATTGCAAACCAGAAGCATCTGTCTTGTCTTTTCCTGGTTGGAGTCCGTATCAAAACGTTGAAGTTCTTGCCACCCTTACCCTGTTTACGTCATTTGCATATAAAAGATGTTCCTATCCAGTCAGAAAATCTCGCGCATCTTTCTATGGTGCCGAACATCGTCGAACTAGACTTACAGGGTACTGTAGCCTATTATGATAGTATTTCACTTGAATTCCTTCCTCTCTTGTCTGAACTCGGAGAACTAACATTTAACTGCGACAACTCTGTAAATGTCTTGTGTAACTTTGCCAACATGCCAAATCTACGAAAAATAAATGGACGTGGAAGACTATTTCCTGAATCCATGTCAGGTACGCCTAGTCTAACACACGTGCAGTTTCATTTCAAAGACTTCCATGACATTGAAAAGCTGTGTAAATCAGCCACGAAACTGCGAGAAATCGATTGTTACTGTTCTTTTCATGAACCTGAACATTTTGATGAAATAATCTCGCACATGATGATATCCCATGACAGTATAGAGAGGGCTAGTTTTAGGTTTGTGTTATACTATAAAGAAGACGAATGGAACTTCAAACGTAATGAGAAAGGGTATATAGATACTGTACATAGAGAATTCATCTAGATAATCGTTTTATTTAATGTTGTTTAATTGTTTTTGAGAATGTTTTTGATCACATGACATCTATGCAAATGAGGAGTTCGGTATCTACTTTAACATGGCACAGTAGAAATTTAAAAAAAAAAATTGTGCTGGGGAAGGCAGAGTTGGTGGAGATTTTTAAAAAACCCCGATTTTTGCATTTTTAAAATGACCCTTAAAAATTACATACAATTCGCAGTTAAAGCTCTCATAATTCACTGGACACATATTTTGTTTGTGATAGCATGAACGACACGTTCTTTTCGATGTGGACATTTATATATTTCATTGCCTGTGGCAGTTTTCGCATATTTCATTGCGGGATCAAGCAACATGGAACTCATGGATCTGTGTGATGATTCCCTGGTATCTATTCTGTCCTTTTTACCTGTAATGGTACGTGAGAACATAATGCGAAAGATGTGTTGCCGTTTACAATATCTTTGCGATCACCCTTCTCTTTGGAATCATGTCGTCTTGCGGAATACTGACATACAGGAGAGTAGGGAAACTGTTTTGAACGTGTTCAGGCATTCACGTTTCTTTCGAACGCTTGACATTGAGATCGATGAGACCAACCCTATTACGTTGAGTCAAAAGGACCTTGAACACTTTCAACATGTCAAGAATCTGCATCGACTCGAATTCACCAACACCAGTTCTCTCAGAATTAATTATTTGCAGGGGCGCTGGGAATGGTTTTCATGGAGACAGATTGTCTGTAATGTAAATTCCTTGCACACATTGATTCTGAATAAAGTTCAAATGTATGATTCTGAACTTTCCTTTATTGCAAACCAGAAGCATCTGTCTCGCCTTTCTCTGTTTAAAGTCCGTATCAAAACGTTGAAGTTCTTGCCACCCTTACCCAGTTTACGTCATTTGCATATACACGATGTTCCTATCCAGTCAGAAGATCTCGCGCATCTTTCTATGGTGCCAAACATCGTCGAACTAGACTTACGCACTGATTGGAATTATGGTATTTCACTTGAATTCCTTCCTCTCTTGTCTGAACTCAGAGAACTAACATTTTCCACTGGAACTTATGTGTGTAACCTTGCCAACATACCAAATGTACAAAGGTTACATGGAATTGCAATACTATTTCCTGAACCCACGCCAAGTATGTCTAGTCTAACATACGTGGACATTATGGTCGAAGACTTTCTACAGATTGAAATGCTTTGTAAATCAGCCTCAAAACTCACAGGAATCGACTGTTACTGTTTATTTGATGAACCTACACGTTTTGGAGAAATGATCCAGCACATGATAGTATGCCATGACTGTATAGAGAGGGCTCGTTTCAGTTTTGTGTCATCGTCTAGAGAAGACGAATGGGTATTCAAACGTAATGAGAGAGGGTATATAGATATTTTACATAGAATAGACATTTAATATTGAGCAACTTTGCTTATATGCACTCCTCTGACTTTTGTATGCATTTGTTTTGGGTAAATAAAAAAATGATATATTACACAAAGTTGATAGTAATCGTATTTTTTATTTTTGAAAAAGTAAATCATTATCAAACATCATCAAATTGTTCGGTGCTATCTTTTGTGATAGTGTGAAGGATATGTTCTTCTCATCAATGTTTATCGTACTGTATGACTTGCATTCTTCCAAAAATCAAGATGTGTCTTTCCAGATGATCGTCAAGATGTCTGGTCATTTAATCTTGCCAACTGTTCCAATGATTCGTTGTCCCTATTGTGTGTACGGGTCCTGCCTGATAAACAGTTCCATCGATTCTTGTAGGTTTAGGTTTCGATTCATAACAATATCCATTTTCTCGATGTGGTAATCTATTTTGTCTTCTAGATACCTTCTTCTCTTGTGCTCTTGTATCAAAACCCCTGCAAGTAGATTGCAGCTGCCCGATCTCAGTATTTCCAATTCTCTCTCCAGTTTCGCCTTTTGACTTCGTGTACAGACATTGATGTTTCTTATCAGAGTCTCGACGAGTTGCGAATCGCAGTCACTCCTTGTTGAAACGTGTTGGAATTGCCTCATACTGGACATTTTGTCAGTATAGCAGTGATGAGAATGTCGCTCAAATGGAAAAGCATGCAGATATTTATAGGCAACAACAAGACAATTATGACGTCGTGATGTGGCTTGATGGGGCACGTGCATGTTCTTCACGTCCAAAAAAAATAGTATTTTTTCCACATCCAGAAACTTATGACGTCATGTTTTCTCTACACGTGATGTGGCTTGATATAATATCGTATCATGGTGCATGTTTTTTACGTAAAGAAAATGACGTCACAGTTTTTCCACATCCTTGTGCTTTATACACTTTGAATTATACGTCATGGTGAAAATCAGCGGGTTAAAAAGCAGATCGTTTATTACATCGATTTCGTTGTCGGTCATTTTGACAAAAGAATTTTGTTCCCATATGCGAAGTGACGTTTCGACGATGGAGTGATGTGAGTTCCTTAAACCATAGAAGAGCGACGGCACCATTGTTATAATTTAAGTTAAACTTCTTTTCTTTCATCGCTGCATGTCAACTTCACCCTCGATTTACTAGTAGAACACAAGTAGTCATTGTTCGGGACACATACGTTGTCAGGGTATTTAAGGTATTTTTTTTTATCGGAAGGTTTTGGCAAACACTGTGTCTATAGCTACCTTGCCTTCGTTTGGCAGAGACCTTGTTCCGATGCCGGTAAAGTTGTACGTCAGTGACGGAGTTTGAACGTCGACGAATTTCTCTTGATCCGTGTCAAAGGTGTACCACTTTAATGAACCGCGAGTTTTGCTCGTCTTCTTGTCTTTTGTACAGTCGTAGACATATACACGAATGTTATTGTCGACGGCTAATTGAACCGTCCATCCTGTTCCTCCCTCGCATGTTTTTCTGTCTTCGGTAAGTAAACCGACGGCAAAGACTGCATGCGAGTCTTTGACTTGGTACCAGTTCCTCCGTAGTAAGTTGTCACAGAATTTATTCCGCGTTGGGAAATGTCTTTTCAGAGTTTGGTTAGCTGTTTTCAATTTATCATCCGCTAAATTGAGATTGTTTTGACTGAGAAAGACCCTTGCTTTGTTCTTCACGGCGTGTTTTTCAAACGAATACACTTTAGAGATGATATTGTACTTTGTTGCCGTTTCCTGCCAGTAAAGATCGCTGCCCTTTGCTCCGCCAGTATGATTGATGTATTTACCCCCCTCGTCGCCAAATTCAATATTGTTGTGTAATCCCGTTTTCGATTTTGAATTCGTTGGTAAAAGGTCTTGCCCATTTCCCCGCTCTGCCCCGACTCGACACCTATTTTCCATCACTCATCTGAGAAATTGACACTGTGCACACAAACCCGCTACTTATCTATTCTGCCTCTTTGTGTGTGCGACTTAAAAGTTTAGGTCGTACGAGCGCAGTTGAATTAATAACACAATGTGAGAGACACACACACAATTGACACGTGACTTCACGTGACTCGCTGCCTACGTCATTAGACGTCTTAGTGGTCACAAACGTGTGTGGTGGGGGCAGCTACGTGTAGCAAGAATGTTACTTACAACACTGCGAGTGTGCTTGCTACAGTATTGTTAGTGTTAATACGAACGTGATTCTGTCGAAATGCATGTTGTCGACATCATCACATGGACACAATGAAAGAAGACGTGACGTCATAAATATTTGTGAACATCATATCGTTGGACGTGCATATTTTTCACGTCAAAGAAAAAATGACGTCACATTTTTTCCACATCCATGAATTTACAACTTGCATGCTGTCGACATCATCACACGGACACAATGAAAGAAGACGTGACGTCATAAATATTTGAGAACATCATATCGTGGGACTTGTGATTAACGTGCATATATTTTCACGTCAAAGAAAAAAATGACATCACATGTTTTTCCTCATCCATTTTACAGCTTGTTGACATCACATATAATGTGGTATATCTGATCACGTGATGTCAGAATTATTTGAGAAACAAGGCAATATAAATGACGTCCATGACGTAATGAAACAAGATGTGACGTCAGAAATATTTGCAAAACAAGGCTATATATATGACAACGATCATTATGTGCAGCAACATAAGTGAAAGAACATCATCAGTCCACAACATGACATCAGCTACTAAGAGGCACCAGGAGAAAATCGACAAAGAGTTAGCCAAAAGACACAAACGTAAAATCCACAAGATGACATCAACGAAGAAAAAACTACAAGTGAAAATGGATAAAGAGGCAGCCAAAAGATGCAAACGTAAAATCAGGAGGAGCAAAGAAAGGTCGAGGGCTGTACAACAAGTGGTGCATAAAGAGATGTTGAAAGAGATTGCACAGTGTCAAACGATCAGACCACCAAAATCAACTCGTCCTTGTAAACCAGATGATTACTTGGCATATTTGGTGAGTGACAAATGACAAAATTTTCTTTCTGTAGTACTGTGAAAAGGGTATATATATATATATATATATATATATATATATATATATATATATATATATATATATATATATATATATATATATATATATATATATATATATGGTGTTTTGGGGGTGTGGGTGTTCTTGCTTTCGTATGAGTTTATTAAGGTTGTTTTATTTGTTTGTTTTCGTTTGCCTACAGGAACTTCGAGAAAGGGTTTACCAAGAGTCCAGACTTTTCAAACACAAGTATCCACTGGTATATCTGTACCTCATGAATTGCAAGACAGTGCAGAAGAAAACGTGTTTGGTGAAAACCTCTCTGGAAGTATGTGTGAAGGGAATGGCTAGAATGATGTTCAATACCAACCTTGAAGATAGAGCTGCATCTGCATATAAACTGAATGTGATATGCAAAGCATTGGCAATTTGGGCACCTTTCTTCTCCCCAAGTATGCTACAGGAAGAAGAAGGAGATAAAGCAAGGCCATGTAGATTTCAGTTTTTCCTGACAGTCTTTCCCTGTGGCAGACATTTGCCTTCTGATGATGAAATCAACAAAGTTCAATGTGCATACGAGGACCGTGTTGAAAACTCTTTGGAAGAAAAACCAACCATGGAAGAACTTGTTCTCTTCATGCAACTTGTTACAAATGAAATGCGACAAATGAAGGCCTAATTTAATTAGCCTTGTGATTCGAAAATAAATCTGTTTAATATTAACCACATAACAAAAGTGTATTTCATAGTGCTTTGATTGGTATGTAAGTCACACACACACTTCAACAGAGATGGTTTCTTTTGTTTTTAACATTTTATTTTATTTTATTACACTTTAACTTGTTCCATGGTGAAAGCGAATGGTTTTGACGAGTAAAAATGGGATGAATGTGATTGCACATGCAATGAAGTAGGAGATGTATCTCGTCTTGACAACGTTGTCTTGCTGCTAGATGGCGTTTCACGTGGCGTAGGGTATGCACTAACATTAACATTATACTAGAAGAGTTTAGTCAAGGCTGTATGTAAAGTATGTTCACTCGTCGACGCGTACAAGGTATATAAACTCTAAGGGGTTTTTTGCCCCAACAAATCGTATATCCCTGACTTGATAAATTTGTTTTTATCTTTGCTCATACTAGATCAATACTGTCGGCATGAAGAACTTATTGTATAAACTTCATATCGTCACCCTTGTTATACTGAGTGTCGTCTCCTGCAAATTCTTCTTCGAGCTCAGTTATTCCAACTTCAACTCTAATTGGAAAAAATACTCTTCTATTCCTGTTCATGACATCTTCAGAGGAAGAAACGCTGATGCTAATGTCTCGGTGACGGTTCCAACATGTAAACCAAAGAAAAACATAGCGTTTTCTAAGCTACATAAATGCGGTAGCAGTACAGTTCTTAATATACTGCTAAGGTATGGTGACATGAACAATCTGACCTTCGTTCTCCCGCCTTCAGGAAACTATCTGGGATGGCCCAAGCCATTCGATAAACGAAAAGCGATGAAAGTGCCCTGGAACGAGTATAACATATTTACACACCATTCACGATTTAGCTATGAAGGTATCAGCGCCATTATGCCCCCGAGCACTGTATATGTTACTTGTTTGAGACAGCCCGTATCATTATTTCAATCCTCATTCACTTATTTCGACTTTGGCAATTATGTTGGTCTAAAAGGCCCCGCAGGTTTGAAAGAATTCGCTGACGGTATCGAATATTATTATAATAAATCACATAATGCACGATTATTGAATCCTATGCTGTTTGACCTTGGTATGAACTCAGAGGATATGTGGAACGTGACAAATATTGACAACAAAATTAAATATATAGACGAAACATTTAATTTAATAATGATAGCAGAGTACATGGATGAATCGCTTGTGTTGCTCAAAGAATTGATGTGTTGGGATACAGACGATATTGTAGCATTTTCAATGAATGCACGAGCACCAAAATCAAAAAGTAACATTACTGAAGAAGTGGCAGGAAAGGTACTGAAGTGGCATGCTGGAGATGTAAAATTGTATGACCATTTTAATACAACACTTTGGAAACGTATTGAAAGTTTCGGAAGAGAGCGAATACAAACAGAACTAGCAAAACTGAAATCGAGGCGGGAATACTATTCCAACCATTGTATTGAGAAAGTCATTACAAATGATCCCAAAGTGTGGCGCCCAAATCATGTAAGTGTACAAAGCATCAAAATCAAACCATCTGTAAAGAATGACACAATGTGTCTTGGATTGACGAGAACAGAACTTCCATTCACAGATTATGTCAGGAAGAAACAGTTACAAAATGTGCGTAATTACATTTTTCCTGACAGTCTCTCCCCGTGGCAGACATTTGCCTTGTCAGGATGAAAAGCACAAAGTATGAAGACCATTGAGTTGAAAAATCGACCAAAAACCACTTTTACACACAAAAAAAACTGTTGCGAGTCACACACATATTTCCGTTTACAAATGATTTTTTATTAATCTCCAAAAAACGAACTTGAAAAATTCAGTTTGGCATATGTAAATGTAAGTAACTAACAAAAAAAAACAACCACAACACTGGATGCACACACACGTATTGTGTATTCTACTGCCTAAAAACACAGACAGTCATTAAAACATCTTCAACTAAAAAAGTATTGGAGCGTGCATTTCCTGCTTTTCAATACGCGGGGGGAGTGCAACTCACGAAACATTTTCGAGTGTTTAACATGTAGTATGTAGGCGGCGAAGCACCAGCTCCGTTATAGGCAGTGACAATGACGGTATAGTCGGCCATAGAAGTAAGATTTGTGAAAGTGTGTCCACGTAAGCCACTTTCTAGAATCAATTCTTTGCCGGTTTCATTCGTACCCTTACGAAGATCAAAATGGTAACCCTCGATAACGCCATTGGAAAATACAGGATCTTGTCTAACAACAACCGTCATCTCGACACTGTCCCCTTCCAAGAAAGCAAGACTGATTCTCAACTTTACACCATCGAAAGGCGCAGCCTGGTCTGTCAATACATGTAAGGTGTCACCATAATCGCTCCACGACCCGTTAACGCCGTATTCTGTGCGACATTTTGCGCGGAAGGAGTATGCCGTGTAGGGCTTTAGTGCAACAGCGACGAAAGTGTCTTTGTTGTAGGCGTCGTTGATGTTTTTCCACGTTTGATCTTCAGAAACATCATCTCTGTATTGTAAAGCGTACCCCACCTGCAAATAATCTTCAATCCAATTGTCCGGCTTGCCTACCCTGACGTGTACAGTGTAGGGTGTCTTTCGCACGAGTGTTAGGCTAGCGGGTGGTCTGGTACGCGTCTGCATATCGGGGTTGAACTTAATCTCCTTTTCGTCATGGCCGTAAGCATTCGATACCACAATCCTCATTACGTGGAGGCTGCCGTAGTTGGTCCACCTGTCGAAAAAACACGATCGCCGACCTCTCGTCTCAACGTCTGGACAGTCACGCCATGCTGAAGTTGACTCAAAGTAGTGGCGGTACGTAAAAACCTCTACCGTGTCATTTGTCGAGTCCACCAAATCCCACTCACACCACATCTCGAGAATATTCTCGCTGTAACATTTAAAGTCCGAAATCACTGGTCTCACACCGACGTGCAAATTAACGTTGGCGTAGACCGCATTATGTTTACGACGTCTTCCCCCTACCTTCCTACATGTGTACCGACCAGTGTCAGAATAAGTGATGTTTTCTATTCGGAGGTTCAAGTCCGTCCCGTTCACATTAACGTCGAGTTTAGGTGGTAATTCACCACCTTCATACTGCCACAAAAGTCGGCGTGCATCTCTGCGTCGAGGGTGCCGACACGTAAGGATAACATCGTCACCAACACTGGAGTAAACCTCTTCGGCTTTGATGGAAAGACAGCCAAAACAGGCGATGAGGAAAACAACACAAGCGAGCACAGCAGGCTTCATACTTAGTTGATAATGAGGAAAGATCACCCCTTGCCTTCTTTTATAACCGTGGACTAACCGTCGTAATTTGCATAAAAGACGTGACGAATGTGTTTTACTTGCGTGGATGAAAAAAAAAACACCAGAAAATTTGTTTGTATATATATATATATATATATTTATCACATAAATACGTGCACATGTCGCTCTTTGTTACGCGAGGGAGAAGAAACTTACAGCATTCATGTGGGCATTTCTTTCGATGAAGAAAAAACGAATGGTGGACAAAGGCGTACAGAACTTCCATTCACAGATTACGTCAAGGAGAAACAGCGTTTTTCCTGACAGTCTCTCCCTATGACAGACATCTTCCTTGTGATGATGAAAAGCACAAAGTATGAAGACCGTTGAGTCGAAAACTCGTTGGTAGAAAAACCGACCATGGAAGAATTTGTTCTCTTTATGCAACTTATTACAAATGAAATGCGACAAATGAAGGCCTAATTTAATCAGCCTTGTAATTCGAAAATAAATCTGTTTTATTAACCACATAACAAAGTGTATTTTATAGTGCTTTTATTCTTATGTAATTCACACACACACACACACACACACACACACACACATTTCAACAGAGATGGATTCTTTTGTTTTTTAACATTTTATTTTATTTTATTATACTTTAACTTGTTCCATGGTGAAAGCGACTGGTTTTGACGAGTAAAAATAGGATGAATGTGATTGCACATGCAATGACAACACAAAAAACAATTGCTGTTATTGTAGAAAGGTACACACTGCCTGTCTTATCCGCTCTCGAAGGACGCAATGTCGAATGTACATTTGTCATTGTCATTTTGCCTGTCGACGTTGTTTGTTGTATTTTATTAAAAGTTTTTGAAGATATCTCTGACAATGTTTCTCCAACCGTCGACAATGCTTTATGAGATGTTACATCCGGTGAAAGAGATGGTACTTGCATAGTGGAAGTTATTTCTTGTGAAGTAGGAGATGTATATGGTGACGATGTTGTCCTGCTGCTAGATGGTGTTGTATGTGACGTGGTAGACATTTGAGTCATGTCGTCGTCCAGAATGGATGATGTTGCTTGTAATGTGGAAGTTGATAACGTTATTTCATCTTGTGTATTTTCAATTTCTGCTACCTCTTCAAGTATTTCAGCTGTGATTGATATGTCACGTGATGTAGGGGATGTACCTTGTGGTGACGACGTTGTTTCACGTGAAGTGATAGACATTTGAGTCATTTCTTCCTCCAGAATGGATGATGTTGCTTGTAATGTGGAAGGTGATAACGTTATTTCGTCTTGTGTATTTTCAATTTCTGCTACCTCTTGAAGTATTTCATCTGTGGTTGATATTTCTTGTGAAGTTGGAGATGTATATGGTGACGATGTTGTCATGCTGCTAGATGGTGTTGTATGTGACGTGGTAGACCTTTGAGTCATGTCGTCGTCCAGAATGGATGATGTTGCTTGTAATGTGGAAGGTGATAACGTTATTTCGTCTTGTATATTTTCAATTTCTGCTACCTCTTCACGTATTTCAGCTGTGGTTGATATTTCACGTGATGTATAGGATGTACCTTGTGGTGACGACGTTGTCTTACTGCTAGATGGTGTTTCACGTGAAGTGGTAGACATTTGAGTCATGTCTTCCTCCAGAATGGATGATGTTGCTTGTAATGTGGAAGGTGATAACGTTGTTTCATCTTGTGTATTTTCAATTTCTGCTACCTCTTCACGTATTTCAGCTGTGGTTAATATTTCACGTGATGTAGGGGATGTACCTTGTGGTGACGACGTTGTTTCACGTGAAGTGATAGACATTTGAGTCATGTCGTCCTCCAGAATGGATGATGTTGCTTGTAATGTGGAAGGTGATAACGTTATTTCGTCTTGTGTATTTTCAATTTCTGCTACCTCTTCACGTATTTCAGCTGTGGTTGATATTTCACGTGATGTAGGGGATGTACCTTGTGGTGACGACGTTGTTTCACGTGAAGTGATAGACATTTGAGTCATGTCGTCCTCCAGAATGGATGATGTTGCTTGTAATGTGGAAGGTGATAACGTTATTTCGTCTTGTATATTTTCAATTCCTGCTACCTCTTCACGTATTTCAGCTGTGGTTGATATTTCACGTGATGTAGGGGATGTACCTTGTGGTGACGACGTTGTTTCACGTGAAGTGATAGACATTTGAGTCATGTCGTCCTCCAGAATGGATGATGTTGCTTGTAATGTGGAAGGTGATAACGTTGTTTCATCTTGTGTATTTTCAATTTCTGCTACCTCTTGAAGTATTTCATCTGTGGTTGATATTTCTTGTGAAGTTGGAGATGTATATGGTGACGATGTTGT
Source organism: Glandiceps talaboti (assembly GCF_964340395.1). NCBI lineage: Eukaryota > Metazoa > Hemichordata > Enteropneusta > Spengelidae > Glandiceps > Glandiceps talaboti. The sequence continues at coordinate 13,669,971 of NC_135557.1, forward strand.
CATGCTGCTAGATGGTGTTGTATGTGACGTGGTAGACCTTTGAGTCATGTCGTCCTCCAGAATGGATGATATTGCTTGTAATGTGGAAGGTGATAACGTTATTTCGTCTTGTGTATTTTCAATTGCTGCTACCTCTTCACGTATTTCAGCTGTGGTTGATATTTCACGTGATGTAGGGGACGTACCTTGTGGTGACGACGTTGTTTCACGTGAAGTGATAGACATTTGAGTCATGTCGTCCTCCAGAATGGATGATGTTGCTTGTAATGTGGAAGGTGATAACGTTATTTCGTCTTGTATATTTTCATTTGCTGCTACCTCTTCACGTATTTCACGTGATGTAGGGGGTGTACCTTGTGGTGACGACGTTGTTTCACGTGAAGTGATAGACATTTGAGTCATGTCGTCCTCCAGAATGGATGATGTTGCTTGTAATGTGGAAGGTGATAACGTTATTTCGTCTTGTGTATTTTCAATTTCTGCTACCTCTTCACGTATTTCAGCTGTGGTTGATATTTCACGTGATGTAGGGGACGTACCTTGTGGTGACGACGTTGTTTCACGTGAAGTGGTAGACATTTGAGTCATGTCTTCCTCCAGAATGGATGATGTTGCTTGTAATGTGGAAAGTGTATGTAGAGTGTTTAGTGATGTAGGACAGACAATGTCCCTTGTTGCCCACTCGTTGAACCTGTTTTGACAATAAAGGTGCTTGAGCCTGCAGTCACACGCACAGTTATTACGTCTGCACTGAAAGGCACTTCCGTTCCAATGCCTCAAACACATGTCTGTAGATATACATGATTCCCTCTCTTGTGTGACTGTCGTCCCAGCATCACAATGGCATTCTTGTGTACCATTCTCATACAGCTCTCCCATATGACAGGTTTTTAGTGTTCTATCCGTCATCCAGGAAAAGCATGTATCTGACGTGGAGAATGTTTCATAATCTGTACAGTTCTGCGAAAACACGTCCCATGATTTACAGTTGACTTCCTCAACAGAAGCAAACCTACAATTAAGTGTCACAATCAGTCTGGTTGTTTGGGGCAGTGAACATGATAGAGAATATTCGCCTGATGTGCTGTTGCAGTTGCATTCACAATGTCTGTTGCTGCATACGATACGTTGCCTACCGTAATACACACAATCAGTTGACAATCTGCATGTGCCAAGGTGCTGACCATCACTGCATGGGCAACCATTGCTGTTTGACATACACTGTGGTATTATCTTTCCGTCACCGCCATGTGGCCAAATGCCACAAGATGGGTCAGGGAGCTGCATTTCACAAGATTCTCCAACCCTGCCTTGTTGTCTACACAGACAGTTGCTATTGTTGGTAGCAAGGTTTTCAATGAGAAAACCTTTGCCGCTTGCACACGGTGTTTGGGTTACATCATAAAAATGTATGTCACTGATCTTCTCACTGAATGCAAGACAAAGTGTCAAAAATACCAAAAGGAATAGTAAACGAGTTTTCTCTTCCATTCTTTTGTATTTTATTTTATCACAATATATATATATATATATTGCATAAATACATTACTTCCAGAACTATGTTGTGTGTGATAATGTTACTTGATGATGTTTGATCCGAATGACTAAATTATATGTCAAAGTGGCAAACACAATTAGAAACGTCAATCCGATGATTACTCCAATGACTATCCCAATTATGTTGTGTTGTTTGTGACGATCAATATTTTCTCCACTCTTCCTCTCTGTGTTGGTATTGGTGTTGTCACCAGTTTTGGTATTCCTTATGTTACTCTCACTTGGTTTGGTTTTCGGCTTTTTGGGACAGATTAATTTGCCAAGTATTTGTTTTACAGGAAGCTGACATGCCCAGACGCCTTTTTGTTTACCTTTGTCCAGACACAAACAGTTACAGTATTTGACTTTGCAAGTGTACGTTGGATGAGTATCCAGTGCTGTGAAACGCATATGTTGAAGACATGTGTCTGTTTGATTCATGTCGTGTGGTAATACTGGACAATTGGCAGTTTCATTGAAACAATCACACTCCTCCCCTTCGTCGAGAGCCATGCATTCTGGTCTACCAACATCTTCTGTCCACCGTTTATGCCAATACCACTGTGCAACACATGGTGATGATGAAACCATAATACCATTTTTTGGCTGAATTGTTGATGCGCTTCTCTTTTCTGTGATAGGGGTTGGTGTTGTTGTGTGTTGTTGTCCGTTGGGAGTAGGACACAAATATTGAACTCGATACATCTCTACAGGCTGTGTTTCGCCACATTGAAAAGTACCCTGTCCTTGTGAACAACGACAGGTACACAATTGATGTTCATAGAACATCTGAAACTGATGTGTGGAAGTTTTAGTTGTGTTGATGTGATCACCGAATTTATAACATGCCGTATCGTCGCAAGTACACGTTGTATGACATGCTATGTCTCCAAATGCAATCAATGACCTCGAGTCTTTGGGTAAGACATAGATATCATCTCGAGGAACACATTCACATGAAACCATGTACACGAGAATGCTTAGAATTAAAACACACAAAGACAACACCTTCATTTCTCTCTTTTCTTTTAAAAGTTTCCAATTTGTTTTACGTTAGTATAGATTTTCCCGTCACGAAAATCCTACACTAGTTTTTCTACTGTCCTTTCTCTTAAATTGGAACATGATGTGGATGGAAGGGGTTGGTCTCCTTTATTGACTGGATTTTTATCTTTTTTTGTTGTTTGTTCTTTTGGCCTGGACACTTTTATGTCAGGGGGTAGTTTTCCACCATAAGATGCCATGGACAGTGCCGACTTGATGGATACTGGCTCGTAGTGGCTATGGACGCCTATTAAAATACCGTGATAAAAAACAAGGAAAAACACCCTTATGCTCCACGACATGTACATCACTTTTGACCAAAAGGGACCTAGTCTGTTTTTAGGGCAGTTGTACACGTCTGTTCTTGCTGGACTCGTTCGAAGAATAACCTCCATGCATTCCTCCTCACTACTGTCTAACCTGTAACATTCTGGGAATAAATGCGTGTTGTCAAATAAACAAGGACCTGTTAACAAAAATATGCCTCGTTTTGCAAAATCGAGCAGGGCAAAAGCAACAGATGTTATGGCTATTGTGTACGTGACCATAGATAAGCATCGTCTGATTGCATCGTTGTGTTTTGCATTGGACACAAGTCTTCTTCCTTTGTCTTCTCTCAGAGAGTAACTGAGCAGGCAACAGGCCAAAAAGGGTATAGTGGGTAACCAACTGATCATACTGTAGCTTTCATACCCTGGCAGTGCCTCCACAAACAGACATGCACACAACACAACAGTGGCCACAAGATAGCGTTGAAACGGTATGACACCATAGGCTAACTCTTTGATATTGCCTTCGTATATGCAAAACTGACTGTCTGTCACACATCTTGGACGTCCTTTCGTGCGTATGTGCAAGAGAAGCGGTAAAATGCCACTTGGAATGTATCTGAATACACACATTGTTAAGTAATACAAAGCAGATGCTCCATTACCTAACCGAACTTCGGGACACCGCTGGTGTTCGATATCAAGTCTTGAAGGACCGTCTGTGATGATTTGGTGGCATTCGCTCAGGGTGTTATTGTTGCAGCCGAATGCCTGTTTTGCAATGGCTATGTGGTCACCGTCTGACAAGGCACAAACACTCAAGTGGGTAAATATGTTGTAAAGCAGTGACAAATTACCACTCACAAAAAGGACGATGCAGTTTAACCAAGCCAGTTTGCTGAAAACTTGATAAGTGACCGAATCTCTGACTTCATGGGCTTCAGTTGCAAACCTGGCCAGAAGATAATAGCTGGTGGCAGGTACAATGACCTGCCAATCCACAAGGGGATAGATGTCTATTTGAATGAGAACTTCAATGATCCATGTCAGAGAAAGACAGAGGAGAATCAATATTGAAATGCAAACTTCTCTCATTTTGTTTTCATTTTTATTTTATTTTTCATAACCTTACAACTCATTTATACATTCTTTTGTGACATTGCAAGTGGCGATATTGGAATTTCCGTACACAATTTATTTTGCCCTATGATCATCATAGACCTGAAACTTTTCCACACTCCACGGCATGCTCTGTGGAAATCGTCCAAGTAGGCTAAATCCCAGCCCGAAGATTTCAAGACTCTTGCCAAGGTGTCTTCGTTTATTATGCTATCTAATGTCATACATTCAATGTTGTTGATGGACTTGGCTTTCCCCTTCAGTAGAGGTCTGAATCCCTTTTTGGTTTCTTTTCGTTTCAACTGTATGATCACTTTTGGCATGTCGACTGATTGTATTAGCTGCATGTTTTTGTTTTCTAGGTACAACCTCAAAGCTGGGAACTCGTGTAAACCTTCAGTCATTTGTTTGGCAGACACTTCAATAGACCTGAACCTGAATGGAGCAGCTTCCCTCGGCAATGGCAATCGTAATGTCTGCCCATTGCATGTAACAAGCCATGGTAGATGTGAGAAAAGCATCAACATTGTGCGATGGTAGTGTTCATAGTGATCGAATGTGTCAGTTTTCAAATCAAATGAACAGTCTCTGATATCAACAGTTATACGTTTTCCTGTTTTTGCAGAGTAAACTGGTATGTTTGAATATGCACATTGATAGGGATTGTCTGGATCTGTCAGTGTCAGTGCCTCTTCGTATGTGTCAAACCTAATATCATCAATGTCACAGTCTAGTCTTACAAACACAGATGTTGGTATGTGCCATGCAGTGAGTGTTATCCAATTATCACTCCCTTTGTCTTCCATCCTTTCTCGTTCCTTAGCAAAATGATGTTGTTCGTAAATAGTAGGTATGAATGAACGTGTGAATAAGTGGAATTAAACCACGATGGCTCATTTGTCCTACAAGGGTTGTGAAACAAAACCAAAAAGACTTGTCGCGAGAAAGGACCATGACGAAAATAAATATGACAAATACGACAAATACGATGCAGTGGTTGATATGTTGAGTGACCTTTGTTTGAAAGTGGATGACGGTAGTGGGCAATCAATCAAACCACTTGCTTCTGTCAGACCTCAACCAATTCCAACACCTACTAACAAAGAACCTCGACCATCAGTGCTGTATGCTAAGAGAGCAGTTGGAGCAGAGTGTAAAACGGAAGCCTTTTTAGGTCTAAGTGGTCGTCAGTCACCTAAAGTCGTATTTGCTTCTGAAATAGACTTGCCTGAATATGACGTTGCACTCGACATGTGTTGGACTGAGAGTGACTGTGTTTTGGACGAAAGAAAATCAAACCATCATATCGATCTCACCAATGCAGCTTGCAAATACGACGCACTCATGAGAAATATAGGTCAATCCCCCGGGAAGACTGTCTGGAGATTGTTCAATCCACGTCTTGTCAAACAAGTGAGACTTTTGTCTCCTACAAGGTTTATGGTAATGAGAAAATGGAAACCTGTTGAAGCTCCTTTGTATGACAATGATTTCCTGCAGTGGGAAAGAGACAGGGACATCTCTTGTTCTATGTTACCGTTTGTTCTCCAGCCAGAATGCAAAAACAATGAGTACACATTACATGTACATGAAGAACTTTGTAAGAAATTCGGTGACTTCTACAACCCCATTTTTGACATGATTGATGTGGAATCGAGCGCGCGGCGTCTTCGTCGAACCCCCAGTTCTCTTTCTGACTACATTCTTCAGACTTTCTCTGCATGTGACGTGTTTCCACCCAGTGGCTGCTGGCTTTCTCCCCAAAGTGCCACTTACAGAAAAGTTGCTCTGTGGAAGTATTCGGGCTTCAGGCCAGTTGATTTGTTTTCCCACAATGGTGACAATCTAGAGAGACACGTGGTTCGACATCACCCTGTGAGATGCGAATTGTATTTACATGATGGAAATCATGCCAAATGCTGCAGACCTAGTCATTTGTGTTACGGTTCCTGTAGGGCCAATTCAAGAGATATGGAACTGAGAAGAGCAGTGGCAACTTTTCTTTCTTTAATAAAGACTGACACACGTGACTTCACATGGAAAACTGTCCGTCAACACGTGGACGGTTTAGCTAAGTTGTTAAGATTAGAACCCTAGATAAGAGAGGGGGAAAAAGTCAAAAAAAGAAACCATTTTTTGTTTGTGTATTCATTTATTAACTTTTGTATTTTGTGTTCAAATGAATATTCAAAAAATTGGCACGGGATAAGTATTTTGTACTGTTCTGTCTTCCTCTTCATCTTCATCTACACTTTCGACGTACTTGCATTTCATGCTTGTGTCTTCATTGTAGCGAAATCTTGGTTTCTCTTTTGTTTTTGGCATGGCAAATTCTACTGTGTTTTCGAATCCTTTTTTAGAATGCAGGTATTCCGCGGTTCGTCTTTGTGGGAAGTACTCTTCGCTTAAACTTTCGACATTCTTGAATTTCATGCTTGCATCTACATTATAGCGAAATTTTGGTTTCACTTTAACTTGTTGCATGGCAAATTCATCTGTGTATTCGATTACATTTTTAGAACACATTTTATCGAAAAGGTTCTGCACATTTCGTTCTTCTACTCTTCGTGGTAAATACTCTGTGTACTCTTTGAGTGTGTACTTGGGTTGAGTTTTGTCATTGTATTTGAGTGGTGGACGAGATAGCGACTTCCGTATGGTGGACTTCAAATCCCCAATGTCCCGTGACGATGAAAGTTGTATTTTCTGAAGTTTGAGACTCACAGTTTCACGTGCATTTGACATAGATTTCACATCAAATGTATTTTGTGATATCTTCGTGTCTGTACATAGTTTGAACTGAATGATGTCCAACTGTTGTCTTTGGTATATTGCAGTGCGGCATATTGGACATGAAAATTGAGACGTTTCTTCGTCCATGGCATTTACTCTTAAATTCTCCTGCAGACATGACTCGTGAAACAAGTGACAGCCGTTCCAGTCGTCGGACTGGTGTTGACTGTTTGCATAACGAATCAGTTCGTCATCTGACTGGTCAACACCTAGACGCTTTCTGAGTCTCTGGCCAGCACAGTTAAGGCCCTGCAGTTCCCTGTTGGGTCCCAAAGGTTCCAAACATAGTGCACAGTCTGCTCTCTCCCACTTTCGATTTGAAAGGGGTCTTTCCTCATCATTGTCATCTCTGTCACTGTCATCATCACTGACTCTGCAACTGTCTCCACTGCATTGTGCTACAATGTCGTCGTAAGCTGTATCTCTGTCAACATATACAATGCACTTGTATGGGTCGTTTCGTTTAAAGTAGCGTTTCAGGAAAAAAGAATTCTTATGACCTCTCTCGTTTTCGTTGAGAAGTTTAAACAATTGCTGTAAACACTGAATCCATGTCTGTCTAAATGTAGTGGGGCTTCCCAAGCTTTTGACCAACACTTGCGACTGTATGTGTTGTTGGAGAAACAGTATTCCTTTCTGGCTCAAAAGGAAAAAATTGTTCAGTGTTTGCACGATTAGAGTCTTCATTTCAAATGCCCTGCTGTGTTCAGGATTCTCTACAGTTACTATTTTTTCCATGATGTTGCACACGTCCACAAAACAATCAGATCCGTGGACTTTGATTTTCGTTGGCTCTAACAGAATCAACTCATCATTGCTGTCGTCACAAGCAGGTTTAAGTTGATCGATCTGGTTGAAGAAATGTTTCTTAAGGGACGGGTTTTCCATTGGGAACATGCTCGATTTCTCTCTGCTTTTGTTGCCTTGGGCTGGAAAGCGAAGTTTGATAACCCCGTCATCGTGTTTTCTTTTCACTTGTCTGGGATTATCATGGATGTTAGTGTCAGTTGCTGTCGACAGCTGCAAGAAATCTGTTTCGGGATGATTTGATGGATAAGCTTTGACACTGGAAACCATTTTGGTCAAGTACATTTTCTTTGCATCTGTGTTGTCATTGCTTGGTGATGTTCGACCCTGGATGAGTCTGTTAGTTAGAATGGATGAGCGCAGACTTCCTGTCTGTGGGTCGTTTGCATCATTTACTAGTTCCATTTCTAGGACCTGATTGGATGTAGAACTAAAGTCTCTGCCACCACATCTTTCTAGCGAGTTCTGAAAATCCGTTTCTGCCAGGTTGAATGCTTTCCACGATTGGTTTAACGATACAGCCTCTTCACACTCTCGTTGAAAGTTAGCTATAGTATTGTTTTCCTCTGTTCTGTCTCTGATCACACCCAACCACATGTTATACAGAGATTCAAATTCTTCTTCAGATAACATGCGAGACATACTGATGTCAAGATGTTGTTGTCGCCTGGCCAAAGTCCTTTTCAAAAGTGTTATAACATCGGTGTCATGTGATTTCTGCATAAACTCTCTCAACCGCTTTATTTCCGCTTTTAACCCGTTTCTTTTCACTGTGTTTTGCACATGCATTTTTACAAACTCCTTACTTTTTTCTGTAAGGCTGGGTAGCAGCCTGCATGCTTCCCTGTGTCGAAGTCGTTCGTTTCTGTCCAACCACCTACACTCGTCGAAAAACCTGTAAAAGTTAGCCGTTTCACAAGTGTCCAGTGCATGCGTTTCCTCAATTTGTTGCTCAGACAACCCGTGCTTTTCAAACAGGTGACGTGTTACATACCTTTCATTAGCAAACCTGTCATTGCAGTCTCGCATTCTACAGCTGAATCTAAGGCCCAACAGCACGTCTGCAATTTTTGGATGGTTTCTGACATCTGCTGTTGGTTCAAATGTCTGTAGTAATGATAACACACATCTCCTCTCTTCTGGCTGATCTTCGAATTCTAGATCGCCATGACTCAGGTGGTCCCCTTTCATAAAAACTCTGACGTTAGCAGATGCCCAGTCATGTGCCAAGAGGTACAGTTCGATACCAATGCCACTTTCGACTTCATATCTTTGCTGCAAATGTTTTATCAATTTTTTGAATGACACAACACCATGCTTTTCTTCAGATACAAACATGACACTGTCTGTTACAATGCTTTTTGGAATCTTGGCTAAGAGTGTTTCTTCTCTTCTTGGCAGAATGGTTATTTTGTTGTTACCTTGACGACAATTTAGAAATGAACGAAGTCTACCTAGCAAAAACACATAAGCCTGAAAACAGAAACCGTCCTCCTTTAATTCATCAACTGAAATACACTGGCCAGAATTCAACATGCCCTTTAGTGCCTGCCACGTTTTGTCCATGAGAGGAGGGCTACCAACCACAAGGGAATGGGGAGCATCAAGGTAGGTTTTGGCCATAGTCATGGTCCCATCAAGTCTGTTGATGGTGTAAAATTTATCTAAACCGTTGATGTCACACAGTCTTTCATGCCACACTGAAGACGTCTGTATACTTTTGCTACCACCTTTAAGTCTTTTGCCTTCCGAGAAATCATCCAACAGAGGATTGTTGTTCACTGTACAGACACTGTTGAACGCACTACTGTTGGAATATACACCATAGACAACAAACTCCCTTTGATGCATGACCATTTCCCTGACTATGTCATACAGGTTACATGGTTTGCCATTCTGCACAACAGGGACTTCTCGAGCCAAGTTTGCTATTTCGACAAGTGTTACACAGTCTTGGCTACTTGTTATTTTGAATATTTTTTCGAGAAAATTGTCGATCCGTATGGGGTCGACAGCTTTTAACCTGCTCCACGTCTTTTCAAGGGACTTGTTTAGAGACATTAAACAGCAGCTCTTGTTACTCGATCCACCCCCTAACCCCCTCAATACAGTTTTGTCTAAATCTGGGTACAACACACCACTTTCCATCTTTCGTTTTCCAAAAGTATACGACACACGCTAATATGGATGTCTTTTAAAACAAATAACACTACAACACGATGTCTTTTTCAGTGTGTACGACAGGTTTTAATATCTGTATGTTTGTGAATGGTCGCCTGGGAATAAACCTTCATCGGCATCCATAACAGCCTCTGGCTCTAGCAGTGATTTTGTTTCACTCAAATCAGTCATTGTCATGTCATGACTTTGTTTGGTACCTCGCAAATCTATTTCTTTTGTCAGTTTTCTGTGGTGGTAAATGTGAGTGAACAAGTGTATGAAAGATAACACTAGCACAGCTATTAGCAATGCCTTGACCACACCAGATGTGAAGACTTGACACCAGCCAGAATCCCTGTATTCAGTGGTCAAGAAACACATTGGCACGCTTTGTGCAGTCACTGTCCAGATAGCCACAACTAACAATGGATAAGCATGTACAGCAATACGTTCCCATGACATGGGTTCATTCAGGGCTACAAGTAACGAGTCTTCACCCTTCAAACCACGGTAAATCAAGTACAAAACGTTCAATACGGTCATGCTGAAATCCAAATACATTGGATAAATACAGAATTTGAAAATACCGTACAAGTCAGTCATTTTGCAAGGATCACCACCTGCCATATTCCCTTCGACTACCAGCATCACAGCGGCAATGGTGAAAAAAACAGCATATATGAACTTTTGTAAGTTGAGCAGTATGTGATCGTGCCAAGCTCGCAGGCCCTTCTCCCTGTAGCAGTCAATAATTTCATCATCTAATCTTCTGAAACTGTCAATTGTACGATCAAACACATTCCTAAACTTTCGTTGCACACGAGTTTTAATGCCTTTCTTGCTGCCCCCAAAAGTACTAGGACGAGCACTCTTACCAACTTTCCTGGTCGAAATCATGTTGCTCAGAGCTACTACTAATGACCTCTCAAACAACCCACGTTAATAGAAGTAATACACCTCAATGACACGAACGCAGTTTTTAGCTGATTTAGATTCTAGAGATTTGAGAAATCATCGGTTGGACCACCTTCTCCAACATAAAAAATATAGCATTGTCAGAGGTAAAGGCGGATTTTATGCAGACGGGACTCCTTTGTTAGGACTTACGAAACAAATCGACCCACACCATACGCCCCTGAAGTATTTCCATCGTCGGTCTTGGAAAAAGAAAAAATGTTCTAAATCTGGACTTCATCCGCATGCTGCCATGAATGTTGGTAAAGCCATAGACTTAAAAGTTCAAGCTAAAATCAAACACAATGACGTAACACATTGCCCATCTGTTCAAACCATCCTCTCTACACTAAAAAAAAAAGGTTACCTTCCACTCGTTTGTCAATTACCCGTGACTAATTTTAGGCATGGAATGAACCAGGCAAGTGTAGCTTTGACTGACATTGTTGCTTTTCATGTAGAAACCAAACATTATACTGTTATCGAACTCAAGACAACAACAAGGAGTCACCGGGATATCATTGAAGAGCACAAATCAGCAAAGAAAAACAAAACCACTCGATACAAACGTTCGTTTTTCTCTAAAGCCGTGCTCCAGGCTCAAATCGGTTCTGTCATGTTAGCAAACACATACAGTCTCGGCAGAGTCTATGCTTTGGTCGCTATACATTCCATGCAAGAAAGATACACTTACATCCACTTTATGGGCTGTTTTTCCAAAACCACAGATTCATTCTCATGGATTTTAGGGTATGAATAAGAGAAAACGTTTATTCAATAAAAAAAAATAAAATTAAAAAATAAGATTCTTTTGTGTGAGCAATTTATGTAGTTTGCCATGCATTTGTCAAGTTAATGGTACATGTCAGCGTATGACAAAAGTGTTGTTCGGTTGCCCTAGAGGTTTAAATTTCTTGCGAGCTCCAGTTTCAATGAAATACGGATCGGTTCTTTTTGTAGACAATTGACATGTGTTAGGGTCCATCAACACCATTCCTTCATCTTCGCGAACTGTTGCAATGTTGAGGACATCTTGGAAAGTGTTTGAACTATGCTCGTTTTCTCCATAGTAGCCTTTGTTCAGTGTCTTATATGCAAGGTCGCATTTCATGTTGTCATGGTACTGTCTTCCTTGAACTGCAATGTTAGATTCATTGTGGAAACCATTGGTATCCACTGGCCGGTGAAAAGTATCAATACCAACTTTGAACTGTGTGATTGGTGCCTTGGCCTGCAGAAAACTCTTGTATGTTCCATACTGGCTTTCCTGAAAAGACCAGAGAGGGTGGCGCATGTTTCCTAAAATGACCTGTGCCTCTGACAGTCCTAGAGTGCCCCAAGGGTTGTTTGTGAAGAAGTCCTGAACCTCGTCAATTGTACACGGACCCTTTGCTGTGTTGCCATCAGAATGGGAAACGCGTCCATTGACTGGTTGTATGTGACTCCACTCTGTAATGTCTAACGAAGGACACATGGGCACGGCCACAAAGTCACCTTTACTGTCTTTGTTGAAAGGGTCCCATATGTCTGTACCCATACCACCTCTATATCCCAGGCCTGCGACATGGTGTTGAACTCTTGTGTTGTTAATTGGGTCTTTGTCCACTGCCTCTGCCTCTAAACGTATGTTTGTCATGTAGCTAGACGAGTTGGTGTGGTAACTGTCTGTTTTACAGTTTCCACAAAATAGGTATCTGTTCTGTCGTCCCGACCTTGCCATAGCTATCCCACACGTCGTTTGCTGCACTGTGCGAAACAACAGGAACCCCGTGTTCAAATACACGCCTGCATTGCCAAGTGCCCTGGTAGTTGCAGGGTTTTGCAACATGCTTATGAAGAGAAGTGTGAAACATTTCACCAATAACCCATATGCAGAAGAACATATCCAATCGGTTCTGTACGAGTAGTTGTCATTAAGAAAGTGATCACCTCTTGCGTACTCTTCGCTACACATTCCTTCATTGTAACACAATAACGGGCAGTAGACAGATACAAGGAATTTATGTTGTGGTTGGATGAATGATGGGTCAGCTATAGTGTTAAAAGTCTTGCGAGCCACCAGTGATTTGAAGTTACTGTTGTAATTGTACACTTCCTCGTTGAAGTTGATGTTGACATGGTCGACAACCCTAACCAGATTGTTGCCCAAAGCTTCCTCCAGACTGTTGCAACCAGCAATGTAGACGACAGGTGAAAACGATCGGAGAACAACATTGTGATAAAGGGAAGCCTTGTGGAGCTGAATATCCATGTGCTCCTCATGTGGTGAATGGTCTCTGAAGTTTTCTTGGAGAGTAGTGTGACCCAACTGGTGAAAGAGCCAACTGTGCGTGGTGTCTTGTCTTGCCCTCGTTATGCTCTTGTACTTTTCATAAAGTGTCTCAACAAATGCCAATATGATTGTAATGTTGATTATGGCCGATTCCAATGGATCTAGACTATTGTCATTTCTTTCTTTTGTCTTGCCTTCTCTGTTTGAAACCAGCTGACAGAAATGTCTCACCATCAAAAGTTGGTCATAATTAGTGAAATGTGTTAAGCCATTGTTAGATCTGACATCACCAATCACAGCTTCACTCAACCTTCCTACATTTTCCACTTGATTGTTGCCCATTGCTTCTTCGAAACGTGTGGCGTCAAACAAATCCAGTGTGTTGAAATCCTTATCTGTCCACTCGAGAGAGAGACAGTCTTTCAGGTAGTTACATAACAAGTCCTCGTCTTCACCATCTTCGCCATTCACCATGCACCTGGACATAATAGTCATACCCGAAACGATATCACCCCTGTCCACAGGACAAGAACTTAAGTTACTGTGTCCATAGGTGAAACTTGGACGAAAACTCCGTCTCTCTGGATCATAGAATACCTTGCGACTTGGGTCTAACAGACAACGTTTGTTTCGCAAATCTAATGGTAAAGCAAAACCTTGGTTATACTCTTCAGGTGAGATGTTTCTCAATACCATGAAATCTACACTGTTCAATAGGTTGTTGTATACCCTGGCATTGTAAGTTTCTGGCAAGAAGTAACCACTCTTCTCCATGATATCACTTAGAGTGATACGAGAATCACTTCTCTTTTCAAAATCAGTCACTATTATCGAATTCCAATCCACTGAGGCTATTTCATTGAAATCAAACAAACCCCCTTGTCGGTGAAGCAAGGGATTGTATCCAATCACATTGAAGCTCTTGAAATGGGCTTCCAGTTCACTCAAATTATATGTGTGCCCATCGATTTTTGCATCAGGGCACGGAATGATGTATTTCATTTTCCCATTAACCATGGTCCCCAATGTAGGTGGTCCTTCCTTGTGACTGAGATAACTGTTGGGTTTAATGCCGCTTTCAAGGACTGTACCACTTTTGGACGTACACATGAAATAGACTTCTCTGTCATTGTCCCAGATTTGTAAAGAGTCGGATGCTTCAAAGACCATGGTACTCATCGCCCCTGCAGCCACTGGATGACAAATTATCGTATCAGCATCACCAAAGTTCTGACTGGAATAATTCAGACTATTGTCTAGATCAATGCTGAATCAATTGCCATGATATTTGGTGGGTATATTACCTTGAGGGTCTAGTTGGGAAATTGTTCAAATCAAAATGATATTACCACCGATGTGTGATTTGTGTAAAAAAAATTGATTTTTGGTCAAAGACTTAAACCCAAAAGGTAATGGGCAGATCGGTCTGAAATTTAGTGAGGAATATTCTTAGGGGTGTTTAGATTAAGAACTGTTAACGACATGATGATCCCATCAATGATATGCAAATTAGGGCTAAAAATGTGTCTTTTTGGTCAAAAATCTTTAATTCCAAAAGTAGCAGATTGGGCTCAAACTTAATGGAGATGGATCTAGGGGTGTATGTATGAAGAAATATTAAGCAAATAGTAATTTCATCAGTGATATGCTAATTAGGTGTAAAAATGGGAATGTGGTCAAACATTTATCTCAAAAATACTTGGTTAATGAGACAAACTTGGTGAGATGTTTCTAGAAGTGTTATTCTGCAGATTTTCTTCAAAATATTTTGAGACAATTGGCCCTAGCAACCATGTCCACGCCCTTAGCAACAACCAAATGGCAGTGTATTTTGGTCAAATAACAACATCATCTAGTAGGCAAGTGAGTAAACATTCAAAAAATATGCAAATATCCTAGCAACCATGAGCATGCCCGTAGCAACAGCCAAAAGGTCGCGTATTTCAAAGATAACAGGAATTGAAAAACAAATGAATAAACATTCAAACAATGTATGCAAATGTGCCTAGCAACAAGACCACGCCCATAGCAACAGCCAAATGATCATGTATAATGCAAAGCTAACAGGGATTAATAGACAAATGAATAAACATCCAAAAAATGTATGTAAATGTGCCTAGCAACAAGACCACACCCGTAGCAACAGCCAAATGATTGCATACATTGTGTATATTGCAAAGATAACAAGAGGGTTAGATAGGCAACTGCATAATCATTCAGCAAATGAACACTTATACCTAGCATGAATCAGCAAGTGGGTAAACAATTTTAAAAACTGTACAGTTGTGCTACAATGCCATTGGTGCTATTTTTTTAATTATTCCAATTTGAATTTTAGTGTGTAACATTTTGAAACACTTGGATGATTTTCATCAGTGTTCTGGATAAATTATCATTTCTCTCTATTTTTCATTGATTGAAAATCAGTACTTTGTGTGAAAGATTTTTCTTCACTGTGCACTTGTCAAAATAATCCAGACCGCAACCTGTAAACATTTCTAGAACTCATAGTACTCCTTTGGTATTTACTGTAGAAAGTGATACTGTAAGTATTGGTAACATGCCATGGGATCCGTAGCCTGCAGAATGGCCGGCAAGATCAAAGGAATCAATTAAAAAATTTCTGTTACACTGAACCATCACTCAAGCAAAACTCAAAGATTTCAAAAGAGCATTTAATATATTTCTAAGAGAGATGCCATCTCGAAACTTTCACAGTCTCTTTACAATAGTACCTTCTGTCAAATTTATTTACGAAGTTTTACATACCCTTGAGACACTTTGTTCTGTTTACTGATCTGTCAACTGTAAAAGACACAAAGTTACTTATAAATCATATTATAAATACATAAGTATCAATATGTTTCATAAGTTTATCAAATTTTGTATATTGCTACAAAAATGGGGGATGCAATCTATATATATTTGCCTTTATCATTTATTTATTGTATTAGTCATACTTTGAAAACTTGATAACTCTCGTGACAATTCTACCTTTCTTCACTTTCAGAATAAAGTCGGTAAATATGGAATGACCACCGCATTCCCACAAATGGCTTGTCAGTTTGCGGCAGTTGCTAAAGATTCGCCTTTTCACTCAAAGGATCATCATATTGTGTATGGTGTTTCAGCATGTGGTGTAGAAGGGATACTTCTATCAAGAGGTCATATTTGCAAGAGAATGGTACAGAGATCAAAGAAATGTTTAAGGGAAGGCCCGAAATTTGAAGGATCTCATGTGTTTTTTAGATATTTGACATTCCCTTATGAGAACAATGATATTTATATTTTACTGAGTATGTACTGGGCTATCAAGGCTGTTGTGTTACTTGACAGGGAAAATGTGAAGATCCAGACATGTTACAGGAAGAATTAACTGACTGTCTGTTTTGTTATGCTGTAGCAGACATGTAATCTTGTTGGTTATCAGTGGGAAAGTAAACAATTAGCCAAAGTTACAGTGGGTTGAAAATACCCTAGAATACGGCAAGTGAGCAACCATACTGTTACACTGTAATGGTCGCGATCTGAAGGATAGATTGTATGCAAATAAGGGTGTTGCGAACTACAGTACATTGTACTTCCTGCAACAGAGCAAGTGTTTGAAAGTATAAAAACATGTGGGGTTATACTTCCATGCTGCAAGCAATGACTGATTTCTCCAGCATTCACATTGACAAATGTAGCCCTTACGTCGGAGATCCTCCAGAGCTGTATTGACCAACAGCTCCGGCGTAAATAACACAACAGATCCACCGCCATTGCCCATTCACAGACACACAAATTCCCTCCAGAGTTAATCTAAGTCACTGATTCTCCAGAGAATGTGTGTTAATGTGAACACACCTCTTGCCCAGCTGCCAACTTGAACTTCATGAATTCCTAGTATCACATCACAAATACACAAATACATAGTGTTTTACACTATGAAAATACAGTTCATGTATATAATTACAGTTTTAATTATTTTGAAAACGATTAAAGACTAACAACTTAAACTTCCTTTATGTTATCATTATTTAATAACACAGTAAAGCAAGAAAACACTAGTACCTACTTTTAATATGTGAAACGTTTACAACTTCAACTTTAATACTGCTCTGATGTCCTAGTCTAGATCCTGTACAGTATCACTATGACCATGGAAGTATACTTCCATGCTATGACTCACAGTATAGTCAAGGTCCTGACGAAGGCTGTTAATTATGGTTCAACCACATAGTGAGTGTGGCGCTAAAAGCGCATGTCACTAGTAATAATGGGCTGTCATCACTGCTTATTAAATATTCATTTGGTTCAGCTGTTTTGATGATGTCCAATGTCCAACCAGGTCTCCACAGCCAGTCCTTTTAAACTAAATCATGTGGGGACACAACAACATAATCATGTTTATATGAACGCTGTAGGAGGCAGCAAAGGACTGTGTGCTGATTGAGGGATTTTGACCAGACTGGGTTAGAAATCAGTCTAGTCATCCAGACTGCTAATGTCCGGTCATAAAATAACAAACTTAACATCATGTATGGTATTGACAACTCATACAACTTTAAGTTAGTCTAGGTCCAGACTGGCACCACATTACATACTCAATGTACTCCATTTACTATCCCCAGTCTAGTCTAGGTTCCAATGATCGCACAGATTTTTGTGCTACCTCCTACAGCATTCATATAAACATGATGACGTCCTCATGTCCCTATGTGATTTTAGTTTAAACAGACTGGGGGAGGAGTTATCCTACAAACATGAGAAAGGTCGAAGACGTTGGTGAAGATAATGTCAATTTGTGATGGATTACTACTGACATGCACCAATCATTCTTCGCTCACCATGGGGTTCAAACACAGTTGACACCTTTTGCACACTTCATGCAAGCAAACACAGTGCTCTTTATTCGCCAGCTGTATTTGTACTTGTACTTTCATCAGAACATTTTGTAAACAAATTGCATTCACATTGAACATAAAATTGAAACTTTTAAATTACTTCCAGTACAATAACATACACCAATTTCCATTCCGATTTTATGTAATTTATTTGTAATTGCAGTAGTAAATAATGCAAATAAGTCAAAATACATGTGAATGAGAAAGAGAAAGTTTTATATTTATGTCCCTAGTTTCAGTATCTTTACGGTCAATAAATAAATCATCCAGACTAAATTATGCTGACAAGTAGATTTACATGATAAATTGAAGTGTTTGTATAAAGTGGAGAATTTTTGCATTTACTGTATTTGTAACAATGCTTTCAGGATGTAGACATTGAATGAAGTTTCAACAACGCTTCAGTTAGGTCTAATCATAGTTTCTTACACCTGACTGTGAGTGTGTTGTTCTTGTGTCACTCAGTGGGGAATGACTGGTCAGCATTGATAAGGATCTCATATCCAATTACTTCTAATGTTGTCTTGCTTGTAAAAAACCGTATGTGTGCCCAGTAAAGTGTATAAGATAATACGAAATCTATAGTAACTGGGCGGTTTTCAAGGACTTTACTTGCCTCTCTGTGTTGTGGATTGGCCGATAGAGTAACATTTGAAGCAGATAATGGGGCCCACCAAAGGTTATGGGAGTGATTTTGACTTTCTTGCCTTCTTTTTAAAAGTTGATAAAAAATTGACTCTATGGCTGCTATTTTTAATATTACAATATTGATTTTGACCACAGGTAGATAAAAAGTATAAAGATTTGATAAAAAAATTATAATCTTATAACATAACTGGTGAGGAAACGTTAACAAACATAAGAAATTTGGCAACTCTTTTTTATACATTACACTTCAACTTATGAATTTAATTTATCACGACTGCATATTCAAGTTTCAAATGAATGAATATAGACAATGCTGGTTTTGTACGCCTAACTAAATAGTATTCAAGAAATGCTGTGTGTGCGAAGATCTCTGACTGACATTGATATAGTGAAAAATAGAAATACATTGTTGGCAAAATGGTAGAGTTAATAATCTTCAGTTTGAATGATGAGGAATATACTTTAAAGCAAGTCAGGCTGACAGTCTTTGTTCCGTCCAATCAATGACCCAAATAAATGATAAACAATGTTATAGTCTTGTTAGCATCAAGTTGTGTTATCCGACTTTTTGAGATTGGGCCTCTGTGTATAACAATCAGGTCAGCTAGCATTGGTAATGTAGGTCACGGTATATGACGTCTAGAAAAAAATGCATAAAAAGAATGTGTGTGTGCGGTTGAAACTGTATCTGTAACTATTATACAAATAATTGTTTACCAATATCCACTAATAAAACACTAGAGGGCAGTAATATCAATGATAAGTAACACTTCATACACAGAGATTCACACACTGCCTTGTGGTGGGGTATATTTCTGGAACCACCAGTACTTTACACGTATCAGTGGGCCATTTTAGAGTGATATCAAAGGAAATTTAATACCAGTGGGGTTCAACTTTTACACCACACAATTCCAAGCATACCCACATGGGGTATTCCCTGCCAACAAAATATCCGGTACCCCACTGTACGGTGTTAGTCAACTCACACGGACACATGCATGTAAGCACGCTCGCGCACGCACACACACACACACACACACACACACACACTCATACATACATACATACATACATACATACATACATACATACATACATACATACATACATACCTGTCCAATGCTGTGATCTATAAATTTATTCAAGACATCGTTCTTTACAATCTTCGATGGACTTGAACCTGTTGCCATTTCCGCCACACCCTCCATAATAAAAAATCTGGCATTCACCCTCTTCAGAGTTGTAGAAATATTTTTCAAAGCGAGCTTTGCATCGACCTCTCACCGGAGGCAAGCTGCAAACATCTGAGTCTGTGAGAGAAAGGGTAATATTATAATAATAAGTCTAACATTGGTTTATTTTGTCGTTTATGTAGTCTGGATGCCAACGTGGTTTCTAACTAAACCACATCCACGTTTAGTCAAAGACCCTCAATCACCACGAAAAGTTGTTCATCCAATCAGCGAACTGTTATAGTGACGTAAACAGTGTATAAGCACAGACCCTACTTTGTAAGTATGGGTACATATTTGATTTATGTGAAGTGTAAACAGTTACGTTTCACCAGTGACTTAAAAATGTACAATAAGGGTTGGTTGTTGTTGACAGTTTTTCAAGCAAAAGGTGCAGATGATGATGATGATGATGATGATGATGATGATGGTGATGATGATGATGGTGATGATGATGATGATGATGATGATGATGATGATGATGATGATGATGATGATGATGATGGTGATGGTGATGATGATGGTGATGATGATGATGATGGTGATGATGATGATGGTAATGATGATGATGATGATGATGATGATGATGGTGATGATGATGATGATGATGATGATGATGATGATGATGATGATGATGATGACGATGATGATTGCCTGAATTTGTGAAATCAATCCGTGCCTGGCAACTAACCAGCCGTTCACAGGCAGAGCATTTAGCATGCAAAATATATATTTCTGTATAAGTTGACAATATAAATGATTTCTGTCTTACGTACCTTGGATAGGATCTATCTCAAGAAAAGGTCCCTGCTGGAAATTATTCAGAAAAAAATGATTATTACGTCAGAGTGGTTTTAATTTAATGAATTGGGCATAGAAAATAAACCAAACCAAATTCTATTATCCTATATTTCATTGCATTGAGGTCTTGGTCTACAGTTCATCAATAATTACTATGTATACAGCAAGCTCCTAGATGTATCGATACCTACAGGTCCCACTATCTCCATTCACAGTCTTATTCAATTTCTAATCTATTAATTGAGAGAGAGAGAGAGAGAGAGAGAGAGAGAGAGAGAGAGAGAGAGAGAGAGAGAGAGAGAGAGAGAGAGAGAGAGAGAGAGAGAGAGAGAGAGAGAGAGAGAGAGAGAGAGAGAGACAGACAGACAGACAGACAGACAGACAGACAGACAGACAGACAGACAGACAGACATAATTCGAACTTGAACTTGAACCATACTATATAGCTATCTAGTCGTGACATATGAGGTGACATACTAGGAAATATAAACGCAATGATGTATGATACTAACACTGTACCAGCATTTCTCTTGGCATCGTTAAGTTCATTAAAAACTAGATCTGTGATGAAATTCAATAAGGGAATACTTACCGATTTGTTGGCCACGGAGAGGCAAGACAAAGCGAGGAGCAATGCAAACATCATCAAACGATCCATTATCAATTCTACCGTAATATATAGATGAGTACAAACCGAATGTATTGATGTGACTTCCTTGGAGGGCTCTGCCATACAAATCGAAGAATTCAGTTACATAGACTGATAATGACATTCAAGTATATACAGTATACGTACTCCAACGAACTCGGTTAAATTGATACACACGTACGGACCACCACACAACGTCGCACAAGTTCAATAAAAGAACATCGTTCTGTTAGGACAAAAACACCTCCCCCTCCCCCTGAACGAACGTTAACGAGTTTGACATCACACGTTTATATACGATGTAAACCACGATGAAAACTGTAGCGCTCTCACGTACCACTTCGATCGATGCAACGTAAAAATATGATGGTAAACATGAAGTTCCAACCTTATGAACCTGTTTACTGATATGATTTAAACCCATCAAATTACTACTGGAAACTCAGCACTGTATCTCACATGATTAGAAGCAAATAAACTATTTTTTATAAACTTATCAACACCTCATCAGCAGTAAATATTAATACAGTTCTGAAGCTGTTACATTGAAGGCGCAAAAGTTTTCGAAATTTGGTTACATGTGCGAAAATGAAGTTCAGCAATCGCATGGACGTCAGACCGCCCCCGTAACGAACGATGTTCGCTCTTTGGAGTTATCAGATTTGATGTACGTAATTATAAGACGAGTCTTTCAGCCCAATACTATCTGCTGACAAATTCATGTTGAAGGTATAAGATGTTCCAAAATATACTCACCAGAAATTGATGCAATACTTCGTGCAGTTGTTGTGTGTATGAAGAAACATAGGACTGAAATATGGTACATTATATATTGTGTTGGTTAGTAGATTATAGAAATTAAAATGGTAATTACTGGTACACAGGATATGAAAACTGTTGTTGTTCCATCAAAGAAATACTGATGATATCAAATTGATGCAATTTCCTCAGCAATCACCATTATCCTAGTGAAGGTATTTGATTGATAATTAATTGCAAGGAGTGTAAACAAAGTTCAAAATTGGGTGTCATTCCAAAGAATGTATATGTAATTAGATATTATTCCCCAATGTTTCCTTTGTTCAGGCAAGGAAAATACATGTAAGAGTGACCTAATAGACCTTGTAACTACGTACGAATCGTTAGATGAGTAATGACAAACCCTTCTGTCATGAGTATTTTACGGTTGATTGAAGAAAGATGTTGGGGAATAATATACCTCCTATAGCACAATTATGAAAAATCGGAAAAATAGTGACGATTTGACTCATATTTCAAGCTACACAGAACCAGTGACGTATACACGAGTTGTCGTGACATAGAACGACCAGGGTATATATAGATATATACTCCATATTTTCTGTTAAGGCCTAATAAAAAAAATTGTGTGGTTCCGATTACGCTCACAATTAATGTGTGAGTGTCTAGTTCAGGTTTTCCATTGTTTTGCAAATGCTCTCTGTGTTGTTTATTTCTTCCGATCAGATGTACAGCCATTACAGATTGGAAGAACAGTTTATATTGTCTTTGTCAGTTGATGTCAGTTTCCGCATCCACTATTTCTCATGACACTTCATAATTTTTGCGATTTTATTATTTTTTCTCGAATACGTAAAAAACAATTTAAGGGTCAGCCGTGAAAAATTAGGTGGGGTCGGGTAACCGGAACCAAACAATTATTTGTTTAGGCCTAAGAGACAATAACTTTGCATTGTATTAATTATATGAACATCCAAAGATTGCCAATAAGACCGTAACTCATCATATCTACAAACGATTCTAAAACTTCCTTTATCTGAAATTGCACTTGATAACAAATACACTTGGGAATAACAAGGACACAACGATTCAAACAGAATGTCATTTACCCAATAAATCACAGTGGTCATAAAGGTTTAATTTCCGAACACAGGACATGAAGATAGTTGCAATCCCATCAATGCACTACTTAATGTTAATTAATTGTAATTATCCTAATCAGTCAACTTTATAAGTGATCGTATTTTACACATTAATTGTAAACAAAGTAAGCAATATCAAAAATCGAAAATATTTATCAATCATATTAATAATGACTGTAAAACTGTGTTAAAGTATGCATCAATAATCAACTTTCTATACATATAAATTAACTTTTTTGTAGTATTGTGTGTTTATAATGAGACAATAGGGAACTTGCATTCCAGACTGAGCATGCTCAGACGCAAAGGACTATGGGATTATCTGTGGTTATCGTAACACCTCATCTGGAGCTACCGATAAAATAAACCTCCCATAATGGTCAGGGTGACTATGAATTGATTATTTGTGGTTAAAAACAATATAACATTTGTACTGTTTAGAATACTAACTTTGATTAGTATTTATTATCACATTTCCCACGATGCAACATTCAAAATGGCGGGTTTGCAAGTTCACTATTGTTGCATTGGCGCTTCGTTCTATTTGTGTATTTAATTGGGGATTCTACAGCTACATGGTAATATATATAACATAGTTTTCCAACTTAGTGGTGTCCATTTTGTAGTTCTCTTTATGGGGGCAAAAGGGTTTATAATATAGAGTTAAATCCCATATTCTTTCAATGAGGAGTGCATGCATGTAGTAGACATCTTGTTGTGCAAGTCAAGTATGAGTAAATAAAACACTGCAAAATTCAAAATATTGTCTCAGTCAAGATTGGTGGCAAGTTCTTTGATTCTTAATGGATGTAAATTTATGACGCGTTATTTCACAATCTGCAGAATTATTGTTTACTACCATAAAAAAGTCCATTCCCTCATACCAAATTTATTTTGAGACGAGGTATGTGATAAACATCTTCTGATCTATTTTTGGTCTTTATTTTCTTACACTTTTTGATATTTTGCTGATAGAAATGCAACATTTCAAAAACCTTTGATAACAATTGTTGTTGTATTTTCACATGTAAAGTGTAAGTTTTAAAAGAGATAACCAACACTTGAATCTTGGTTAAACTTGTCACCTAAGGAAAATGAAAATTTATGTATTTCAAAACTTTATTAAATGTACAGTCTACTCTAAAATCGCTCCAATAAAGAAAATTTTGGATTAGATTAGATTAACATATATAATTAGGTATGATTTATGTATTATATTCATAGCATAATAACATAATAGCTAGTGATATTTTAATTAGTGTATTAAGGGATTATTATCATATTGGAAGTACGGTCAGACCATAAACGGACATTGGGCAATTAAGGTGTATGTCATGAATTTGTAATTACTGTGATTGGGTTCTGACATGATACTGTTCATACATGTTGCCAAACACCTAGTTGGAGTAATGGATATCTTTTATTGCAGTAGCTCACATGGCAATAGTTTAATATCGTATGTATGGAGATGTTATTCAAGATAAAGTTTAGTGCCCTTTCTTTCATTTCCATGACGCTTATAATTATGCATGACCTATTGTTATCTTAAAGGTTCATCTCCTATGCGTGACTTATTGTGATTTAATTATAACGACCACAGCGTTGCGTGTTTGAGGGACTTGTATTTTGACCACAGGGCTGTGAGCATCTGCTTCTCCTGGCTCTGGCTTAGGATTGAGGCCGTGAGATTGAACTCAGGGCTTTGATAAATAAAGTATATGTTCCAGTTATACAACTTACGTCGTCTCTATGCAGTTTACCATTCTACCACAAATCTTGCTGATCAAATGTTTTGATATATATATGCACAATGTATTGCTACATCTATCATGTCATTTATTAGAAACAAAATTATAATTATATGATATACAATTATTGTTAATTCGCTGAATTATCAACAGTTAATCGCTTTACTTGTCATTGGGATTTGATGTATCGTGTGTATACAACGAGAATCATAAACCCTGACACAAAACGTCGCCTAGCTCGACAAAAATCTCATTAACATTAATACAGGTTTTTTTGTCTGGCTAGACAAAATATCTCTTTGATTTTGTAAATCTTCTCGTTGGCTCGATAAAAATCTACTTATAATATTTCCACATGAATTACAATTGATTTCAGTCAATTGAATGCCTCAAAAATATCCCAGAACGCGCCAACCTTAGTTTTACCAGACAGGGACATATAAATGTGGCGATGATCTCCTAAGATAATAGTAGCTCGCCCAAAGAAAGTGTAACAATATCGGTAAAAATATGTTTGTCACGCCAGTCGACGATTGACGAAACGCTGTTGGTAAGATTTTTGTCTAGCCAGACGATACAATATAGCAATGTCAATGAGATTTTTGTCGAGGCAGACAACGTTGTGTTTCATGGTTTGTGATTTTCGTTGTAGCTACAAAAAATACTAGATGATACGCTTTCCCACATTTTCAAGAAAATGCTCAATTGCGGCTAAAAAAGCTTTAAAGGTTACAAAGGATATTCAAATGAGAACAGGTGTACATGACCAAAATTAATTAAAAGACTACATGACCTTTGATGCAACGTATAAGTATTGATATATATTGAAATAGGATTTTGAATATTCATATAAAACATTCAATATAAGGCTAACTTTGAAATATTTTTATTATTACACACAATGTTGCAACTGTTAAATTCTAAAAACTTATATTTCCCACTGAATGACCTTTGACCTTTTCAACTTGACATCTCAACAAAAAATTAGGACGTACGTATTAATTTTCACACAATGTTTTTATAATTTTTTTCAAACTACCAAAGGTTTACCTTCTGAGTTATAAGGTTGACAGATTTCCAGTCGTTAAACAGAGTCACCTGCTAGGGTCATCTGGTATGCCATACTGATGGCACAAACGTCCCTTTAAAATAGATTAGATAGGGCGTGCGATTCTTAGTTACGTTGTTACATATGTACCCTAAAGCGCACTTTGTAAATTTCAGTGTAATATGTATTGTTGGCAGGCCAGAATGAGTCGCCACATTTGTGAAGTGCGCCCCCACGAGCCAAAACATGTATATTTCTGTTAATCACAAGGCGAGGATACTTTACTAAGCTGCAATTATGCCTGCTTCACGTGACCTCATCAATTTGGAGAATTTGTCAATGTTGCAACTGTTAAATTCTAAAAATTCATTATATCACCCACTGAATGACCTTTGACCTTTTCAACTAGAAGTCGTTAACGTCAGCATGACATCTCGACAAAAAATTAGGACCTACGCATTAATTTTCACAATGTTTTTATCAATTTTTGCAAATTGTCAACGATTTACTCTCTGAGTTAAGGGTGACAGATTTCCAGTCGTGAAACAGAGTCACCTGCTAGTGTCATCTGGTATGCCATGGTGTCTGAAACCCCGATAGCAGTAAGACTGGTATACGTTTTCACCAAGTGAATTACGAGGATCATCTATTTTTTTGGCTTGAGTCTTATATTACATGTCTTGACTGTTATGATGCAAAACCTGTAGTTCCATAAATAATATGCTTCTAACTAGAAATACTATGAAATTCAAATCACCAGTACTTTTCTCCTCGGCACATTAAAATCTGCATTTAACTGACACTTTTACTATTGTCACTTTCAGAATAAGTTGGACTACAGTCAAATGGACCATGCATACTTGTTGATGATTCTCTTACAAATGGTAAAATACAAATTTTTAATATTCGCTAAGTTTTGATGTTTTGCAAGGAGGTCATAGTGAACTCTCAGCTGTCATGAATTAGCACGAATGTTTGCATTTCGCGAATAGTATTCTTCTGAGATGACAACACTGAAAATTATTAAAAGATCGTCGATATCAAATAATGACTAATTACGGACAGTTGGAAAAACAATGACATGTGGTCACATTATTTGGCTATTCTGCATATTTGTCAATATCATTTGCATTGAATTAAGGCATCGGCAACACTTCCGTTTTATTCATTTATGGTGCTGATTATTGTATCACCCAATCATTTGAGTATTGTATATTTTGTGTTTATAAGAATTTAATGTTGGAATAAATTATGGATTCATCTTTTGGAAGAGAGCGAGCAGAGGCAAGGAGCGTCAATCTGCTCCCTGGCTGGCTACTTCTAAAAGGGTCCTAGTTAAACATAAACATTTCGTCTGAGCTAATATCCCTGCAAGTCCAAGTCGATCCCGTGTACGGAGTAGAGAGAGAGGAGGGAAAGAGAGTAACACTGATGGAAAAGAACTAGACACTCACATATGAAAAATATATATATATATATATATATAAGAAATAAAATAAACAATCTAATAAAAAACACCTGATGATAAGAAACCAATAACACAGAGGCCATATGGAAAACAATTGATCGGAAAACATAACTGCCTGAAATAGGCGCTAGCTAAACAAATAAAATGAAAAAATCTACCAACCCCACCTCGAGAAAAGACCAGGCGTAAATCTGTCAATGCTTTGTAAATATTCTGTTCTTTTTTTTTACAACATTCATATGCTTCAAGATGAGATTTCTGTACTAAAAAGTTCAGATAAAAAGTGTCTCAAAAATTGGTCGCTCTCCCTTTAAAATATAATAGGTAGGTCGTGCGATTTAGTTACGTTGTTACATATGTATCCTCAAGCACACTTTGTAAATTGCAGTGTAATATTTATTGTTGGCAGGCTAGAATGAGTCGTCTCATTTGTGAAGAGCGCCCCCATGAGGTAAAACATGTATTTCTATTTCACAGTCGATGAATCGTGATAAGTTGAGAACAGTTTTGTACTCGCTGTAATTATGCCTGCATCACGTGATCTCGTGGGGACTGCTGGGACTGGATATTATTGGAAATATCTAAAAACTAGGCCTTAGCCTTGTTTATATAGAAATCGTTTTAAAAGGCTTGAAGCTCCTCAGTTTGTTTATATCCCATAATGCCTACTATTCATTCTGACCAATGACGGAATTGCAGATGGTTTTCTTCATTTAATTCAGTATAGTTTATTACGTCATAAATCTATCAAAATATGACATTGCATATTTCACTGCATGAAAATACATTACTTGCAACTATGTCTGGCTTATTCTACAAACACTTCGATGCAGTGGGCATGTGTGTTCGCAACAATAAGTTTTTGTGGACTGTCATCAGACAATACTACACAAGTTGGCCAAACCAAGCCATCACTATCACAATCAATGCGAGATACAATTTTACCATACATGTCTAATTTGTATAATTTGTTACCTACCGTAACAAACAATGTTCTATCATTGTGAATACAAACACCTCTAGCCATATCTAAACGTTCTGACTTCAAGATCTGTTTACCATGTACATCACAGACATAAACACAACAATGTTCAAAGTCTGTTACATACAATCTACCTGCTCTGTCAACAGCTATGAAGGATGGTGCTTTGAAGTTTACCTGGCCACTGCTCTGACTACCCAGTGTTCTGATATGTTTACCATTCTGTGTGTAAACCTCTACTTTCCCACTACGCCTACTACACACATACACATTCCCATCGGTATGATGCAAGGCGATACCGATCGGATTATTCAGTTCATTCTGTCCAAAGCATCTTATCACGTGACCGTTTTCGTCACAAACTACCACTTGCTGATTACCGCAATCAGTCATAAAGTAAGTATTATCATCCGATATCGCTATACCTTGTGGTTTAAAGGCATTCTTAAACTGGGTAAATGTTAGTACTTTCTTACAGCGCCATCCCGAGTCAAATACCTGAATCCTGTGATTATCACGGTCTGCAGTGACTAAGTTACCATACTTATCATATGCTAGTCCCCAGGGATAGTTGAATTCACCTTCCTTATCTCCATGTTTACCTACAGTCTCAAACAAACCCTTGGTTATTACAGTGACGTCACGGGGTGTACCTGGTATATGTTTACCATCAATATTCAATTCTACTCTATGTCTACCTAGCACATCTTCACTAATTGTTACAGAATGTGACCCATCTAGGTTATTCTTAATATGTAGTTTACTGACTTTATTACTTGGACTCTTGATTGTACCCGACAAAGCTTGCCTAGGAATCACTTTACAGCCTTTATAGTCCCTGGTTATTACATTAACTGTTACAGATTTTCCTTTTCCAATTTTCTTTGGAATGCTATCAATACTACAGTGTGAGACTGATACATCAGATTTTAATACACCTACAAAATGTTTGTCTTGTGAGACAACAAAAGGTTTAAATTCTACAATGTCAAGTTCTTCTTTATATTTAGTGTCCGAAGAAAGAAGTTCTTTAACTCGACTTGTCACTTCATTCTTCGTTAAAAGTACGTGAGCGACGTTGCCGTGTGTTGTCAATGTCTCTACATATTCACATGTACTTACAATGTTCCCGTGCTTCAAATCAAAATCGTCTTGCTGCACGTTTAGTCGTTTTAATCGCGTATTGTACTCGGCGGTCAGTTCTGCTGATAATTTATTCTGCTCATCCCTTATGGCAGCGATAATCTCTTCAGCTTTCTTGTCAACCTTTTGTTGTTCCTCTCGACACTTTCTCTGTAAAGCCGCACGTTTGTGTTTTATTGCAGTTCGACTGTCGTCTGCTTCTTTCTCTTTTATTTTGAGTTGCTGGAATTCTATTTCTAGCTGTTTACGGTATTCACTTGCAGCGTCTTTTAGATTCCTATGTGCATGCTCGGGTACACGGTGATCTACAACTGTGCACTCCACACAGACAGGTACCTGGCACGTATCACAATAGAATTTGACCTTATTATCTTCGTGTACTGAACAGTTCACCGTCTGTTCAGCAACAGACTGTCTACTAGTTATGGAGTCTCTATGTTCATCTATTGTTGTAACAGTATGTGACCTGCTTGCTTTGCTTTTCACGTGCGACTTCGCACACACCCCACAAATGAATTCCGAACAATTCTGGCATACATGGGAAATATCACCATCATCACACAGCTCACACTTCTCGTTACGTGCAGCAGCAAGTAGTTTTCGCCTCTCGACAACCAGATCGATCAACGAGTTCATGAAAGAGTTGGCTTTCAGTTCAGATAGCCCTCTTGTAGGAATGCCAAAAGGGGCGGTGCACGTCGGGCAGTTCGAAATGCCTTTTTTCTTTACATAATCCTCCAGACATTTCAAACAGAACGTATGAAGACACGGAAGAATCTTTGGTTTATCATATTGTTCCATACAAATTGAACAAGTCACGAGTTCGTCGTCAACTTTCTCCAAAAACTTGTCAGACGAAGCAGCCATGTTGACGTTATAAAGGCGATGAGGATGTCACATGACCTGTTATGGTTTGACGAGTTCGGAAATTGTTCGGTTTTAGTCGGCAATGTTCGAATGTGCGAAATAAGTTAGTGTGCTACTGTATTTAAGTTCATAACATGCCGGTGTGTTACCATGGCAGTTAATGATTCCCCATTTAAATGGCGTTGGTACGTCCACATATATGGTAAATAATAGAGAGACGATTATTACCGAATTAGGCAAAACATAAAAAAAATAAAAACGTTTGTTTCCCATAACATGTCTTCAGATAGAAAAAAGGGGTAGGTAGGTCGGGATTTTTTTTATTTTGTTTTGTTTTTTAATAACTTAGCTCCGGTGTTGAATGAATACGTTTGAATTTGTATCTTATGCTGCGAGTGATTCACCATGACACTGAAATCGCTTCAAGTCGATAAAGCTTACGATTTGAACCCCCCCCCCCCCCCCGTGAAACAAACTATTCATATAATTCATTGGTGAGCAGTTGGCCATGGCGTGTCATAATGAAACATTCGAAGATACTAGTAGTGCAAGAAGCACGATAAAGATGATGGGAATATAATGTTTGCAAAACCCATTCACTTGTTCGTGTGTTGTGTCAAGGCTCCTATTTCGGTCGCGGCGCCGGCGTTTGCCATGGGACGCCGTTCTCCCTAGAAACTGACATATACTTTATGGGCTAATGTCTACAATGAAGCAACATAAATGGACGTCGACAGCAACCATACTTGAACCATCACATTATTAAAGGTGACTGCCTGGACTCACTGCTTACAGCGACGGCTTTCATAGACCGTTCACAAGGGGATGCGGACCTGCTCGAACAAAATTCCTAAAGTGTCATAATTTACACTTTGAAATATGCAACTTTAAAGCTATATAATATTTGTACAGATAGACACCACGTACACAATAGGGCGGGACCACATTTAGGTATGATACACAGCCATAGGTAACACCGACAAACGAAAGTATAAGCTAACGTTGTACTTGGGGGCGCTGTAAACATCTCAATTCCTGACAGTTGTCTTCAAAGTGCTCGGTAGCATAATACCTTCGCTTCAGACAATAGGTAGGTCGTGATCCCGGAAAGCGACCATTATATCGGATCGGTAGCCTCTACAAAGAAAAATTCCAGCATACACAGGTAATCACTCGGGCAAGACACAGACGCATGCGTCATTCTTAGAAAACATTGTCATGTTGTTGGTCAAACAGTAATCAACACCATCTCTGTTATTTTAGCGGTCCGAGGTTGAATATATCAGCCTTCCACCCGTCCCGTTCCGTTGTATCGACATGTTGGGGTGTGTTGTTATTCCTCCTCTGACGAACTGTGTTGTTTTTTGGAGCAGAGAGTGGCGTTCGTAAGTGTCGTTTCGGCCCACTGGAATTCTAACCACCGAACTTCGTCACAAAATTGTCGGTGTCGGTGCAGGCCCCTTTCCGCAATGTGTAAATTGTAATTCCGACGGTAGGATGTTGTGGAATTAAGCTTATCATTAAATTATTTTTTCAATTCAGCATTTTGTTATTTAAGTCTATATTTTGATTCTTATTTGTGCTTTTCATCAATTGTAATTGTTTAAGTTTAAGTTATCAACTTGAAATATTTAATTTATTCACTATGCTTGCAAACCATCTTCCTGGTCCAAAGATATGTCGTTCATGACGTAGTTCACTGTTAGTAAATCAAGTATCATGAGTATGGCGGAAAGTGTACGACAGTACAGCGACTGATCTCCATGACATTTACAGAAAAAAATTATCCCAAACTGGAGGGTGGGGGCGGCTATGAAATTTGCCGCACACATGTTGGTCGGTGGCATTTAGACTGTATTGCTTGCCCGGCGGCACGGCACGTCAGATTACCCATATGGAAGACACAATGTTGTTGGTTCTACACATGCATTACGTTGTGTCACTTTTGAAGAAAATATCTGACAGGCTATCTCGTCGTCCCTGCTGTCCCAAAGTAATCATTAAAAAGAAGTAAAATTTACTCAGTCATGAATTTATTTGTCTCTTTCTTTTTGCTCAAAAGCCAAGGTTTAGTACACATAATTTACCGAGCTATGGTGCATGCTCGTAGCGTAGCGTACGTGGGTCTAAGTTTATCTGCTCTCTGCATATGCATATGCATAGCGTCCGGGCATACATCGTTTACTTATCGTGGTTTGCGACCCTGTCGTATCATAATCACAATTTAGACTATTAAAAGTACAAACATGAATTCACAGTTATAATTTTATTGGCTGAATTTTATTTATCCGGGTTAATTGCTCGAAAGTTAGAGCCTAATTACAGAGGTGTTTACACTACTGTACAAAACACATGGCCTGTGTGATGTTGGCGTCCGGGGATGGCGTATGCACCGTGCACACGATCACTTTTTTTGTAGAAAATGTGACGAGGATTTACAACCCAGCCATCCCACAATCGCAATTGATATAGTACAAGTACATACATTTACTCACAGTTATAAATTTTACTTGTCGTCTCATTTCTCACTCAAAGGCCAGAATATACACTTTTTGTCATAAAACCTTAGCATTTGGGTGTGTGAGACACACACAATTCTTGTTTGAAACACACACAATCCTTGTTTGAGACACACTGAATCCTGGTCATAAGACCTTAGCAATTGACGTTGTTTTATGCTACTATTACTTTCGATCTTCGCACACAGCTGACAGACCAAGTAACAACACTTGATCACTCTCATATCTCATATCCGACTCAAGAACAATGACGTGTGGTCACATTATTTAGCTATCTTGCATATTTGTCAATATTATTTGCATTGAATTAAGGCATCAGCAACACTTCCGTTTTATTCATCTATGGTGCTGATTATTGTATCACCCAATCATTTGAGTATTGTATATTTTGTGTTTATAAGAATTTAATGTTGGAATAAATTATGGATTCATCTTTTGGAAGAGAGCGAGCAGAGGCAAGGAGCGTCAATCTGCTCCCTGGCTGGCTACTTCTAAAAGGGTCCTAGTTAAACATAAACATTTCGTCTGAGCTAATATCCCTGCAAGTCCAAGTCGATCCCGTGTACGGAGTAGAGAGAGAGGGGGGAAAGAGAGTAACACTGATGGAAAAGAACTAGACACTCACATATGAAATATATATATATATAAGAAATAAAATAAACAATCTAATAAAAAACACCTGATGATAAGAAACCAATAACACAGAGGCCATATGGAAAACAATTGATCGGAAAACATAACTGCCTGAAATAGGCGCTAGCTAAACAAATAAAATGAAAAAATCTACCAACCCCACCTCGAGAAAAGACCAGGCGTAAATCTGTCAATGCTTTGTAAATGTTCTGTTCTTTTTTTTACAACATTCATATGCTTCAAGATGAGATTTCTGTACTAAAAAGTTCAGATAAAAAGTGTCTAAAATTGGTCGCTCTCCCTTTAAAATATAATAGGTAGGTCGTGCGATTTAGTTACGTTGTTACATATGTATCCTCAAGCACACTTTGTAAATTGCAGTGTAATATTTATTGTTGGCAGGCTAGAATGAGTCGTCTCATTTGTGAAGAGCGCCCCCATGAGGTAAAACATGTATTTCTATTTCACAGTCGATGAATCGTGATAAGTTGAGAACAGTTTTGTACTCGCTGTAATTATGCCTGCATCACGTGATCTCGTGGGGACTGCTGGGACTGGATATTATTGGAAATATCTAAAAACTAGGCCTTAGCCTTGTTTATATAGAAATCGTTTTAAAAGGCTTGAAGCTCCTCAGTTTGTTTATATCCCATAATGCCTACTATTCATTCTGACCAATGACGGAATTGCAGATGGTTTTCTTCATTTAATTCAGTATAGTTTATTACGTCATAAATCTATCAAAATATGACATTGCATATTTCACTGCATGAAAATACATTACTTGCAACTATGTCTGGCTTATTCTACAAACACTTCGATGCAGTGGGCATGTGTGTTCGCAACAATAAGTTTTTGTGGACTGTCATCAGACAATACTACACAAGTTGGCCAAACCAAGCCATCACTATCACAATCAATGCGAGATACAATTTTACCATACATGTCTAATTTGTATAATTTGTTACCTACCGTAACAAACAATTTTCTATCATTGTGAATACAAACACCTCTAGCCATATCTAAACGTTCTGACTTCAAGATCTGTTTACCATGTACATCACAGACATAAACACAACAATGTTCAAAGTCTGTTACATACAATCTACCTGCTCTGTCAACAGCTATGAAGGATGGTGCTTTGAAGTTTACCTGGCCACTGCTCTGACTACCCAGTGTTCTGATATGTTTACCATTCTGTGTGTAAACCTCTACTTTCCCACTACGCCTACTACACACATACACATTCCCATCGGTATGATGCAAGGCGATACCGATCGGATTATTCAGTTCATTCTGTCCAAAGCATCTTATCACGTGACCGTTTTCGTCACAAACTACCACTTGCTGATTACCGCAATCAGTCATAAAGTAAGTATTATCATCCGATATCGCTATACCTTGTGGTTTAAAGGCATTCTTAAACTGGGTAAATGTTAGTACTTTCTTACAGCGCCATCCCGAGTCAAATACCTGAATCCTGTGATTATCACGGTCTGCAGTGACTAAGTTACCATACTTATCATATGCTAGTCCCCAGGGATAGTTGAATTCACCTTCCTTATCTCCATGTTTACCTACAGTCTCAAACAAACCCTTGGTTATTACAGTGACGTCACGGGGTGTACCTGGTATATGTTTACCATCAATATTCAATTCTACTCTATGTCTACCTAGCACATCTTCACTAATTGTTACAGAATGTGACCCATCTAGGTTATTCTTAATATGTAGTTTACTGACTTTATTACTTGGACTCTTGATTGTACCCGACAAAGCTTGCCTAGGAATCACTTTACAGCCTTTATAGTCCCTGGTTATTACATTAACTGTTACAGATTTTCCTTTTCCAATTTTCTTTGGAATGCTATCAATACTACAGTGTGAGACTGATACATCAGATTTTAATACACCTACAAAATGTTTGTCTTGTGAGACAACAAAAGGTTTAAATTCTACAATGTCAAGTTCTTCTTTATATTTAGTGTCCGAAGAAAGAAGTTCTTTAACTCGACTTGTCACTTCATTCTTCGTTAAAAGTACGTGAGCGACGTTGCCGTGTGTTGTCAATGTCTCTACATATTCACATGTACTTACAAGGTTCCCGTGCTTCAAATCAAAATCGTCTTGCTGCACGTTTAGTCGTTTTAATCGCGTATTGTACTCGGCGGTCAGTTCTGCTGATAATTTATTCTGCTCATCCCTTATGGCAGCGATAATCTCTTCAGCTTTCTTGTCAACCTTTTGTTGTTCCTCTCGACACTTTCTCTGTAAAGCCGCACGTTTGTGTTTTATTGCAGTTCGACTGTCGTCTGCTTCTTTCTTTTTTATTTTGAGTTGCTGGAATTCTATTTCTAGCTGTTTACGGTATTCACTTGCAGCGTCTTTTAGATTCCTATGTGCATGCTCGGGTACACGGTGATCTACAACTGTGCACTCCACACA
Organism: Glandiceps talaboti; assembly: GCF_964340395.1. Classification (NCBI taxonomy): domain Eukaryota; kingdom Metazoa; phylum Hemichordata; class Enteropneusta; family Spengelidae; genus Glandiceps; species Glandiceps talaboti. The sequence continues at coordinate 13,705,898 of NC_135557.1, forward strand.
GACAGGTACCTGGCACGTATCACAATAGAATTTGACCTTATTATCTTCGTGTACTGAACAGTTCACCGTCTGTTCAGCAACAGACTGTCTACTAGTTATGGAGTCTCTATGTTCATCTATTGTTGTAACAGTATGTGACCTGCTTGCTTTGCTTTTCACGTGCGACTTCGCACACACCCCACAAATGAATTCCGAACAATTCTGGCATACATGGGAAATATCACCATCATCACACAGCTCACACTTCTCGTTACGTGCAGCAGCAAGTAGTTTTCGCCTCTCGACAACCAGATCGATCAACGAGTTCATGAAAGAGTTGGCTTTCAGTTCAGATAGCCCTCTTGTAGGAATGCCAAAAGGGGCGGTGCACGTCGGGCAGTTCGAAATGCCTTTTTTCTTTACATAATCCTCCAGACATTTCAAACAGAACGTATGAAGACACGGAAGAATCTTTGGTTTATCATATTGTTCCATACAAATTGAACAAGTCACGAGTTCGTCGTCAACTTTCTCCAAAAACTTGTCAGACGAAGCAGCCATGTTGACGTTATAAAGGCGATGAGGATGTCACATGACCTGTTATGGTTTGACGAGTTCGGAAATTGTTCGGTTTTAGTCGGCAATGTTCGAATGTGCGAAATAAGTTAGTGCTACTGTATTTAAGTTCATAACATGCCGGTGTGTTACCATGGCAGTTAATGATTCCCCATTTAAATGGCGTTGGTACGTCCACATATATGGTAAATAATAGAGAGACGATTATTACCGAATTAGGCAAAACATAAAAAAAATAAAAACGTTTGTTTCCCATAACATGTCTTCAGATAGAAAAAAGGGGTAGGTAGGTCGGGATTTTTTTTATTTTGTTTTGTTTTTTAATAACTTAGCTCCGGTGTTGAATTCACCATGACACTGAAATCGCTTCAAGTCGATAAAGCTTACGATTTGAACCCCCCCCCCCCCGTGAAACAAACTATTCATATAATGCATTGGTGAGCAGTTGGCCATGGCGTCTCATAATGAAACATTCGAAGATACGAGTAGTGCAAGAAGCACGATAGAGATTATGGGAATATAATGTTTGCAAAACCCATTGTTCGTGTGTTGTTTTAAGGCCCCTGTTCTGGTCGCGGCGTTTGCCATGGGATGCCGTTCTCCCTAGAAACTGGCATAGGCATATACTTTATGGGCTAACGTCTACAATGAAGCAACATCAATGGACGTCGACAGCAACCACACTTGAACCGTCACATTCTCAAAGGTGACTGCCTGGACTCACTGCTTACAGCGATGGCTTTCAAAGACCGTTCACAAGGGGATGCGGACCTGCTCGAACAACAGTTCCTAAAGTCTGATAATTTACACTTTGAAATATGCAACTTTAAACCTATATAATATTTCTACAGATAGACATCATGTATACAATAGGGCGGGATCACATTTAGGTATATATACAGCCAGAGGTAACACCGACAAACGAAAATGTAAGCTAACGTTATACTTGAGGGCGCTGTAAACATCTCCGTTCAGTGACTGTTGTCTTCAACTGCTCGGTAGCATAAATACCTTCGCTTCAGACAATAGGTAGGTCGTGATCCCGGAAAGCGACCATTATATCGGATCGGTAGCCTCTACAAAGAAAAATTCCAGCATACACAGGTAA
>NC_135557.1:13710160-13817660 GCF_964340395.1 Glandiceps talaboti
AGAGAAGGGGTGGGGAGTGGATGGGGTGATAGTGATGGCACAGGTGAGTATAAAGTAAGATCTTAATAGATCATTCATTTTATTTTTCAGTTAAATATCTCCTTGCAAATTTCATCGTATTCATTGTGACTGCTAGTCAATGGAAGATATGGGCGATGCCAACATCGATGTCAGGTGCCTCTCATCCGGGTAACAGCGATTTAACATCATCAATATGGGTAGCAGGAATAAGAGTGCTTCAAGAATCTGTCGAAAACATTACTGACAAATGGTACCCGAATTTAGCCGATGTAGTAAGTTACCCGTTGAAATTTTCACTTTCCAGTCTACGTATCATGTCAGGGCATCGTTTATCACGTGATGTGCAGGGAAAACCTGATTGGCTGTAGTACGAGTTGATGTACAAAGCAACTGTGATAAGTAATGCTTATAATATATATATATATATATATATATATATATATATATATATATATATAGTTTTGTTTATCACGTGATGTGATAAACATACTAAGATGGGTAAGATGACAATTGCATGAAGAATGTTGAGCTTACATTGCAAGGGCGCCACCAACGACCGTAACCCATAGTCCAGCTCGCAGAACATGGACAAGAAAGTAGCGAATGGTGATATACTAGTACTAGACAACACAAATGCATAAAATATGGTTGCAGTGACTATATTTGTTTTAATTTGCGTTATTACGCTCTGCCACTGCGGTATAGAGCACTGTCTTAGCAGATTGATACTCACCGAGTTATATATATATATATATATATATATATATATATATATATATATATATATATATATATATATATATATATATATATATATATATATATACATACATACATAATATATATACATATATACAACACCCTAGGTAAAACCCGCCTTACACCACACGATTTATACGAGGTATATTCAGTACATCAACATCTCCTGACGAGTGATTTACTCACGAAACAGGCTTGTAGAGACAAAAAAAACGACTTGATTTTCTTCTTCCCTCAACATATACTCCGCTCTGCGTGTAGACGTATCGAGCACTGTACTACGGACAAATCTTACCACTGACTTCCTATATATATATATAACTCGGTGAGTATCAATCTGCTAAGACAGTGCTCTCTCTCTCTCTCTCTCTCTCTCTCTCTCTCTCTCTCTCTCTCTCTCTCTCTCTCTCTCTCTCTCTCTCTCTCTCTCTCTCTCTCTCTCTCTCTCTCTCTCTCTCTCTCTCTCTCTCTCTCTCTCTCTCTCTCTCTCTCTCTCTCTCTCTATATATATATATAAATCGACGCCTCTTGGCCATGCGTTTATTTTTGCTGGGGTGTACCCCTCGACGGCAAGAGGCTGGGTACCCGAGACTACCTCTTACAGACGGTGGCGTATAGAGGTCTGTAGTTTACGATGTTGCTAAGTAGCAAGCACATTTGTAAGTATCTATAGATAGCACCGGATGATTTATAATGGTAATAATACACATAAAAAAAACTCCTTCAACAAGTATTGTCATGATCCTAGCGTTGTACAATTCATTAGCCATGACAATTGCATGAAGAATGTTGAGCTTACATTGCAAGGGCGCCACCAACGACCGTAACCCATAGTCCAGCTCGCAGAACATGGACAAGAAAGTAGCGAATGGTGATATACTAGTACTAGACAACACAAATGCATAAAATATGGTTGCAGTGACTATATTTGTTTTAATTTGCGTTGTTTTGTTGTTTTTTTATTTTGAAGGAGACGAATGGTTACGGTACATATATACCTGAAGAGAGTAAGTTGAACGAGGAACCTATTTTTCCATACGCCAGTAAACGACTACCAAACTCGCGCTCATTGTCTACATGCACGGTGAGTTGTGTATACAATATTTAGATGTTGTTCCACAATATTTTTCGTCGTTCAGACAAGGAAAACACTAGCGACCTCAGGGGTCTTTGTCGCTACGAGTCGCTAGGCGGGTGGTGACAACACCCTTAGCTAGGTCACGAGAATTTTCCGGTTGAATGAAGACATATATTGGAGAATAGCATAATTATACCACCGCCAGTAATATCAAAGAAAAATCGGGGAAAGTAATGGCAATTTTGAACGTTTTGACTCCTATTTCGAACACAGCAGAACCAGTGACGTAGACACGCTTTGTCTTGACATAGACGCGCGTTGTCGTGACGTAGAACGTCGGACCATAGTATATTTTCCATATTTATGGATTTTGCATATAGTATAATATGTTGCTGATGCACATCTAGAAATCGTATTGGTTCACACATCAAAATAACTGCTAAAATAGTGATATAGCACAGTTGGCATGCCAACTCGTGGCCCCGAATGAGAATAGTATCCAATGTTTTACTATATGAATATCGTACGTTTATCTATTTACTAGTGCATGTACATTTTTCAAAACTTAAAATGGGTATTTTGGTTTTTATGGATTTTGATGAATGAAACATGATGTCAAAATGCATGTATCCCCATGATCCATTCCTATGTCATCCAGCAACATAGACTGTGACATACAGTCGTTGATGGCGCCCTTCTATATGATAGTGAACGTGTTTAAAGCAACAGAACAGCGCCACCAAAGTTCAGATTATGGAATTTAGTGTCCGCCTGAATCATCTCCTAACACACTGTACGACTATTTTGAATATCAACAGCAGTTAACACATGCACTACAAGGATAATGAGCTACCCAGAAGTTCATTTGTTGTATTTTTTCGTTATTTCCAATATCATGAATGTTTACTATTAACCTAGATTATATTTATACGCTTAGCTTTGAACATACTGTGTCATATGTTTATGTAGATGATGGTATTGTCAGTCTCGCGTTAACACCGTATACTCGGACGCCAATGTCTCCTAAGCTTGGTCGTTTCTCTATTACTATATAATGTGCAAGGCACACCGTTGTCAAGAAAAACGTATCAACGTTGTGTGCATTTAGAAACACAAACACCTCATATGTCAAGATATGTCACCTCTGACAGCAATCATCCAATATTTTTTTCTTTATTTATATTTCATGTCAGGAATGTGTTGAACTACTTCGGGATCTCCTTACAGATGTACAAACATATTGGGTGTTAGGAAAAATATTGGCATCACGTGATGATACGTCCGAACCGACAATAACAACTATATTGCAACCATTAAACACTGCAATTACAACACTGAGATCTATGGTAAGTTACGTTGCTTTACACTGGAGATAGGAGGTTAGTTGAGCGCCATTAACGGCGTCGTTTTACAGTTGCAGTAAGGGATGTTTTGAGGATATGTTGTCCAAATCTCTCCCCCCCCTCTCTCTCTCTCTCTCTCTCTCTCTCTCTCTCTCTCTCTCTCTCTCTCTCTCTCTCTCTCTCTCTCTCTCTCTCTCTCTCTCTCTCTCTCTCTCTCTCTCTCTCTCTCTCTCTCTCTCTCTCAACGAGCGCCCCAACGACGACTTTTTAGTGTTTAATGTAGGTATTCAAACTATTTCAAAGTCACACGTGAATTCGATATTACAATGTGTCCATCCATTATTCAATAATGATAATAATGACATGTAAATTGTTTTTATATCGCCAGTTTGTTGGTATGGACACGACCCTTGACCTTGATGACAGTGACATTATAACTGCCAATCATTTAGTAATGATTAATACCTATGAACCAACCAGTGAGCTGATAACAAAATGCTTCATCGATCTCAAACGTTATTTGTCAACGGCCATACACAGAGTGGATGACGTGGAACTTGTTTTCGAATCCGAGAAAGACTCTTGTCAAGAGGCGTTAACAGCGTACAAGGAGGGACAAGGGGATGACAACAGCGGTAATTAATGGTTGACGTGTTCATGGAGAAAGGAACGAACAACAACCAGAGCCGTATGGAAACCGGAAAAGTCGTCGGGAAAGCGCGGAAAAAGTAGAAAATGCAGTAGAAACAACTAACATAGAAGGGCGAAAACGTAACATATATAGTCTGTGAATATAACTAAAATCGCTGTTTCCTCTCCGTAGCTCTGGAAGAATATTGTTATTGTAGTTCCGAATTCGAGCTCAGAACGAAACAAAACACTTAGCTAGTAGAGAACTTGTAATATACTATGTATTTTTAAATCAACACTACCTCCACTATTACCACGAAACCATCATAACCGTTTTAAAGGATAGAATCAATAATAGAAACCAGTGAATCTGAAAAGGGCCATTATCTAACTTGACAAAAATCTTACTAAAATTGTTACATTATATTGTCTTCCTGGACAAAATTTGTGCATAATTATAATATTTTTGTTTGATCCACAAGAGTGTAGATCAACTCACTCAATTTGATAGTTGGATTTTTGTCGAACCAGATGGTATTCTGTTGCAGGTTTACTGGCTGTAGTTGCATACTAAAAGTTCAATAGTTAAAAATGTTACCATTCTAGCCATGATAACAGTCCGTCCACTTCTAGGGGTTATGCCGCCCTCAACGGCAAGAGACTGAGTAACCGAGACTAACTACGATGTAGTGTCGGTTACCCAGTTTCACCGCTGATGGATCACCTAGTGATGGCCGAAGCAAATCTCTGCTGGGGGTGGAGAGGCTAGGTAACCTAGTAAGGTTGGATTAGTTTAGAGAGTATGGAGTTTTGAATAACACTGAAAGTAACTGGGTGGTGCCGTAAAAGAGGCTATGGTTCGCAACGATGGATTGTGATAACTCGTATGACGTCACATGCAATCAGTTAGCCGGTAATTTATCACAAACACGTAAAACTTCACTTCTTGGGAAATTAATATTTAATTTCCCTGATGTCAGAATAATGTTGGCTCTTTTAAAGCCGAATTAGTATTTGTTACACAAATAATTTACCTGCAAGTCAGTTTTGGTGACCTGCACAATCGAAGCACAAGTAAAACACAGAGGCTAGCCTCAACTTTAGTCAGGTTTGACATTTTGCAATTCGCCTACAAGTAAGGGGCCTCATAGCAAGAATAAGGTCTATATTTGGGTATATAGTATATATATTAGCATATTATTACCATATAATTAGCATATTGGCATATCATTATTCAGTTGAGATGAAGATTTACAATATCAAAGGAAATTGCATATACTAAAAATTTAGTATTGTATTCTCAATGCTATCGTGACGTAGACACACGTTGTTATGACGTAAGCAGATGATGAGCTCCTTCTTAAAGTTAGCTTTTATTCTAACAAACAACTTGATATCCACCTGTGTGCATTACAGCTACACTAGTTGCAGCTGGGACGTTTAAAAAAAAAATCTTAGATATAATGACGAACTCATAATATCGTTCACCTTGAACAGTATTGAATTACCTGTGTATAAATGTATTTGTGTAGCAGTACACATAGTATAAGTATGGCGCAGTATACCTAATCAAGTCTTTTTGGGTCCGCACTCAAAAATCAGCGGCCCAACAAATCAAGATTTCAACTTATTACAGTACTACTTACGGATTGTCATGTACAATGTCTAATTATTTGTATTTTAACAATTTTTAAGAGAAGATATTGTTTGTTGTCTAATTGAGAAAACAATATCCCAGTTATAGCTAGTGTGGGTTTCATATTTATGTCAAAGGTTTATTGAGGATATTCTTATTCATTTAATATATTATTGAAAACAAGACTATTACACAGACGATTATTATAGAATATTTTGGTATTTGTTATTTAATAATATTAATGTGGGCCACCGTATATCGGCCACCATAGATCTTTTTACAATATAAGGTTTAGAAAATAAAATGACTTTTGTAGCACAGTCACGTGACAAATCATATTGGAATAACAAAGATGGTTTGTAAACAAAAGCATATATAAATAAAACATTGTACGTTGGTTAAGCGTTGGACATAAAGGTATGGCTTTTTCTATTGTTGGATACTGTATGCAAATAAATGGTATTATTTTTTTTCTAAGTGACAGTTTCAAGATAATTTTTAGCAGTGTTTAATTATCTCTGCTCTTTTACTATAATATCTATTGTATATAATATTGTGTATTGTATATGTTAGGTTGATCAATTTTAGTAATTATGAAAATGTAATTTTAGTATCCTGTTGGTTGGTTAATAAATAAGTATATAAAATCAATTTTATGTTTTTAATCTTGTAGATTTACATAGTATTCTCTGTCCTACCAGGTTAGGAAATTCAGCTAGGTTGACTGAACCATTGAATTGTTCAAATCTTGCCTAATGAGTTTAGTTATTCAGAAACAAACTGCAGAGGCGAGGCTCGAATCTGCAACATGTAGCAAAGATGGTCATTTTCACCGGGGGGGGGGGGGGCTGAGTAATGTGAACGAGTGTACGTTATCCTGACAGATAACATTATACACAAACGTAAAAGTTAGGGGTCAATAGTCTACAGTTCAACCGGAAACTATTAGTCACGTGATTACATTCAGCCAAAACTTGGTGTCAAAAGTATTCGGTAAATATGAAATTCGCAATTTGGAAACTACCTTGTCCAAAATATGGTGTCTGAAGTCGTTCATGCAGTCAGAGGTCGTCAAACCCTCTCTGTAAAACTTAAAAATAAATTGTCTAAATAAATCAAAAAGCGGAGTTCAAAACTACTGTCCATATGTACATACCCCTACCATATTAGTAACCCACCCCACCCCACCCCCGGGCTCTAACAATTCGATCACTATGACGCCATATGTTATGGGTGTACCGCATTTCCTAACATTGTGTTTTTATTCTGGAAACTTGTAAGGCTGGGTTCTCGGGGGAGATTAGTGGATTCGAAGCGTTGCTAGAAAATTAACCAACCCGAGCTGAATTAACAGTTGGTGTCGCAGGAATGAGGGGGAGGGTAAATTGGCAAGTTACTGGTTATGATAAAAAATTACGATGGGTACTAGACTAAGTGGAGATGTTGACATAGGTCCTGACAATGTCGGGAATGTGTTCATCTAGTCTACGGAAGTTCTAAACTCGAAACACATTTGAACACATGGGTGGGAGGGGGGGGGGGCGTTATTTACAATATGTATCCAAGTTCGTATTGGTCATCAATTGTTTTGCTGTCTATTACTTAATGTATGCGGAACTTCAACCTGCGATATTTTTAGATGAGTTTAATTATATTTTGTTGTTATTTTAACATTAATACAATCATGGCATACACATACATGTATGTATATACACACTGAGTATATGTACTAAATATACACACACATAGAATTGTTGCTGCGTTACCCATATATTTGATGATCACAAGCCGACATTCCAATTACAACTTCCTTACTGACTTCAGAAACTGAGATCAGAGGTAATCTAGTAGGGAATTCCCCGCCAATACGGCATACAGTAACCATGGCAACTGATATATATGCAGTGTGTAATGATGTTTGCACATCAACGACATTACTGTAATACACAGTTGCAGACATCAACCGTGGTACTGTGTTATTGTTTGCATTTAATTTTGCTGTTTTGTTTTTGGTACATGTCAATTATCTTTCATGCCAGCCCGTCTTTAGCAGACAGAACTCATTAGAGAATTGACATTATCTTCAAATGGCATAAAACATACGTGGTGTTATTTTTACATCATAAACCTGACTTGAGTCCAAGCAACTCTGTTGGATGTAGCCATTATTTGAGTCAAGTGTCCGGGTTGAGTTTATTAATAAGTTGACAAATCTCAGCATAACTAGTACTGTTTGAACTTGGAATTGACCATTTCATTATTAGCTTACAATGACATGAAGTAGAAATTGGAATTGGAATTAACTTAGTTTAGACAAAAAAACACACAAAAAAGGGCTTACAAAATTCTTTCTTTAACTCACTATGCCGAAGTCCGAAGATGAACAAATAAATAGTTGTAATTTCCATATTAGACGGCAGTATTAATTAAAGATTCTTGTTGAGTTCAAGACACGACGCTATTGTCTATAAGTTGTAAAATAACACACTCCATCTAAAGTAGTAAAGTCCTCCACGTTTTGAGTTAATACCTTTAAAACTCTAGGCAGTATAATGGCGAAGATGACCGTGCGTACAACACAACGGTCCTCGTGGAAAGAACGACAAACCGTGACTAGTATGAATATACGATAACGTACGCGGGAAGATCTAGAGAACTGCGCAGGTCAAAAAAGAAGCCTATAAACACACGCACATGTGTAGCAGGATATGTGATTATCATAAAATATTACGAATATTGGGAATGACGTAATGATTTATTCATTCCATGTGGCACTCACGTTCCAGCGGAAATGGTACATTCTTTCTCCTTCCTTCAGCTCCGAGTCAACGAGTGATTTGCACCGAATACATCAGTAGATATTCTTGTACACCATCACCAGAAATTCTAATAAATAAGGAAACGGAAGAAATATAATTCTGAAAAAAAAAAATCATTACCAAATACGGAAATGGATCTTTTTTAATTTATGACGTTGGTAAAAACCGACAAAAAATAGTTGTCTACGCTAGAATAGAACAAATATAACACAGGATCTGATTATAACAGATCAAACACGACGCAAATGTAATATAAACGGTAATTGAGGGGTTGAACATAGGTATACAGTATGACGTCTGATTAATTCGTGCTTAGCAACATGTTGTTGAACGTGGTGACGTGGTAAATATAGAAACACAGATTACTGTGTTGTACAGTTTCCGGAATAATGGACAAATTTAGATTATAATCATAGAGATTGTCACCTAATTTTATTATATTTTAGTAGAAGAGACCGAGGATATTGTTACGAAAAAATAAAAAATAGTTTTCATACCAAGTATGACATTCAGTGTAGCATACATGCATATTTGTCTGTCTGTCTGTCTGTCTGTCTGTCTGTCTGTCTGTCTGTCTGTCTGTCTGTCTGTCTGTCTGTCTGTCTGTCTGTCTGTCTGTCTGTCGGTTGGTCGATTGGTCTATGTATGTATGTATGTATGTATGTATGTATGTATGTATGTATGTATGTATGTATGTATGTATGTATGTATGTATGTATAATGTATGTATGTATGTATGTATGTATGTATGTATGTATGTGTGTGTGTGTGTATGTATGTATGTATGTATGTATGTATGTATGTATGTATGTATGTATGTATGTATGTATGTATGTGTGTGTGTGTATGTGTATGTATGTATGTATGTATGTATGTATGTATGTATGTATGTATGTATGTATGTATAAGTAATGAGTGAAACAGTACCGATCAATAAATGCAATATATGTCTGTATGAGTATATGTGTATGTATGTATGTATGTATGTATGTATGTATGTATGTATGTATGTATGTATGTATGTATGTATGTATGTATGTATGTGTGTATGTGTGTGTGTGTGTGTATGTGTGTGTTTGCATACCTTGTTTATATGTGTTTGCACGTGTCTAATAGCCTCATTGAATCGAAAATAGCATCATCCTTATTTACCTACAGTAATATCTCTGATGCATAGTATTATTTAAATACTCCACTAACAAGGATATTATGAAACACCTAACCAATCTCTGTGTTATTGATGTAAACACCCACAATAAAATGTTGACAATAGTTTGCCAAAACATACCCTTGACATCCTTAAAAAAACGTGTTCAAAACTCAAATCATATGAAGTTCTATCAGATGAATCATTCAAGGTAGAGCGTGTGGGATTGTTTTGATCCCTTTTCCGTCTTTCCCTCTTTGTTATGAGTCAATACTAAACGACCCACAACTGACTACAAATGGCATCAAAAGAAACAATACACGCACATCTGGTTATCCCTTGAATATTATTTAAGGGACTGTTATTTGCAAGTTTTGTCAGTGAAACGATTTCTAGAGGGGAAGTTTAACCAAGTTCGACTCAGTGCTCTGTCAGTGAAGTGATTAAAATTTTGCCGAATCAACCATGGGTAAGTGTGCCTATCTTTTCACTATAGATCTTTGCAAATATACAGTTTTCGTCTTTCTAAAAGTAAACCTTCGGTGTGTGTTTTTTTTTCATTTGTCACTTTTACGTTTAACTTACTTGCGAAAGTGTCATTTATGATGTTTATCTTCCAATTAATAGCATGCGTATCTTCGACATTCGACTTATTTCAATTGTTCTATTTGTCAGAGACAAATAATAGTGACCGAAAAAAAGTGTATTTAGACCAAGCAAAAGGTTTATCAAAATATTGCAGAGTTAGGGTGAGGGTGGTGGGTGGTCAAGGACTTTGTAATGGAGTATATCTTGTCTTATATTTCAAGTTTTGCCTATCTTCCAAACTCGTCTACCTCGTTCAACCTCTCTGTTGTTTTTTCCTGCCGCTCTTTGACTGTATGAGTCCCGAGTCCATGTAGCTAGGTCTACATACTTGTATCTATCCCCTCGAGCTCGTCTGTCAGGAAGGCAGTCTCTGTCTCTGTCTCTATCTGTCTCTGTGTCTGTCTGTCTGTCTGTCTGTCTGTCTGTCTGTCTGTCTGTCTGTCTGTCTGTCTGTCTGTCTGTCTGTCTGTCTGTCTGTCTGTCTGTCTGTCTGTTTTTCAGTTCTTATTACACCTTATCTTCAAAGTATGGGGGCAGAAGATAAGAGACAATATCTTGACTTGTAATGTTCTGATCTTCTTAAAAGATTTTCATAACACATTACGATTCAAGCTTACAGTTAAGTATTTAATGATGCTTCAAAACTAATGGACATCCTGCCTTTCCTTTTAGTGAAATGGATTGTCACGGTAAACGTTATTGTCTTAATCGTAACCATCCACCTTATGACGTCAGCAAGGACAACAGCCGTTAGGGAAAACCCAAAACACAACCGGAAATATGTGACAGTAATGAACAGACTTGTACGTGACTTCTACTATTTACAAACATTGGTCGATGACTACATGGTAAGTTCTTACAAGATTATTGTCGATTATCCGGTTCCATAATGCATTGCACTAGTTGCGTGCGCATCTCCAATTAACCTTTGACCTGTTTCGCTTGTATTAAACTCGAAGTAATTTTAACACCTTGAAATGCAGTAAAGATGTTCACCTGTTCGAAATGTGTGTTTTACAATCAGGGAAACAGTAAATCTTGTCCTTAATTATACGAACAATTTGAATCTAGGATACTGGTCCAACAATCCCGTGAGTAACGAGTATAAAGATCCACATAGTCTCGGTTACCCAGCCTCTTGCCGTTGAGGGCATAACCCCCACCATAACCTCTGTTGGGGTGTTATGCCCTCAACGGCAAGAGGCTGGGTAACCGAGACTAAGATCCATATTGAATTGAAATGGCATGATTTTGTATTTAAGTAATACCAGTTATCGTGCACCGCTTGCCCAAACATTGCTCAAAGCGCCGTACAAATGTTTCCCCTGGTACAGACTTATAACGGCACAACATCCTTTATACATCCTTAACTCCATTCTCTATTAGACACAATCACAACAGACTAGAGTGGCGTGCGCAAAAGTAACTCTATTTTGAAATTGATGTTTTTGTCTTGAAGGATACAAGAGGTATTGGTAATATCGTGGATACAATAAATAATTTCACCGATTTTGAAGTGTCTATTTTCCCATATGTCACAAAAAGAAAACTAAAACTGTATTTAGCTACGTCATGTAAGGTGAGTCTTGGGCTGTGCAGTAGTCTTTCTCTTGACGTGTATCTTTCAATACTTTTTAAATAATTATAATGATAAAATACATTCATTACTTAATCTGATATTTCTCAAATGCTGTATTGTTTAAATATTGAAGCAAAATAACAAATGTAGAACGTTTTTTTTTCTTCAAATAATGTGTAAATGCGTTTTTCCTCATAATGGCATTGCTATGTACTCTTAGGAAACACAGGGAGCAGCGAGCATGTAACTGATTGATCGATCGATCGATCGATCGATCGGTTGATTTATTGATTGATTGATTTATTATTTGGTTGAATGAATGATTGATTGATTGATTGAATGATCACTTTTTGTCGTGCAATATAACTTATTTTGTGTGTGATATTGATCAATTCACTCATTGAGTTTTAAAACTATTTCTTTTTTCTTTCCCTGGTTACTTTGCTCTCAGCTATATCTCAGACCACTAAAAGTCTGAGGCTGTATGTAATTCTCTCTTTTCTTTATTGACTAAGTAAAGACACCTTGTCCATTATTGGCCTCTTATCTTAATTAAAACATCCCTTATCTTATAATTGGCGAGATATCACTTACATTAACAGTTTGCTTAATCTCTCATCTGCTGGGAGATTATCACACTGGACAAACATTCGATCATGCATATACTGGTAAGGAAGAGTTTATATGCATGATCGAATGTTTGTCCAGTGTGATAATCTCCCAGCAGATGAGAGATTAAGCAAACTGTTAATGTAAGTGATATCTCGCCAATTATAAGATAAGGGATGTTTTAATTAAGATAAGAGGCCAATAATGGACAAGGTGTATTTACTTAGTCAATAAAGAAAAGAGAGAATTACATACAGCCTCAGACTTTTAGTGGTCTGAGATATAGCTGAGAGCAAAGTAACCAGGGAAAGAAAAAAGAAATAGTTTTAAAACTCAATGAGTGAATTGATCAATATCACACACAAAATAAGTTATATTGCACGACAAAAAGTGATCATTCAATCAATCAATCAATCAATCATTCAACCAAATAATAAATCAATCAATCAATAAATCAACCGATCGATCGATCGATCGATCGATCAATCAGTTACATGCTCGCTGCTCCCTGTGTTAGGAAACAGTGTCATTGCTGTGTACTCGTAGGAAACAGTGACGTCATTGCTATATGTACTCGTAGGAAACAGTGTCATTGCTGTGTACTCGTAGGAAACAGTATCATTGCTATGTACTCGTAGGAAACAGTGACGTCATTGCTATATGTACTCGTAGGAAACAGTGTCATTGCTGTGTACTCGTAGGAAACAGTGTCATTGCTATGTACTCGTAGGAAACAGTGACGTCATTGCTATATGTACTCGTAGGAAACAGTGTCATTGCTATGTACTCGTAGGAAACAGTGTCATTGCTATGTACTCGTAGGAAACAGTGTCATTGCTACGTACTCGTAGGAAACAGTGACGTCATTGCTATGTACTCGTAGGAAACAGTGTCACTACTATGTACTCGTAGGAAACAGTATCATTGCTGTTAAGTAATTGTATACGCATTTTGTTAAAGTAGCTCTAGTTGAGTTTATACGCTTGAAAAACGTAAATGAGATGTAATTGGAAATAATAATAAGAGTGGTGTAATAACCGTAATACTTGCCTCTGACGACTGATCAATGTGACCTAATTTGGTACTGTTAATGCAAGTGTATAATATGAAAACGACAGATTGGGATGCAGTAAGTAACACCTGACCAATTTCGAGTTTTCATTTTCCTGACCAATTTCGCGTTTTCATTTTCCTACACTTTCGATATTTTGCTAAATGAAAATGCAACATACAAAAAACAATACAACATTTTAAAAACCTTCGATAACAGTTATTGTTTTGCAGTATTTTTGCTTGTAAAATGTAAGTTTTTAAAAGAATTAACCAAAACGTGAAGATTACCAGGTAAAATGTATCAAATTTGCTAAGAAAATAAAAAACCCTAAATAGATGAGTATTATATCATATAGTTATCACCACAAAGAGAAACACGGTATGGCGTATAAAAAATTGTGGTTCCGGTTACCCAACCCCACCTACTTTTTCACTGCCGACATTTGTTTACGTTTTTGAGAAAAAATTGTAAAGTCTCGCGAGAAGCTGTGGATGTGGAAACTGGCATCAACTTAAAAAGACAATATAAAACTGTTCTTGTAATGGCTGTACATCTGACACATACCATATAAAAGACAACGGAAAACAGATTCTGAACTACCCTAACTAGACACTCACACGTGACAAAAAAAGAATAGAAATACAAAAATCTACCTACCACACCTATTCTAAAAATTGAGCGTAATCGGAATCACACAGTGTTTTTTTTTTCTTAGGCCTAAGAAGGGAATATTTCCTTTATTTATGTTTGAGGAAACCACTAAGTCTGTAAGCATTGTTTGCTTGTTTTCATTACAGGACAGTAATAAAGTACTCCAGAACCTTAGCACTGGTTTGTACAAGTACATGCTGTACGCTGAAGAGTTGTCAGAAAAACTTGGATATTCAAAAATAAAGAAAGTACATCATCAGTTGAGACGTGTGATGACAAAGATTAATTCCATGGTAAGAAACACTTTAGTTGGCCTCAGCTCTTCATGTCATGCCATTTCGTGTCATGTCGTGTTATGTTATGTTATGTTATGTTATGTTATGTTATGTTATGTTATGTTATGTTATGTTATGTCATGTCATGTCATTTCATTTCATGTCATGTCATATCGTATCATGTCGTGACGTGTCATGTCATGTCATGTCATATCATGTTGTGTTGTGTCATGGTGTGTTGTGTCATGTCATGTAATGTCATGTCATGTCATGTCATGTTGTGTTGTGTTGTATCGTGTCATGTGTTGTGTCATGGCATGTGTCATATGTTGTATCATGTCATGTCATGTCATGTTGGGTCATGTTGTGTCATATCGTATCATGTGTCATTTCATGTAGCTTGTGTCATATCTTGTCATGTCATGTCATATCTTGTATCATGTTGTGTCGTGACCGTGTCATATCATATCATGTCAGGTTGTGTCGTGTCGTGTCGTGTTGTGTTGCGTTGTCTTGTGTTGTGTTGTGTTGTGTTGTGTTGTGTTGTGTTGTGTTGTGTCGTGTTGTGTTGTGTTGTGTTGTGTCATGTCATGTCGTGTATCATATCATGTCATATAATGTCATGTCACATCATGTCATATAATGTCATGTCATATAATGTCATGTCACATCATGTCATATAATGTCATGTCATATATTGTCATGTCATGTCAGGCAATGGAACTGAATGTTAACTTTCATTTGTAAAATAGTCCCGTTATTTTTCTTTGTCAAAACAATGGCGATACAAAAAATCAAGGTGCTGAGTATTTTCTGACTAATTGACAGAATTTATTGTGAATAGAGTTATACCTGCTTAGCTTAATATTAGGGAAAATTCAGGAAAATAACGGCAGTTCTCTAAGCTATCAACATCAGCCAGAACAGTTCCTATGGAAAAAGGTAGCTGATAAATTCGCTTATTATATTCTCTTTGTTTCTACAAGCTTCAGAACCATGACATTGGATTTCCTGTATCGAGAGATGCTGATGGTGAATGGCTACAAAAAATAGCTGCCGATAGACCGATGGATGAATTAGTTACAACGTACATTATGGCCCTACACAATTACATGTCGGTAGCCACACATGGCATCGACAAAGTGACAATGATAGTGAAATCTAAGAAATGCAAAGACAGAAACGAAAACGATGAAAATATACAGTTGAAAGAAAATAATCGCAGAAATGCGAAAGACACAAAAAAGAAGGCAGTACGCGAGGCAGAAGTAGAAGATTCCAAACGTAGAAAGATGGAGCGAAGTGGGAAAAAGGACAGGAAAAACAAAAGAAGCAAAAAGAACGAAAAAATACGAAGAGAAAGAGTTAGATATTAACATGTATATTGGAAAGACTGATATATCAATATTAGTTTTTTACAGCAATAATTTGGTATAAAATTTGGGTTAAGGTATCCACTAAAATGCAGAGAACTCACTATCTTTTAGCTTTGTTTTATTTTGTAAATTAACTTTCAGAAAAACATATATGACATATGAAAGATTGATATTCTAATTACTAGAAGAACTTTTCAAATAATGCAAAAAAAAAAATATTCCAGTCTTACGATTTGAGTTTGAGTTTGAGTATTTATTTATAAAAGTTGAACAATTTAGGTGTATGAGTTATTTTGACAATTTCTATCCATTAGTTTTAGATCAAATTAGGTTTGAGAATTATTGAACATATCATGTACGTTTTTAGCAGTGTGAACTCTCAGGGGTAAAAATTGCATGTTTTCTGTTTACAGTTCCTTGTCAAGAAATTTTGTCTTGATTCTGTGCAGCAATGAAATGTTTGTTATACAAGTAACTGAATGTATAGTGAATTTAGCAACGTAAACAATGATGACGGTCGTTCTTGTTTTGTTTTTTTTTGCACTGAACATATAACTCAGGATAGGTTGATATAAGTGAATAGTTTTACCATCACATCCGTATATTTAACGCTTAGGTGACAGAGTTGTTGTGTATGACGTCACCATGTGTAGGTGTTTAGAAAACACAATGGAAACAGTGGCTAATTGTGAAGACTGTTGAACGGTTTATTTGACAGGCACTACAAATACTACACTCCCAGCCCTGTCCAAAAACAAAACTGACAAAGTTTACTAATTGGGCAGCATTATGATCTATGCTCATCGTGTAAAAACTCTTGATTACCAATATTATAATTATTTAATTGAAAGTGTTACCGACAACACCGGGAATCGTACTATCACGATGGTTTTTGTAACATTACGTTTTAGTACTCAATCATTTTACGAACACACTGTAAATCTCTTTCCCGAATAAAATTGATAATACATTCATATTTACGGCATATATTCCATGCGATGCAATTAACTGAGTACCAGTAGATGTGAGGACGAGTGTATAATGTCGATGCGCTGATTTGATTTTTCAAGGCCATTATATATTATGTGGTGTATTTTACAACTAGTCTCCCTGGTTTGGCAAGATTGGTTGATTTGTTAGAAGAGAAAAACAACATGAAAAGAATTATATGCTCGGTGTGAAGGGGTTACTGCCGAAGGCACTCCAATTTTTTGTGATGTTGTACTTTAACAATTAATTTTGTTTATGTGTGATTTCTGATCTCAGAAAATGCCAACTTTTATTCGAAAGATGAATATTGCAAACGTGAATTAAAGTTGGCTTAGAGTCACAAGAGCATGGTAAAAAATGTTTGTTTCTGTTAAACTGAGAGAGAGACAGAGCGACAGAGAGAGAGTGACAGAAAGACAGAAAGACAGACAGACAGACACATACATACATACATACATACATACATACATACATACATACATACATACATACATACATACATACATACATACAGGCAGACAGACAGACAGACAGACAGACAGGCAGACAGATAGACAGACAGACAGACAGACAGGCAGAGACAGACAGACAGACAGACACATAGACAGACAGACAGAGACCGAGAGAGCGCGAGACACAGAGACACAGAGACACAGAGACAGAGAGAGAGACAGACGGACAGACAGACAGACAGAGACAGAGAGACAGACAGAGGAGACAAAGAGCGAGAAACAGAGAGATAGAGAGACAGGATGGATAAGTGGCTAATTGATGAATTGACCGACCGATTGACTGACCGACCAGTTCATTGATCCATTTATATACAGATAAATACGCAAACAGACATAGATAATGGGGTCACTAAGACTTCATATTTCAGACTAGTATGTGCGTGATACTATGTTTTATGAGAGACAATAAATTACAGCAAACCTGCCAACAATAAATATACGAGGAATGACATATCCCTCTAACCCTACGATACTACCCATTAACAGTTAAAGTTTCCTAACGTGTGTTTATTATCTGTTATTAATATTAAGGCTTCATCACACATTACTGTAAATCACTGCATGACATGTCACAATCCAAATGTGCTGTCTTGACAAATACCAGAAGACAGAATTGAATTAATTGAAGCATAAGACTCAACTCGCTAAACATCAATGTTGAAGAAGCACACATTTGTTTCAATTATGGCTTGAATTCCGAAGTGATTAAAAAACACGCTTGGATAGAAAGATGATTGCTGTCGGCATTATTTCATGAAATCGTAGTTTCTCCCTGTATTATATAGTATTAAATTAGTTTAAACCTGTATATTTTCGTCCTGATTTTGAAATTTGTCAATTTTTACTTTTATTCCATATTTCATTTCATGGTGTAGTAAATATCATGATATCATAACGTCCGCTAAATTAAACTGGTAAATTGAAAACTGGTATGGAGAAGATGAGATGTGCTGTATGTTCAATTTAAATATCGTGACAGTGCCGAAATCGAAACATTAATCACTTTTTATGACCCTAGGAAAAAAATGTATTTCAGTTTATAAAAGTAACTGGATAATGTGTGTTCTTCACCATTGCAGGAAGATACAAGATATAGCAGAAACCATGGCCATGAAGAATTGTTACCTGATAGTGCTGTTCGCTGTGTTGTTCGTAAGCTACGTTGAGGTAAGTAACTATTAATGTCTATTGAAAAGCCTCAAATTTCTACATACAGACTCAGACACAGTTGATGGCTTCACGTTTGACTGATGGGACACGACATGTTTTACACACAGGAAGACATTTGTTAAATGCGAAAAGACATTACAAAAAAGAAACGATTATACAATTGTTGCCTACAGGCGCTATGTACGAGCAGATCACAATTGTCTGTCACTTAGAATGTAAGGATTTTAGAGCAATTAAATCAAGTCCATGCGTACTTTGTCAGTGGAGACTAAAATTGAAAAGGTTACTCAACTGTTATCATCTAATCAAACAAGTGAATTACAGAAACTCGAAGCCTTTATATATCACTCGTTAAAAATCAGGTCAGAAGCTATACTTAAATGGAACTGTAACATATTTCTTTGGTTACAAAAGTTTGTAATTGTATTTTGGACCGTTGGCCTTTGACTACAATGCAGTGACTATAATTGTGCTGTAACTGAAGCTTGAAGAAAAACCCAATTCTTATTACTTTTGCACGTGTGTAGAGTTCTCCATTGTTTTAGTCTAGCATTGAACTAGTAAATCATGTCCCACGGATGAAAGTCTGCATCGCCCGTTTTTTTTCCGATGTTCGAGGAGGTTAAAATTTTAGCTATAATTTTATTAAACTCTCACCAATATTTACTTCACTTTCTTCTACCCTATTTTCCACCATGCTGATAAGTTAGTTTGTTGTACATCCTTCTTGAAGTGCTGCCTTCAATGTTTGCATAGTACTCTTCGTACAATCTGCTTATGAATCAACTATGTAACACGAATAGGCAGAAGAACATAACATATATAATGTGCTAGGTCAAAAAAAGGTGATTCAGGATTTGTCCTTGATATTGAGTCTAAATGTTCTCTTTGTCATCCCAGAGTATGCGTATCAGCTATTGCACATTGGCTTCATGATAGCTAATTTACACACGACGAAAACCAAATCAACAATATATAGTCGTCTGTGCACAAAACATAGGTTTTGATAAATAATGTTAACAGGTCTTTTAATTTACCTTAAAACTTTATTAGGCCTAACGAATTCTGGTTTACCAATCCCACCTAGTTTTTCATGCCCACTCACAACTTTTCTTTTACGTATTTGAAAAAAAAAATATTTGAAAAAAAGAGATAAAATCGCCAAAATTGTGAAGTCTTACAAGGAATAGTGGATGTGGAAACTGACATTAACGTAAAAAAGACTATAAAGTCGTTATGTCATCATGTATTATATTTACCAATGCTTAATAATTGTCTCTTAATTGTATTCGGTTTCAACTGTCTAGGTGGACGGGAAAAAAAGGAACCAAAGTGAGTTAACATATTTGCTTTTTGTTTCCAAAATCACTTAAAGTTTATTCATTCCTTGTGTGTCCGTCCGTCCGTCTGTCTGCCTGCCTGCCTGCCTGCCTTTCTGTGTGTCTATGTGTGGCTGTCGGTCTGCATACATGCATGACCCTGATGCATGCATCTGTATGTATGTATGTACAGTATGTATGTACATGTATGTATGTATGTATGTATGTATGTATGTATGTATGTATGTATGTATGTATGTATGTATGTATGTGTGTGTGTGTGTGTGTGTGTATGTATGTATGTATGTATGTATGTATGTATGTATGTATGTATGTATGTGTGTATGTATGTATGTGCGTGTGTGCGTGCATGCACGTTTTTGATCCTTCACTAACCTATTGACCTCGTCCCTTAGGGTAGCTCTATCTATTTTACCAATAACACCATTTTTGCATTCCATGTCGATGGATTGTATGTGTAGAATGTACACTGGATCCCGTTAAAGGACCATGCATGGGGTATTTTATACGATACTATTATGACATCGAAACCAGTGAGTGCAAAACCTTCATTTATGGCGGATGCATGGGGAATGAGAATAACTTCTTTACTGAAGTTCACTGTGAAGAAGAGTGCCCCTGAACTTTGGGTAAATACGCATTTGTAATATTGTGTGTGTGTGTGTGTGTGTGTGTGTGTGTGTGTGTGTGTGAGCGCGAGAGAGACAGAGAGACAGAGAGAGACAGCCACAGAGAGACAGACCGATCTATAGAGACAGACAGTGGGAGGGAGGCAGAGACAGAGGGAAAGAGACAGAGGGTGATAGAGCGAAGAGACAGAGGGAGATAGAGACATACATACATACATACATACATACATACATACATACATACGTACGTACGTACGTACGTACGTACGTACATACATACATACATACATACATACATACATACATACATACATACATAATATGTGTCACATATAGGATTTATTGTCTGTAACGCCCACTTCATTATATAAAAAAAATATTCAATAGCAGTGAGCAATATCTGTATATATGTTTGTTTTTGTTTATGTGCACAAACACTTACTTTTGTATTTTATTTATTGTTATATTATCAGGACAAATTTAACATCAGCTGACTAGACCACCAGATGAAGTAAAAGATGATAGACGAAGATTCCTATTAAAGTTTGATTTATTAGAATTGCTAAATGCCAATTGAAAGTTTTGTGTTTGCTTTGTATTAGAATAACCAATGTGAGCTTATAGAATTCCTCGAATCGTAATAAAGTGTTACTGATAGAACAAACATAATGTAGACAGTGTTTATCTTTTGTCAAGGGTGTGTTCGTTGTTATACAATCTTAGTAATGATGATGGCGAATACTTTTGAATATGGTCACTTAGTTTGCACGTTTTGGGGCGTAAATTGTGTTCCGTTTAGAAAGTTTTTTCACTGCATTCTACTTACACACTAACCTGTCATCGATCTTCAGCGACTTTGTAGCAATGTATTATGTTCAGATTGGTCAATTTCTTGATATTGGAATTCCCTTCTTCTCTTTCCTACAACATTCCCATGAATGGTTTCATATGAACCAGTAGAGAATCCTGGCCGACGAATGACATCACCAAGTCACTGAAGTTTTCGTCTTCGAACCACCGCTAGAAGTGGTTCACATCAACCCGCTCTTTTTCCTGATTTCAGTCACGATATATAGACTCATTTATTCGGTGTTGCTTGTAGGTAACTCCCAGCAATCTTCTATAGCATCTCAAGTTAATTTATGCGTCGTCCGAAGTTAGAACAGTATGTCCTTATTTCACAACCATAAAGTGCTATTGAGGTTATCACTGTTCGTAGCAGATCGATTTTCGTCTTTATTGATATTTCCTTGCTATTCAATATCTTATTAATTTATCTAGTTAATTATTATTATTAGTTAATTATTATTATTAGTTATCTTATTAATTTATCTTATTAGTTTATCTAGTTAAGCTTTTACAATTGAATCTCTTTTCTCTATTACTGTAGGAGTGTCTTCTTTCAGTATATTCTCAAGAATCGCATTATTAACTTTAACCTCAACCTTTCTCCCTATTGTCTTGCCCCAATTTTTAGTTATCATCATCAACGTTTTAGTGATTTTTCTTAGTTCTTTTTTTTGTGTCCCAGCAATTAAGTCTATGTCATCTGCGAATCTGAGGTTGGTGATCTTATGGCCTCCAACTGATATTGTGCCTGCAACACCAGTCATAGTATTCATCATAATTATATAATCTGCTCCAGAAAGAAAAGTTGAACAAATAAGGTGGCAGCATACATCCTTGGCGAACTCCCACAGTTGTTTTGAACCACTGCAGGACTTGATTGTGTATTAGAACAGTACTACTTGATTTTGAGTAGAGAGACTCAATAAGAAAGATAAAGTGATCATAAATAAGCTAACTATCTGCTCTGAACCATACCTTCTCCAGGTGTATTATACAGATGTTATGGAAGATGATTACCAGGTTGGAATCATCATAGGATAAAAGGATAAAAGGAAATACTGCTTGAAGGGGAAAATGTACAGGTCATGATCATATCTTAAAATAGTCTACGATATACGACGTTGTACTGTCAGTTAGTACTGATAGGCGTGGCACAACGTCGTATATCGCAGACTACTTTAAGATGTGATCATGACATGTACATTTTCCTAAGTACCAATAAAGAATTGAAGGTAGTATTATGGCTGCACAAACACGACATATCTGATAGTTATAGTCCACGTCAGAGGACATTTACTGTTTTTATTAAGACAGTTTTTTTTAACCCGTTCGTTATTTTGTTCGAGGCGTATCCTCAATGGGTTAGCCAAAACTGTCAAATGGTCGAGGGCGTGTACCATAACGATGTTATACTTCGAACTCTGCGAGTTGTTTAGGTATTTCACCAGAAAGTCAACCTTGTTATCTGTAGCCCTGTTACGTAACCTCTTACCTATTATCATGTTAATTACAAAATTCACAATAGAAATTCCATCCCGCACATCTCGGCCAAAATAGTACGATGATTTCCTCAAAAGTTCAGTGTGAAATCCATGAACCTGGTAGATATAACTCTTTCTGTAACAAAATGACAGTCCCAAATCGAAGAGTAGTTCCGTTTTACCCATCAGTAGTTATGTTATTAACCTGGAGCACATATGCATTGTCAAGTCGGTGAACAAATTCTATATGGAAACCTGCTTTCTGTACAGGTCACTTTGTAGTGAAGTGGTTATAGTGCTTATCTTTGGATATATAGGCACAGAGGTAGTGTGTTCGAGACCGTCCAAGGTAAGGGCGATTTTTTACCCACACTTCACAGAATGACAGGTTCAGGAGAACACAGTATTAGGCAGGGAAGCACATGGTGGTTGCATTGAAACAGTTGACAAGTTGGGGACAGTGCTACAGAAATGATTAACACGCTGAGGACAGTTTCATATGAATGGTTAAAAATTGTAAGCGGACTGTTCCTTTCATGGATTAACGGTATGCAGACACTTTCTTTGTGTAAAAGTGTCCCGTTAACTGAAAAAAAGTGTCCGCTAAAGGAAATTGAGAGCACAGTTGAAACAATGGGGAAGACTCTGAAAGGAGTATAATGTACAGTATACGCTTCACGAACACACGAAAAAGAGGCAGAATCACGTGATGCTTTACATCAGAAGATGTGGCTTTTAAGGACATCATGAACTTCAGTTTGTGTTCGAGACCCACCAAGGTAAGGGCGATTTTGTACACACACATTACAGAATGGCAGGTGCAAAATTAGGAGGCCAAACACGGTATTAGGAGGGATGCATTACACTGTCACAGCGCTACATTTATACAAAATATAATGTACAGGTGACAGTTCATATACATTTTGAGATACTGATTTATTCCATTTTGATAAGCATAATTATAGGGTAAATGCTATACTGCAACAAACAAGGTTATGGCAACATTAGTTTGTCAACTAAACTAGAAATTGGGCATTTTTCGTTCTTCTACCATTGGATTTAAAATCTGTAGATTCTCATTATCCGATCACTGAAAAGAAAAAGGAGAAACAGTGTGACACATTTTCGATATGTGATATCATGCCTAGGAGTAAAAGTGACCATATGGATGACCATACTTTGAAAGAAAATACCATGATACAATATATACAATTTCCTTGTTTGTAACTCAATACATCACAAACAAATAAAAAAACGTAAAAAAATATTTGTTATTGTATGTACAATAGCACACTTTTACACACCTTTTAGCTTTTTGTAATATAAAATAAATAAATCCCCCCCCCCTTATAATTTATTTGGTCACTTCAAGAATTAATAAGATAAAATCAATGTGGGGGGGGGGGTGAGGGGAGGGATGGGGTATAGATTATGTAAATATCAAATGTATCATCTTCATGTGTATATGCACTTTCCATTAATTAAAACAAAATCAAAAACACATGCAACAGGAAACATCAAAACCAAACACAAATATACATAAATGTCTCATTGGGGGCGCTGTAGACATCTTGGTAATATACATATCACATTTATGCTAGCACTGCCTTCTATGGTATGCTGTCTAACTATCTTAGACATGCTTTGAACCATCCTAGAACTATTTTCAGAAAAGCAGTTGATAATGGAACATATTTTCTATATGATAATTCAGTATTGTACTGCTACAAATATTAACAAAGATTGAACATACACACTACATACAGAATATGCATAACTGGCGATCGGCCATCGCCTCAGATGCACTTACAAATTAAGTTAAGTTTAATTTTGTCCCACTTTTAATACAGTTAAGGAATGACCTGCATCCACTGCCAAGTGTATGTAATTGTATGTTTAATTACTTTAATTGGTTTATTTATTTACTTGAGTCAATATTAATCATTGTGCCAATGGAAAGAACATTTCATGTTTTTCATGACGAATGAAGTAATGATATTGATTCAGCATGAATATCATTATGAAATAGATGACTGACAATCTATCTGTCTGTCTGTCTGTCTGTCTGTCTGTCTGTCTGTCTGTCTGTCTGTCTGTCTGTCTGTCTGTCTGTCTATCTATCTATCTATCTATCTATCTATCTATCTATCTATCTATCTACTCACCTACCTACCTACCTACCTACCTACCTACCTACCTACCTACCTGTCTGTCTGTCTGTCTGTCTGTCTGTCTGTCTGTCTGTCTGTCTGTCTGTCTGTCTGTCTGTCTGTCTGTCTGTCTGTCTGTCTGTCTGTCTGTCTGTCTGTCTGTCTGTCTGTCTGTCTGTCTGTCTGTCTGTCTGTCTGTCTGTCTATCTATCTATCTATCTATCTATCTATCTATCTATCTATCTATCTATCTATCTATCTATCTATCTATCTATCTATCTATCTATCTATCCATCCATCCATCTATCTAGCGAGCTAGGTAAATAACTAACTACAGTATATTACTTATGTAACGAAGTTAGCTTATTTTACAAAATAATTAAACTCCACTAAATAAATAAACAGTGAATAAATAAATATTTAAAGAAAAGATATTTCATGAAATGCTAGGAAATTAACAAAAAGAAAACAAAAAATCAAAGAAATACATACATACACAAATAATTAGAACGAAAGAAATCAAGAAAGAAATACATAAATTCATGATTAAATGAATAAACGAACAAACGAATTGATCACTGAACAAACAAATCAATCAATAAAACACTGAAATTGATCCAGAATGAACACATTGGAAAGGCATTGTTGTTTGTCTTACCTTAGTTACAATTCACAGCTGGACAATCCCCACACTCTGCAAGACAGTCACTTTGAGAATCGAATCGATTATCATTTCCTAGGCAACCTCCATAGACGAGTTCTTTACACTGGCCGTTGTCGTTGTCGTAATAATATCGCCTAAACGATGCAAAACAGGGGCCTCCATCTTTAGCCAAGGTACAGACAGCTGTAATAATGTACAACGCATATAGAATTTACTGATGCATGTAACAGAACAGGACGGCACCAACGACTGCTTTTGTCTTTTGACAAAACTTTCGTTTATGAAACATGTACACTGAGTTGATTCAAACAGTTTACTTTTACGCACAAGCAGTTACATAAATAGTTGACTGACACCGTTCTATGTTTATGCAATATGCAAAATGTATCTACAATCCAATGAGTGGGGTGGGTTTTCATCGGACAAATACGATATTACTTTGAATCGAATGCGTTCTGTACCCCCAAATACAAATGTTTCTAAAAATGTTGTCGAATCGAAAAATGGAAGAAATTTCGCTATAGTAAATGTGTAGAACTAAAATACATGTCGGGAACGCACGAGGGCTTTGTATTCATCGTACTACACAATACTGCATACGGATTTGATAGTGATTTTGGTGTCTGGAAAAATTATCAATTTTGGCAAATGAAGTTAGGGGTTGGGCTGGGGTGGAGGTGGTGTGTGTGTATGGGGGGGGGGGGGGCTGAGGCCTAACTAAACGAATTAATTTTTTATCCTAAATTGCACTATTGGTTTCGTCCTTAACCCCCTTAAAGTCATCGACCATTTTATTACACGATAACCATGTGTGTCACGATGGAATGAAAAGAACGATAGGTACTGTGAAATGTTGAACAAAATATAAAGAATAACACGCACTGAATAAATAGCAGCAAACATACATACCCATTCTGACGTTTGTTCCTGAAAACTTACTCTCTTTTACTCTCTGTCTGTCTGTCTGTCTGTCTGTCTGTCTATCTGTATGTCTGTCTGTCTGTCTGTCTGTCTGTCTGTCTGTCTGTCTGTCTGTCTGTCTGTCTGTCTGTCTGTCTGTCTGTCTGTCTCTCTCTCTCTCTCTCTCTCTCTCTCTCTCTCTCTCTCTCTCTCTCTCTCTCTCTCTCTCTCTCTCTCTCTCTCTCTCTCTCTCTCTCTCTCTATGTCTATATGTCTTCAGTTTCTTTTTAGGCAAAGTTTGATCATTAGAAACGTTCCAGCATCTTTGTTATCAATACAATATTGGGAAATCTCAGTCACTTTTTTTTCGAAGCTACTTTGTAGGCATTCAAGTGTGGAGTTGACACAGAGTGGTAATGAGTATATAAGTACATAAATTTAGAAGATTAAAACCATGTACAGAACACATATAATGTGTAAAGAGGAGTGAAATTTAGTGATTACAGAAAAAGCTAGAGAAAGGAACAGATTTCGAGGTAAAATGATAAAGATGATAAAGATGATACGTACCACAATTACATGCCGTAGTTTGCTGCAAGAAAAATAATCATTTCACTTTTAAAAAAATTAATTCATAAATTTAATTTAATTTTTTTTAATTTTTAAATTGTTTAAATGTTATTAAAAATGTAATTTAATTTTTTGTTTACTTTCATACTTGAAACATTTTCAATATGCGGCACTTAAAATCTCTAATAACTATTCCGACCAATTTGCTGCAAGAAAAATAATCATTTCACTTTTAGAAAAATTAATTCATAAATTTAATTTAATTTTTTTTAATTTTTAAATTGTTTAAATGTTATTAAAAATGTAATTAAATTTTTTTTTTACTTTCATACTTGAAACATTTTCAATATGCGGCACTTAAAATCTCTAATAACAATTCCGACCAGAAATTTAAAACAAAATATTATAATTTAATTATTTCAATTGAAGTCACGATGTCACAAAACTAACATACATACATTGATTAATGGGAAACGTTTCTATGGTTCAGATTTCAGATAATATTGGCATTTGCAAAAATTATGTTTAAAATGTTACAGAAATATCTTTGACGGGGAAATGTTCTTTACTGCTGAATCGAGAGTCAACATTGAGAATCAATCAATTTTTCTTTATTGATCAATTCGTGAACTTAATAATAAGTAATATGATTTTACAATCGGGCAGCATAAATATTGATATTACAAAACTACACACTTTTGATAGACACCGCCCGTTTCATTTTACCGGTCAGGTGCTCTGTTCAAATTGATACAACCATGCTGAAACCAAAATAAACTGCATATGCTACACTTAAGATATCAAGATTGTGGATTTTTTTTTCTGTTACAGTTTCTTGCAACATTTTGTCAAAATAAAATGTACTGACGAGCCACCATGCAGGCATCAACGACAGACATCAAAAGGTTGGCGCCAGTGTGTCTGCAACTAGATTTGGTTGTAGTATGTTTAAATGGTGTATTCCATATAGATAAAATGTAACAAGACACTGATAAAATGTAACAAGACGTCGATAAAATGTAACAAGACACTGCAAGCTTGCTGTAGTAGAATTTGCAGTTTCTTGTTGGTTTCTGCGTGGTTGTATAAATCAAAGCCCGTGAACGGTAACATTAAACGGGCCGTAATTCCCCCTTTGCTCCACATTAGACAAACTTCCCCCTTTCAGAGAAAAAGCTTATTACAAGATCTAAACAATCTCTGAACGTACATCAAACTACTGCAAATTAAATCTAAATCTAAGAATAAGAGTCATGTTGTGAAGTTTAATTTTAGTCTAAGTAACAGTTGTGCTCTAATAAATGTGAAATTAAAAT
The DNA here is from genome assembly GCF_964340395.1 of Glandiceps talaboti. Taxonomy (NCBI): domain Eukaryota; kingdom Metazoa; phylum Hemichordata; class Enteropneusta; family Spengelidae; genus Glandiceps; species Glandiceps talaboti. The sequence continues at coordinate 13,738,297 of NC_135557.1, forward strand.
GTCACGGTGTTGAATAAACTGCAAACAGATCAACAATATCTTCTAACTGAAATTCAAACTACAAGTAACAAAACCACGAGATACCTCCTCAAAAAAACTAACACTGATAAGGAACATGTGAAACGAATGATACATAGAATACATACCCCAAAGCATACGGCAACTATAGCTGCAAACAACATGATGGTCACGTGGGTCTTCATGGTGATTTGGTATCGTTGCAGTGGTATACACACAAATGCCAATCTAACCTAAACCAGTCACTTTTATACTAGTTATATCGTAATCGTTTATGAGTAGTGGCCATTATAAATAAAATATAAGTTTCTCACACTATCTATAATTCATTATTCCTAAACTCCCTTGCTGTTGGCTCATGATAAATGTCGACAAAAACACTAAAGGGACAGACAGCTACATGGAATAATCACTGAGTAATTAGTTGTCTTTGCCCTTGACAGTCAAAGTCTTCGTTAACTAATAAAACTCGACTTTTCATAATATACACATATTGCCCCTCTATGAGTTCACTAGTAGATGTCTATTACCCCCCCCCCCCCGGACTATTATGCACAATGTATAGCTATAACCTGAGGCTGAAAGCCAAGGGAATAGTTGCTACATAACACCGCGACATGTAAGACGACATCTACTGGTGCCCAAATAGCTACAGGCAATCATTTTCAATAGGAAATCACATTGTTAGATATACATTCTTTCCACAGATAAGACTCTCATGCTACTGTAATACTGCCCTAGGAAAATAGAAGACAAATGTTGCCTCTGTATGTAAATTTTGTTCACTATGGGTCAATAGTTCATACCATGTGACCTGGTTTAAGCCAATCACTGATGGCTATTAGTTTAAGTATTAGTCACAACTTAGCGACTTTATTGAAAAGTTAAACGTTAGAGCTGTTGAATTCTACATCTTAATTTGACATGTTTCGCAAGTTTTGCTTTATCATGACTCGTTTAATTAAATTCCCCAAATGTAATGTATAATGAGTTTATGTAATTGGTTTGAAAATAAATACTTCATACTTGGATATGAAACATTTGAGTTATTTTAGCAGCTGGCGGTGTAGAACTAAAATCAACCATGCAGCTTAATACTTTTGCGTAACAATCTCGGCTTTTCATCCATTTCCAGGGGTAGTAAAAAGTCTTCCAAAATGTCCGCTAAAAAATAAATGGGAATAGCTTGTAAGCACAACAGGAAATCTTTCGGACATGAATTTGATAGATGTGTAACATAGTATTTCGAATAGGTGTCTGAAAGTTTTATATGAACTGAACAGAATGCATAGACAATTTTTCACCATCACGCTTATGCATTGTTGCAGGAATGCCATTAATATATAATATATTGTTTGGCAAAGAATTGTAGATAGGAGGGGGGGGGCATTTTACATTAGTTTCGCAATTAGACTATCTATTGTGAATGTAATAAGACCGTGGCATTTCAATACTATCTTAAATTACCATATTTGGTAGTTGTTATTCTTAAATGACCCTTGACCTTACGTCCTTTGAAGTTACTTAATCAAGAACTAGTAGGGGATTAATTGATAACTAATAGAGATTAATACTAGTAATAAAATGTCCTTTAAAACGCAATCAGCTCATTACAGAAGGACCCCTACCTGTTAGATAATCGATCATTTTATAAAGATTGTATAAATCTATTATTCAAATGTGTCCTCATGAAAATTGAATTTCAAAAGAGAGGTAATATTATATTTTCTTATTTCATTTTTGCATGAAATTGCTTTTCTGTGCTAAGCAATAATCATTGAATTCATAAAGCAGGATTTCCTTTCGTAGTATATAAAGTAACGAAATTGCGTCATTATAAGTTGAATAATGGCAATACATTCAAACGTAACAAATAGATTTGCATATTAATCTTATTTGAATATCGTGTAGATGAAATACATTCAGAGGTAATCAGAGACCTGAACAAATATGAATAATAGTTGCTTGTATGGAAATTATGATATCACGATATATTATGTCATACGTGCGATTGAAACCAATAAAACAGAAACAATATAAATCTAACTAAATTTCATTGTTATATTGCCCCTTTCTTCTTCTTCATTCCATTCTACTCATAACATTGCACTTAATGTTAGGGTTTAGCTCATTGAAGTGTTATTCTCAAAACGCCAGCTATCTGTTACTTTATTGGACCGGGTCCACCTTATCGCAACATATTATCAAAACTAGAAACATCGTCTTGCTTAACGACAATTTTGCAATGAAAACCTGCGTTGTTCGGTAGAGTCAAACTGAACGACACTCTTCTTACTTACAGCGTGGTAAATTTGGTCGAAGCCTGAATGGTTTCGAACGCCGATCGCAGTGATAATTGATTTAACTACTCGGCCACCGACAACCCAATATTTATAATGTTTACAATGTTTTTTGAGTTTTCATGGATTCGAATGTTTTTTCTTGGCCAGAGCGCAAAACACGATGACGCTGATGAAGTCTGATATTGAGACGAAAGCTGCGTAGTCACTTCAAAAATTATTCCAAAAAGGTAACTTTATCATCATTACTACTATAAATAATGAACTCAAGTATCAATTTCGATTCAACAAATGTTAGTTTGACTTTACAGTTAACATTTCATCTCTGGGTTATTATCGTCAATCGTGCACAATTTTGTACTAAGCATGGTAACATCCACAAGTAGAACAGCTAACAAAAATCACCACTTGCTACCTTGGTTTCAAGACTGGCTCATTAAATACCCCGGTATTTCTTTGATGTACCGCAGCCTGATTGTGAAACAATCATGGCCATTACGATAATTCGCTGAAACGAGTTGATTCAATTATTTCTGGACACAAGTTATTAAGCTCAGACCTTTCATATTTCTGAAATAAAATTGTGATAATTAATTACGTATTTCATTTGTTCCGATATCAAATATTTATTCATATGCTACTTCAATAATGACAGTATCATGGGATACCACATCATGGTGTTCAGGTGTCTCTTAGATTAATAGCATCGTGGAGAATGGCATGATAACGGTTTCTTTTCAGTTTGGAATTTCTCTGCCATCCGTCATAATCAATTTCCTTTTAAAACGTTTCCGCTTTCTATGTTGATTTACAGGTATTATTATGTAAATCAACAATGATCATGATTCACTTGGATAAGAGTATTCTCCACGTGACTTTGTCAAATTAAATAATTGGTATATCTATTTTGACCATTTGGCTATTTTACTTTCATACCGCTGTCACAGTTACCTGTGTAATTACGCCTACGTACATGACGCAAGCACGTTCGTCATGAGTGAAAAAGGTACGATAGTGATCTAATAGACTGTTTTTCATAGGTGTTTGACGATTACATTATTGAAATCTGGTTTAAATCTTATGTAATAACTATTTTTAATTTACTTCAAATAATATATTTTAGTTCAAGTGAAAGAAATTATGAATCTGATATCACTTTCATGTTTGTTGTGTCCTCGATCTGAACTTTAAATAATGATTTGCACAGATCACGTCGCTGTACCGGCCTTATAGTGGCAAAGTGTCTATACGCATTATGTGTAAAACAGCACTGTATCAGCTCTATCCAGTGCATGGCTGTGAGGTACATAAATTTGACAGATGTGTTACTGGTATGCCAACGTCCATGCATTTCACATGGGTATGAGAAACATCAATGCAATAAGTAGGTTGTTGTGACATCTGTGTGTAAAAGCAAATTCCTACATCCATGTACCAGCTATGTGAGCAGCGATATATATGTCAGACAACCATATACTAAGCTATGTTAGCAATGCTGCCAATGTCATTATCAGCATTGGCAATAATTCCGTACATAATATAAAAAGTTCAAACATAACTATACATAAAATTATACATATAATACATGTATTACCTAGCTACCACACTAGTTACAGAACATGCCATGTAAGTGTTTGGCTGTTTCACAATCATTGCTTCACTTATCTTGCACTTTGGGGCAAAAGTGAACTTGGAGTTTTGTTATCGTAATCTTCATACTATTAGATAGTTTAGAAAAGAACTTAATCTAAATTGTTCTAGTCTCTTCAGCATGAATTTGTCAGAAGGGATGAATATACTTCCTATTTCGGACACTACATGTATCAAATTCAAGTTTCTATTGTACACTAGGTATGACCTCCTAAAGTGCTCCTAAAGAACCCCCCTCCCCAATAAGAGGTAGACATGTTCCAGTTTCAAATCAACGTTCTTTCCCCACCTCTTACTGTCAAGATGCTATGAAACTTTATTTAAAAAATGTTTCAATCTTATGTAGTTGCTTTTTACATTTTAGAGCTTTCTTGTAAAATGCATACATACATACATACATACATACATACATACATACATACATACATACATACATACATACATACATACAGACATACATACATACATACATACACAGTTGGAATTTCTTGTAAGTTACCAACTTTGCAAATATACATCCAAAGTTAAAGGAACTTTATTCGATGTTAATGACACATGTCAGCCAAAAAGGCGCATGTGTGAGCGCCCTCAACCTTTAAGCTGAACGGCTAGCTGCAATGTTTGATGTAACATAATTATAAGAAGCTGCAGAATACATTGTAGTTGTGTTTTCATTTTGTCCATCTACATTTGTATGTCTTATTACGATAATTGCAAATAATATTATAAGATGTACATAACTATACCACTGGTGTTGAAACTTAAAACACAGACAAATGAGTCTGCAGTACGTAATTGCGGCGTTGTGTTAATTTTTATCATTAACGTTTAACAATCAAAAGCGTAACAACGTCGATAGATGCAACGAATGCAACATTTATAGTTGGAATTATATGTTGTAACAATGACAGTTTAGGCGACATTCGTACAGATAACTTCTGAGGTGAGGGAACTAGCGTTTTTTCACTGAAATTTTCTATCCAACGGCAATTCACACGTATTTTACCTTATTCCAGCAAAGTACCTCTTATCATGATTACGGTAGTAAACACGAAGTGCTAACTTCAGGCCTTGGACCATCATTGTGATATCTACCTATCCGTCACCATGCCTTGAAGTAAAGTCATTGAAACTCATATATGTTTAGATGGCCCTCATACAGTCCCAAACCCCCAATTATCCAGCAGCGAATTAATTGACCAATCACAGTGTTTCTATTATACCATTACTGTAAAAGTAGTTTAAGTAGTTGAAATGTGCACCGACATAAAGACATCGACATATCCTCACACAAATATCAGTGATTCAAAAGGTGAGGGGCTCAGGTAATCAAGTAATCAATCAGCACATACGTCAATATAGCACCAGAGAGCATACGTTTGGTCCAACAGTTTCAAAAATATTCAACAGCGGAATGGATGGGGGAGGAGGACATCCCGGTCCAACCCCCACTCGCTCACTCCGCTTCCTCGTCGTAATAATTATCACCGAGCGGTATTGTGCCACCAGCTGCTTAAAGAATTGCCTATACCCCCTAAAAAACCCAAACAAACCGCAAACAAACAAAAAACAACAACAGCAAAAAAACAATAAAAAAACAATAAAAACAAAAACACACCACCAACACCACCACCACCACCACCACCAACAACAACAACGCAACAACAACAACAACAACAACAACAACAAAAACAACAACAATAAACATTTCCAACAGACCACCATTCAAATGATTGTATCAATAATGCAAGGACACACTGACTACTCACCCCCCCCCCCATCTATGTGTTTATTATGAGTACAAGGAATGGTAGATGCAATCATATAAAAATAAACTCATTCAGTGATGAAATTAGAATGCCCTTCCATCAACTTTCCAGTTGAAACTGTAAAATATAAACTTATCGCAAATGTAACAATTGATATCAATTAATTATAATTTGCAATTTGCACTCACCTCACCCCACCACCACCACCACCACCACCACCACCACCACCCACAGTAAATTGTACTGGGAGAACCCCTTGCCCGCCCTCATAAAAGGAAAATCGCTGGGAGCAATTCCCAGCACAAAGTTTTTAAAAATAAAATATTGTCTTTGAATTAAAGCAATATCTACCTTTAATTAAAATTAGCTGTATTTATTTAAATGTGTTGATAATTTTACCTTCTAATCAAAGTGACAAAAAAAAAACCTGTTGGAATAAAGAATGGATTCATATTACATTAGTTGGAGAGGAAAAAGGAGCTCGAGCAGCTGGAGAAGGACTTTGAAAAGGCTAGGACAACACAGGGAGACGGAAAGACCAACCATGGGAGGCAATGAGCTTCGGCTTGCTTTTGCATTAGTCACACTTTTCCTATAACACCTGTATAGGCCATCCCAGACTGCAAACAGGAAACTTGGAATACAGCGCCCTCACTCAAAATGGGGATATCATCACCTCACTGTACTGTTTCTAAAGAGCTCTGTCTCTTGGTATTCTGTATTAGTGTAAATCAGGGATGTTTTTCGCATTGTTCAGATATCAAGGGAAACAGCAGCGCTCTATCATTAAGTGAGTCAAATATACAATGTATACCCCCAAGGCACACACAGACAGGAAGTAGAGCACCACCACGGCAAATTTGGAAAGGCCTACTGGAGAGACACATTCATTCAATATATCTACGCTACATATTTGCAAAAGAATGATAATGTAGCCTTTTCGCATTTTGTCCTTCTGATTTCACTTATTTTTTGCAGTTTGTTTTATTTTGTTTTCAACAGACAGAGTTATATGGTGATACAAACCACAGACAAGTAACTGTGTTAGTTGTCTGTGTACAGTCACGGATATCTTATGTTCTAAAAGTTAACAATATAGTAGGTATATATTGGCTAGTCTGACGTCACGCTTTTTGACGTCATGCTGAACATCATAGGGTGATTAAATTTTAATCCGTCTAGCCACTAGCCCAGACATTACGTCATAAGTGTGACCCTATAGTGACCAATATTCACCTGTCAAAGTCGGTTCACATAAAATGGATTAGAAGCGATTTCCATTCCATAACTTAATACCAATTCACTTTATTTATACAAGTGCAGTTGCACTTATTACTACAGAAAAATAGCAGTAAATCTGTCTTCCTAGGTCAACATTATATTTTAGTTGACAATCAACAAAATATTGCAAGTCGCGCTATTAAATTAAACTACATTTAATGAAGTTATATTCACTTACTCTAGAATCCACTCAAATCTTTATATCGTCGTACAATGACAGACCTCATTTCCGCACCGCCAGGGGTGTTTTTCGTTACGTCAACGGAAATACTAGTATTATGCTCATATAAACCTTTATCGCCTTTTATTTTAATTGGGGATTTGTATAACTTTCTGCCGGAGAGGTAAAACGTCTAGATTTGTAATTTAAGAAGTTTGTATTTTGAATGTTCTTTAAGAAGTTTGTATTTTGAATGTTCTTTGTCAACCATGCTTATTAGGGCTAAGTAATGCAATTGCCTTACATTTCATGCGTATTACGGTGTAAGTGTATATAGCACGAACACACCCGCATCATAACATACCACCAGGGCCTTTTGATAGTCGCCTTCATTTACCTATCAACGTCATCAAATGCACCTTTTTCATTTCTGTCTAGCGACTTTCGTTTCTCCCTTTATTCCCAGAATTTCTTGTACGGTAATTCAAAAGAACATGCCAGGTCAAATGTTATTACCAGCCCTCATGTTTTCTCGGAGAAAAGGATAAGATTTCAAACATAGTTGATGCCACGCCATTAGCTGTCTAGCGCGTACGTGCGTAAGTATATTTTTATAAGACACAATTAGATTGTAGTAATCGGTATAGACCTCAAGGTGTATAAATTTGACGAACTGAGCCATAGAACACAATCTGCACGATGACTACCACACAGCTGTTCCTCGGGACCGTATGTGTCTTAGCCTTCCAGTCCATTGCGTTAAGTTCGTCAGTACAGTTTGACAAATTTCCACAAGATGTCGACTCACCCACACAACAATCAAATGCCTCAACCAAGGGCGTCTTGAAGAATATGTACAATGATCCTGAGAAGAAGACTTCTGATACGGAGATGGAATCTTCTGAAAATGGTACAATGTCTCAAAAGAGAGAAAAGTCGAGCGCTTCTCACTTTGATCCAAGGGAAACTTTAGCTAAGTTTCTTGGAATCTCAAAGGAATCGCTCCCATTATATCCAGCCATTCCAGAATGGGTTGAACAACACATTAATACATACCTTGAAACACCCAATGAAGAAAGAGTTATTTTAAATGAAGCAGGCAGTGGCTTTGATGAAATGTCGACACAAACTGAGGCCACAGGACGGGATCAAATTCATGGAGATGAAAGGGAGATTATATGCCCTAGAGAATCGGTGGCTAAATTTTTGGGCATACCATTAGAATCGCTGCCACAAAGCCATAGGTTCCCAGATTCGAAAGACTGTACACATTACAGCACGGGCAAAGGGAGAGATGGTGTCGAGGAAGGCAACATCCATATCATGCCTAGCTCAAGGAAGACATTCGCTAACGCAGTTTCACGCAGACCAGGCGAAATATTACCAATTCCACAAACGATGGACCATGACGGAGGGTCACAAGACTGGCTAAAGGAATTGTGGCTGAAATGCCAACGAACTGATAATGGTGATTGTACGAAGGTGGCGTTCCAACCACATTTGTATACTGGTGAGCAATTTTGATATTTCTCATTTTTTCAAGTGTCAGAAAAGGTCTGTTTATAAAAGGAGAGAGAGAGAGAGAGAGAGAGAGAGAGAGAGAGAGAGAGAGAGAGAGAGAGAGAGAGAGAGAGAGAGAGAGAGAGAGAGAGAGAGAGAGAGAGAGAGAGAGAGAGAGAGAGAGACGGGGGGGAGGGAGGGAGGGAGGGAGGCAGGCAGGCAGGGCAGGCAGGCAGGCAGGCAGGCAGGCAGACAGACAGACAGACAGAGACAGACAGACAGACAGACAGACAGACAGACAGACAGACAGACAGGTATATCAGTTTGTCTAGCCGTCTGTCTGTTGGACGGTCGGTCAATCAATCAATCAATCAATCAATCAATAAATCAATCAGTCAGTCAGTCAGTCAGTCAGTCAGTCGGTCAGTCGGTCGGTCGGCCAACCAACCAACCAACCAACCAACCAACCAACCAACCGACCAATCGATCGATCGATCGATCGAGAGCCGTTTTACAGTGCTAGTACGACGTAACTATCATAGAAGGTGTACAATTCAAAGACTCTTGACTTTGGACAGGTTTATGGATTCTTTCTGAAGGCACTAGCTGTACCTAGATTTTTACCGTTATTCCAACACTGGCTTATTTATTAGAAGCCGGGACTGCAGCACGTACGCGTTGAAACTAGTCATAATGTTTCAATAATTTATCAATGTCTTTTACGAATGTATATATTTCTAGTTTCATTTGTTTGAGACATTGAATTCTTACAATATTCTACATTGTCTTACAGGTGCATTTAAAGTTTATTTCAACCTATCTGCAGTATCACGTACGCATACGGAAAGGAATCTCGTGAAAGCGTACATCGCCATTAATCTGTCTCAGTGTCAGCGTGACAACCACCATCGCCATGGTGATGACGATGACATAGAGCACCACTTTCGATTACAACATATAGGGCGAGGTATCCATGACGACGGGGTATCTGACGTTACTAATACCGACGGCATTAAAAGGAAAGATTTCCACACGTACCCTCTTGGTAACGAAATATTTCAATGGTATGACATGACAGGAATGGTACGTGATACGCTGGCCAAATCCGAAACCGTTTTGGGAGTTCGAATCGTCGCCTTCACAACGTGTGGAGGAAGACAACGCAATGACTGCGATCGTCGATCATGCGACCCTACTGGACAGCTAACCCTTTACACCTACCTAGGATAAGATATAAAAAAAACTTTCAATTTAACATCTGGCGTAATGTTTTTGCTGTGTGATTGGGCTTTGAATAACCTTTTGGCTACCTGATTCGCAAAGTGTGGGTTTTTAACTTGACTCATGAAAGTAGTTCCAAGGTCAATGTTATCTTATCTTTTTTCCATGTACTTGTACAATTTTCACATCTGATATACCCTACTGAAAAGGAAGTTTTCCGTAATTATCATGATTTGTTGATACGTTATTTACATATACCAGTCGTGGGAGGGCAACATGTTAGACTGTAAGGGGGGAGGGAGATATAGACGTGTATCTCTTGATATCATAATTTTTTAACGGATAGTCATTTGATATTTCACTTGTCATTAAAAACAAGCTTTAGCACACGTTTGAAGAAGTTATACTCAGCTAGATTGCAAACCATTACCATGAGCTACTCGTGAACAAAGTTTGATCATGACAATCCCTGTACTTGGGTGCCAGTTTGCCATTGTACAAAATGGTGTTTTAATAATGTAATTGTAGGTGTTGCCATTGAACTTGTATTGTAACTGTAGTTTTTACCGGTTGTCTTTTATTTCTATAATACTTTGTTTTGGGGGTACACGTTTACAAGTGTGTGGACTGCCTGTCTTTTGTCAAATCTAAATAGATAAATAAAATAAATAGCAGATTTGGATTGTCAGTCTGTACTATACGACCACGATTGCCTCAACGACCAAAACTTAACACGCTTTGTTCCATTCCACACTGGCTGTATAAACAAAACTATTCTGATAAAACCAAGCCCCACTTGGATCAAAAATAGAATAGGGGCCGGGTCTAGTTCTATATACATGACTATTAAAACCAAATGCATCGGATAGATACTTCAGGGCCGATATTCCTGTTCTAACTCTATGTACATGGGCGAGCTTAAAAAAGTGAACTAACTGATAACAAACTGAATAAATAACAAACCTTGAGAATAAATAACAATCAACCTTTATAATTCAATTTTAAAAGTAGTCAAAATATGTGGGATAAGTCGATTGTTTAGAAACAGGTTCTGGAAAGGAATGATGTCCACACACAACCAAGTACTATAAGAACAGCTACTCGTACTTTATTGACATCTAACAAAACTCCTACAGATCACTCAGAAATAAGGGTTTATATAGGTTTTACTACATTCCATACATATTGGCGCGAATTTGGTATTGACCTTCATATGATTGGTCAATTATGAAGAGAAAGGATTGGTAGTAAAGATTGTTTGAACTTGAGATTATCTAATTTGACATAACTTGATTGGTAATGGAGATTGTAGTCAGGATCCTAAATTTGACTCAAGCTCAGTGTATATTTCATTCCCGATAAAATATATGTAAATCTTCGCATACATGATTTTAGTTCCCAGTACCCTAACGCAGCGGTGCCGTAAAAATATCTGCTTCCCCTCCGCAGCAATTCCGGAGGATACCATTGTCTCAGTTACACAGAATCTTGCCGTTGAGGGTTCCACATCCACCCCCCCCATCCACCCCCCCACCCACCCAGCAGAGATGGAGCCCTCAACGGCAAGAATCTAGGTAAGAGACTATGGGTAGCATATACACAGGCAGAAGCAGGGAGTTAGCAGAACGCAGAGGAACGCGCCCTCTGTGTTGACAATGATAAAACGAATAACACCTTTCGGCAACTACAAATTAACTTCATTTCTAAGAGGAAAAATAGTATAAACAATGACAATAAACACTTCAATTTCAAACAAACAAACAAACAAACAAACAAACAAAGAACATACAAACTCTTTAAATCAAAATTCAAAATGGAAACATATTTATAAGAACTAAATAAGTCGACTCAACTCTGCGAATTAATTTGTAAATATAGATCATTAAAGTGACGACAAACTCGCAGATACGATAAAACAGTACCAGTCAACGCAAGAATACATAAATGTTGTGACGTATCACGTGTAGAAGAATACTCGGAAAAACCCTCCCTGTTACAGCGCCCCCTATACGTTAGACGTATAGAAGAGAATGATAAAAAGTGTAGTGTAGATTAATTCAATTTATATTTATTCTTTCAAATGTTTCATTTTATTGTTTTATTGTACCTTTAATAATCGCCCGGGATATATAACCTGTCAAACTCACAATTACCATAAACTGATAACACATACTAGTTAGTAATTTGTTATCATCACGCGATATTGGACATTAGTATGACATAAGCTAGACGTTCGGGCAAGCCCTCACTGCGAACTTCGTTCGCTATGATCGTATCGGAAGAAAGCCTGAACGTCTAGCAGCAAGACTAATACATTTGCTGTATGGAAATTTAAGTACAGCAAGGTGGTTCATGATTTCGTTCAGTGGTTGAAAGTAAGGTTACCCCTACCCCTTTATTCATCACTTTGTAAAAATGTTGACCCATCTTCTTTGAGTCCAAAATTGAGGTGCCCCCCCCCCTCCCCGGCCGTAAAAACTGATCGCTCCCTTAGATTGTTGTTTTCCTTGTCTACGGGCTAAATATAACATTGTTTTGAATATATTTCCCATACTTTTGGGAAAGAACACTTATCTTTTTAGTATTTAACGTATATTAATACATTTGTAGTATCGGGATTCGTGTGCTATCATTCATTTTAGGAAAATACACGTGACAACGCGCAACGAAGCAACAATACGTCTCCGGCTAGGCTCCCTGTGATGCAACGTTTGCGTCGCACAGCTGTTGTTTCATGGTCAAAGGTTGAGCATGCGCATATTGGCTTTATATTCGCACAACTGGTGTGCTATGCTAACCTATGTTGTTTTTGTTTAGACAAAACGGAAAAACATTTGGTAGACTCTGCGTGAAAATGGTGAGCTAAATAGCAGAAGGTAAGTCCAAAGATGACTCACAAGTGTGTACGATTTATATTTTAGGTTTTCCAGTGCTTCGATGAGCGATCGACAGTGTTGTAGGGGGTGTGATCGGATCCGATCATACAATTAGCCAGGGAAGTAGGTCCATCGCATATCGAGTCTAGTCCGTCGCATAGCAGGGTAGTGTGTGGTATGATTTGACCTCAATACAACGGTCGAAGCATTGTAATTGTTTACTAATATGATTTATTGGTATAATCCCAAACTCTGTCGTCAGTGATGGTAAAACCACATAAAGAACTTAGCAATCGATCACGCCATGTAAACGAATAGCTTGATTACCACGTAGTCGTAGTACATCCATTTTTTGGATCAACTAATTGAAGTATCTCAGATCATGGAAGTATACCATGCTCAAATGACTGCAGGTAGGCAGGTAGGTAGGAAGGGCCTTCCTACCTCCATGTTCAGATAGAGAGACATGTGTCTGACGATATCAGTACCCCACCAAATATCAACATGTTAATATATAAACTTGTGTACTTGGCTAAATCTAGGACCCCGCTAACAGAGGAGCGCAATCTGGTAAAATTGGGCAATATACATGTAGGCATTGGCAACCTGGCAAAGTGTTCAAGACAATACCATAACTTAGATGGGGGACCCATATTAAATATCTGGGAGACTCAGGTAGATTTTACCTGCTAAAATACTGCATACCTTTCTAGAGAATTGCTCAATGACATGCTATTTGTGAAACGACAACAGTGAATAGTATTAACTAGAGTGCTCAGTCAATTGTAATTTGACCTTGATAACCTTGACCTCACCTTGAGTTAGTAGTTGGTAGGAACATGGAAGTATAAGTAGGTGGGTTATACTTCCATGGTAGGAACTACATCTTTTGTCAGACGAGACCATACACAATACAGGATATATACCTAAATGTGTTGGTCCTTGATTGGAGTCAAGGTTTGCACAAGTCTAGTGTTTATACATACACTTCAGTCTACTCTGAAAGGCCCAGTTATTGGTCCCCTTAATCAGGGCTTGAAATTAACTTTTTCTCTTTGATAGACCCAGTGGGTTATCAATTTCAGAAATTGGTAGTCTAAGGATAGTAACCAGTACTCCCATATTCTGAACTGAAAACAGAGTTCTCCCATATTCTGAACTGAAAACAGAGTTCCTCTATTGGAAATATGTGTTATTAAAATACTTTGAAAGTTTCATGCCTGTAAATCTTCCATAAGTGATGGCCAGATAGTCCCATGACAAGAATTGATACTACATGTATGGTAGTCGCTGGACATGTGATTTACTGTTAATTTTGAGCCCTGGCCTTAATGTACCCACTTGCTACCAGGTTGAGCATTTTATATAAGCAGAGACAACAATTAAATCGTTCAGGGAAAGGTTTTTGAATGTAATACTACCTTTGTACCAGTTGTCGAGAAATGCTGCTGATCAGAACATCATTGTTGTTTTTGTTTTTATCAGTGGTAGATTTTTAAAACTGGCTTTGAAGGTGCCGAAAAGTCTTCTTCTTGTCACACTATTAATCATGAATACAAAAACAATAGTGAGTGTCTCAGATGTAGACGCATACAATGCTTTTATCAGTTTGTTTATGTCTGTGAAAGTTATAACATATTGTATATGGCAATATGAGTAACTTTCACAGACATAAACAAACTGATAAGAACATATTGTCAACTTAGATCAGAGACACCCAATGTTATTTTGTATCAGTATATGTCTGCTTGATATTGTGAGGAGAGACTTTTCCACTCCTTCAAAACTAGATTTAATTGACTACTACTGATATAACGATGTTCTGATCAACAGCCTTTCTAGACAACTAGTGCAAGGTTTGTATTTCCTGCTAAATCTAGTAATAAATGGGACTCACTGTTTTCTACTCACTGAAGACCAAGTATACATGTACATGTGACATCAGGGCTCAAAATTAACAGTAGTCCCGTATCCACAGACGACCAATTCTTGTCATGGGACTACCATAATTTGCAGCTGGTACCCCATTCAGGCTACTACTGATTATGTGATGATTTAAAGGATGGAAGATTTATGGACTTAAAGTATTTTAATAACACATATATTTCCGATAGAGGAATTCTGTTTTCAGTTCAGGAATATGGGACTATTGGTCACCATCCTTGGGCTACCACTTTCTGAAATTGGTAGCCCACTAAGACTATGTACATGTACCAAAGAAAAAAAGTTAATTTCAAGCCCTGCCATGTAGTTCACCATCATTTGCACTCTCAACCCTGTCATTATGTTATCTTATACATGTAAATGATCTGATGACAAATTCATTGTACATATATATCGTATAAAACAATGTTGATGAAATCTTCACTATGTAATCAACAGTTGTAACAGTGCCAGCCTACATCATAGAAGATTACATCCACATTAACATAACTAGAAATAAAATACTGTTACGTAATTTAAGTTTGATATAAGTATTATCACTTGAGTAAAAAAACTATCTCGGCTTGTGCCATTTCAAATTCAGAAGCAAGGGAAATGAGAACTTACTTACTCACCATTAATAGTAATAGCATATCTATGGTGCATAAATTAATAATTATGCAATGTGCCAGACTTTATCATACACAACATTTAGTGTTTTTAATTGTCTCTGTAGGTTCCAAGAGGTGTAAATCATGTGACTTAGTGTACATACCCATTTCCTGTAAATCATTACTGCAGTGTTTTTGCTATGGCCTAATATTACTATAGTAGTAATAAAAAAAAAATTTGTGGTTCTGATTACGCTCAATTTTAGAATAGGTGGGGTAGGTACATTTTTTATCTTATTTTATTTTTTTTTCATGTGTGAGTGTCTAGTTCAGGTTTTCCATTGTTTTCCAAATGGTCTCTGTGTTGTTTATTTCTTCCTATCAGATGTACAGCCATTACAGATTGGAAAAACAGTTTTGTATTGTCTTTTTAAGTTGATGTCAGTTTCCGTATCCACTATTTCTTGTGAGATTTCACAATTTTTGTGATTTTATAATTTTTTCTTGATTACATAAATAAAATTTAGGGTCGGCAGTAAAAAACTAGATGGGGTCGGGTGGGGAACTAAACAATTTTTTTTTAGGCCTAAGCTTGGGCTCAGACAGCTAAGATAAATTTCTTGTAGTTGTCTGAGGGTTGGGCATACATTAGAAGTACCATGTACAGGTGGTACTTCCATAGGTTGGGGAACCGCAGAACAGAAAGGGGGAAATATGGTAAAACAGGCATATGATGTAGTTTCCAATACATTACACCATAATTTTGATGGGGGTCCCCTGCAAAATGACAAGGGAACACAGCAGTGTGCCACCTGTTGATAGCCAAATGAATGAATGAATCTTTATTTCACCAAAGTTAAACAATAACGAAAGAAAAGACAAAAGTTCGAATACAAAAAAATGTTGTTGTTGTTAGTCAAAATGATAAAAAAAATGATGTTTTTTTCAAAACTGACGTTTTTTGTGAGTCACCACATAATAAGAGATAGGGGAACACCTAATTCTGATGCGTCACTTGAAATTGTGTGCGTCAGTGCATGGAAGTAGAACCTTCCATGGTCAGTGGCACCCCAAATTGGCTAAATAAGAAGGCACACGGGAACACAGGTAGCTCTGCATGCGACCTTTGAACTCACTTTCCAATGTTACACTGAGTATTTATACCATATGTAGCCTTGCCAATAATATGGATGCGACATAACAAACATTATGTATGTACACTTGTTGTGTATACAACATGTAGATGTAGCCAGCTGTTACATGGCATGATGTACATTATATCATATTAATACTATTTCTCAACTACAATGTAGCCATTGGTCCTGAAAACAATAGACATTGTGTTGTCAGATGTTCTAAGTGTAATTTGTAAACAATAGAAGTCCTCTAATGTCTCCTATAGTCACATGGTCAGACCACTAAAAAGACAGACAAGAAACGCCTGTTGTATTAGGTGTGCAATGGGCTCTTAATCCGTCTTCCCACTGTCACATTGTGGTCTGAGTCACATGTTACTAATTTTAAAATTAGAACATGGAAGTACCTGGGTGGTACTGCCATGGTGAGAAGACCAGTCATTTGGTAAGGGGTGAGATGGGGGGGGGGGGGGGTACTCTTGCTTATTTGGTATACGTATGTGCTGCCCTTTGGGGTGGGGTTTTTCAACCATTGGTCTAAAATGGTATTGTATTTTTAGAGATAAGGAGTCTAAAATGGGGTCCACTTTACACAATTTTCTATGATGTTTGGTCTAAAATTAGGTCCTGGAAGGAACCGCATAATAAATTCTCGATTAGTTCGAAATTTCCGGGAATTTCCCTCCAAAATTTTCAGTATGACCATGGAATGGAAATATAACTGATACATCCAATGATGATTTATACGCTTGGGTAAATAAACCACTTATTACAAGAGATGTGAGATTTGTATGCTTTTAATTCAACTGTAGATACCAGAGAGCTTAACTTTGGAGATGTTCATAAGTATCAATATAGTAATTTAGTATCTACGAATACAACTGTCTGGTGAAGCTGGTCATACTAGTTGTTTATGACAGCATTTTGAAACTTTTACTTTCTGGCTGTGTTTACGTCTGGATGGTTTATCTGCCAGTGCCATTGTGGTTCATATAATGTT
This sequence comes from Glandiceps talaboti, assembly GCF_964340395.1. Classification (NCBI taxonomy): domain Eukaryota; kingdom Metazoa; phylum Hemichordata; class Enteropneusta; family Spengelidae; genus Glandiceps; species Glandiceps talaboti. Next base: position 13,755,742 of record NC_135557.1, read on the forward strand.
CAATTGTTACATGTATATGTAGGTTGGGGACTACTGCATGATGTATATTGTTGATCTTTACAAAATGTGTGTATTCATAATATGGTAGATGGTAGCAGCTTGTATGACTTCATAGCGATGTTGTGTGACTCATTTCCCTTGAATTAAACGGAGGGGATAGGAGAATAAGGTGTCAGGTCTGGTCAGGGTCATACATTTAGAATGAAGTACATGCACATGATGTATATTTTGACCACTGTACAAAAACAAATGTTACCCATAAGGCATAATAAAAAAAATTGTGTGGTTGCGATTACGCACAGTTTTAGAATAGGTGGGGTAGGTAAATTTTATTTTATTGTATATTTTTTTTGCTGTGTGAGTGTCTAGTTCAGGTTTTCCATTGTTTTCCAAATGGTCTCTGTGTTGTTTATTTCTTCCTATCAGACGTACAGCCATTACAGATTGGAAGAACAGTTTTATTTTGTCAGTTTCCGCATCCACTATTTCTCATGAGACTTCACAATTTTTGTGATTTTATATATTTTTTTTCTTGAATACGTAAACAAATTTAGGGTCAGCAGTGAAAAGCTTGGTGGGGTCAGGTAACCGGAACCAAACAATTATTTTTTTTAGGTCTAACATTACAAGACTATTGTTCGAGAATGAATGTTTGTGTATGCAGAGTTTATACTTAGTAGTGAGATTTCTACTCACAGAGTCAACATATTTCTTGGAAGGATTCACAAATTTTCCTGACGATGCTGACGAGATGTTGGCGAAAATTTAGGAATACGCTTCCAAGAAATGGTTTGACTGTGTGAGTAGAAATCTCATTACTTAGATTATTGTTCTATACCCCATGACAACCATGCCTATGTAATTGGTGTGTGGGGCTCAAAATATTTTAGTCGAAACACGCGAAATGGTGATACAAAATGTATGAATTATGCTTGCAGAGATGTACATTTGTATACATGTTTATTATAGCATAATACTTGTACATGGCTGTTAAACTTGTGAAGTACGTTGTGGGTGATACGTCCATGATTCGTTACAAGTTTGAGTGAAAAGCAAAAAGAAACGTTACACACGTACATTGTACAATACTGGTTGTTTTGTTAACAAGTAACGTGTACATGTAAGGATCTCTGAAAGAAACCTCTTAGAGAAAGTCTGACAGCTAGACTACATTACATGTATGTACACACTGCTTAGTCTTGTATTACAAGACATGGGATGATCTGTATTCAGCAAGATGACAGTCCTAGTACAATTGGTGTAATGTGACTTTCATTGACTTAATATACATGTAAAGACCAAGCATGACAGCTAGACTACAGACCTCTATTAGTCTTGTAACAAGATGTCAGATCTGCACTCAGAAGAGTGACAGCACTACACCATGTACATGTAGTCCAGTGCCTTTGGTGTAATGTGACTTTCATTGGCTTAACTTAAATCTAGAAAGTCGGACCTGTAGCTAGACTACAAACCGCGTAGTCTACGTTTGTAACAAGACATTAGATCTACTCACAGAAGGTAGCTGAGCAAAAGTTGAAAATGACAGTACACCTACAATGTACACATACATTTGTAATACAGTGCTAGTCTAATACAGCACCTTTGGTGTGCAGCTGTGGTGCAATATGACCTTCAGTCACCTAATATAAATCTAGAAAGCCTGACAATTAGACTGCAGTCCTCAGCGTAAAATAGTATCATGACTTTTACCAGTGAACAACAGATGTCACAATGTAAATTCTACAAGAGACTATAATATCAGACATTAATACAGTGTATTTTAAATAAAGCTGTTTTTCAATTGCATCACTAGTTGTAGTTAGAAAGCCTTATAAAGTTAGTACGTGTGTTCTGTTCATTACATGTACTTTGGGCTTGGATTGCGTTCACTACTTACATGTACAATGTAGTACTTGGGTAAGGATTTTTGCCAACTGCTTTGGACTAGGATTGATCATTGCCGGCTACTTTAGTCTGGGATTTTTGTCAACTACCTTAGGTTAGGATTTTGGTCGACAGCTTGTAACCTGTAATTGTGCAGTATATTAAACTCTACTTGGATTTATTCTTTTTATTTTGATTAGATTAAAATTGTTGTCCTGGGTCAAAATGATGAATACTGTGTTTTATTGTGAGCCACATACTACATTGTACAAAAATGTACTTGTACACTACTACATGTGCAGTTGTATACATGAGCATGTTTCATTGTTTGTGAGATGTACATGTCCATACATTTGTAACAATGAATCATAAACTCCATGCTTCGGTGCTGGGCTGGGTCATTGGACCTGACTTTTGAAATGTGAAACGGAATAATTTTCCAAACGCAAGTTACTGTACATGTTCATGTATGATGGGTCGTTTTACATGTACTTTGATGTACATGTAGTCTACACTGTTCACAAATTGAGGTATCATTTCATGGGTTGTCGGTGGCTGAGCAGTTAGCTCATAATATGCCTTTTACCTCTGCAGTCTGGGTTCGAACCCACCAGGTGTCAGCTGGGTTTGATTATAAATTTAACAATTCAAATTTGACAAATTGAAAATAATCTTTTTTTGTGTTCAAAAAATGACAAAAGAAAGCATATGGTACCACCAACTTCATTAAAAAATCCTTTGACTGGAAATTGAAATAAATACCTGTGGTTTTCACTAATATTGTGAACAAGATACAAATGTACATGTAGGTGTCACCTGTTGTACATCATGTATGGGGAAGTACTTGAGGGATAGTGTGTTTGGAGTCAGTGTGAATGTGGTACATTTGGTACATATGGTACATATGGTACCAGCTCTATTCGTTAAGATAACATAATGATGATGAATAAACAGTGCAATCAGTACATAATACACGTTTAAGTAGGTTGTCATTAGACTCTCTCACAGTCCTCGGAGCTTCACTTTACTAAAATTGACACTATGAATTATTTTGTATGTACCAATACCATCTACATAACGTACTACATGACCGTACCTTGTATTGTGCACCCTCATCGATCACATAGAGATAACTATTCGTTGACCTGTGACTGAGACGCTCTGTGTTTTCGCGAAAACACACAGTCACACGTCATCGAATGGTTATCTCTATCATGGTCACAGCACAGTACAAGGATATTCAAGTACGGTTATATAGCTGGCATCGGTACATACAAAATAATTTGTTTAGCTTTAATTTTAGTAAAGCGAAGCTCCGAGGGCTGTGAGTGAGTCTAGGTCGTCATACGTTCAGGACATGTTCATGAACCTTCTCGTGACTGGTTCGTCATCCATGTATACATGTACATTTGTAGTTCTGTGGTTGATATACATGTACATTGTACATTAATTTGTAGTGGGGTTGTAGATACACGTACATGTACATTATACATGTACATTTGTATGTCTGTTGGTAAACTGTTACAACAACTTGTAAATGATAACTTACAGATCTGTACATGTTGTAATGTTAGATTTTAATAAACTACACTACTAAGTACTGATAACATTATATACTCCACTTGGATTTGTATGAATCCCAGGGGGACCACGCATGTGTACATGTACATTTTGTATGCATGTAGCAAACATGGAAATCCCCCTGTTGACTCATTCAACTCACCTGTATGCTTGAGGTGCTAAGTTACTATGCTGCATTATCACTGGTATGGACCAGTCCTGTAAGTATGATAGCACGATGCCTTGTATACATGTACATGTGTACATATTACGTTTTTGTACATGTACAATGAACATGTTACATGTACATGTTTATCTACAACTTACAATGTACCTATGTGTACATTGTATAGAAGCTTACCATTCATAAATATACAGGTACATGTACACATGTCTTTTTGTGTAATGTTGGAGACTACAATGTACAAATGTACACAGTCCCATGTTAAAATTATTCACAAAAACCTTCTGATCTTTTGACCCCAGACTTCCACACACACTGTGCTCTGTGGACTTTACAATATTATTACCCCAGGCATAGATTTACCATGTATAGCTAGCAGCACACTGGCCCTTTATCCTTCTTCAACTCCCTTTGTAGCATACAAAAATGTACTATGTACAATCCATTGCAGCCTCTATGTACATGTAAGCACATGTATACACATGTAGGATTAAAGCATTCACATTGCAACCTCTTTCCTACCAAGTCCCCAATAATAATAATAATGTTGGGTTCTTATATAGCGCTTTCCCACGCTGTGCTCAAAGCGCTTTACAATTATTACCCCTGGCTCAGATCAGAACGGCACAACGGCCCTTTAGTCTTCCTCAACTCCCTGGGGAGCATACAATCCATTGCAGCCATTTAAGCGCATAGGATTAAAGCCTTCACATCACAACCTACATCCTACCAGGACCCCAGTTATTCAGCTGGGTTGACTGAAGCACAGTCGTGGTTCAAATCTTGCCCAAGAACTTTAGCCACTCAGAAATAAACAGCAGGCAGTGACGGGGCTCGAACCTGCAACCTGTAGATTCCAAGCCGGTCACGCTAACCATTCACCCATCATGACTCCACAAATTATACAGCTGGGTCGACTGAGGCATAATCACGGTTCAAATCGTGTCCAAGGATTTAATCATTCAGGATATCACAATACATGTAAATGTCAAAAAATTTATTCCAATTTTTGTTTGTTGCAGAGTGAAAGTGTTTGTAAATACACCAATCTACATATGTATGTATAGTGTTTGTCTATGAGGTGTGGAAGTAAGCCAGTGAGAGAACCATGTGTGTGCACAACTCATCGCTTCATCTTGTTACCCTGGTGATCATCATCTATTACATCTTTGATTCACGACCAACTCGTGCCTTATATCTACGCTACATTCCAGATGAAGTTGAGTCCGGTCAACAGAAACCGACAAAGGCACAAGGAACACCATCATGGGCCGTCAAAATACATTTTAGTTCTGTACTCGATTCAAACGAAACAATATTGGACGAAGTTGCAGATCTTGTCGCCAGTGAAGTCGATCTTATAAACAAGGGACAAGTTGGTGAACTATTTGGACATTATCTTTTTATACATGAAACATACAATAACTCAACGTATGACAAAACAGCAGATTTAGCATTAGATCATTTACAAAGTTTACAGGAACACATTGAAGATAAACTTTCAAAACATAAACATGTTGAATGGTTTAATCAGCAGGTGATAAGACAACGTGTTAAAAGGTCATTGGACTTCGAGGATCCAGATTACCGATATCAATGGCACCTGGTAAGTTAATATGCAAATTATGGTGATTATCTTTTTTTATATTAAGAATATTAATATCTTCCGCACCTGGTAAGTTAATATGCAAATTAAGGTGATTATTTTTTATTCAGAATATTAATATTCACACCTGGTAAGTTAATATGCAAATTATGGTGATCATCTTTTTCGGTATTTTCAATATTTGCATCAAATACAAAAAATTTTCTAGTTGCAAAAATACATAGGTTTATAATAGATATAGATGTGTAGAGTTGGTTTGGGTAACCCATCCAGCTGTTGACATGTTTGTTAAGTGGTCGTACTTGTACAGTGTTAGCATTGAATTAACCAGGTGTTAACAGACTATACATTGTATATGTACTCGGTAGGCCAGGAGATCCAGAGTACGTGCTGGAATTGACATATCACCAATATACTATTCTGCTATCCTAACTATAGCCTAGATGTAGACTTGAACCACTATCACTACTACACTATTCTGCTAGATCCTAACTTAGTAACTATAGCCTAGCTGTAGACTTGAACTACTAACACTACTACACTATTCCGCTATCCTAACTATAGCCGAGCTGTAGATTTGAACCACTATCAGTATCACTACTACACTATTCCGCTATCGTAACTGAAATTTTGAATTTTTGCTCCATTCCCAAGTCTACTCTGATGAGCCCCCGCCTCGCTATACTAAAATGTATGCAAAACATTAGCATAAATTTGAATATAATTGACATACGAGTCTGGACAACATCTGATGATGGATTCATCATGTGACCTAATTGCGAGATTTAAATATGTCTAATTATGTATTTGACTAATCATGCTGTATATAGGAATTCCATTTGAGACTAGCTCTGAATGGTCATCAGAATAGACTTGGAACAATAGCAGAAATTAATAAAATTAAAAATGTCAATTTGGATAGCAGAATATCAAACTGATTAAAATCTGATGTGGTGAAAGTAGCTAGATGCCTTTATTTACCTCTGTTTCCATCGTTTTGTTCCGAGTGATCACCACCTTCCCACATCAGACACCACTGTGTAATAGACAATCTCGCTTGAATCTCAAGGATCTTGTAAGGTTTCTATAACCAATCAGCACGCTTCTTTATTATTAACCCTTGTACCTGTACACTGTACATGTAGCAACTAGCAAAAGTAGCATGCATGTAAAAGTGTGAGACAGTACATCTGCAAGTACTAGCCTTGTACTGGTATTACTAGCATTGCGTTAGTCCATTGATAGCCCAGTCAGAAAGCAATTCTTGTACTATAGTGTAATGATTGTTTTCTTATCTTTTAGCACAATTATAAATACACAACCATGGACATCAATGTAACAGGCATTTGGGACAATGGCATCACAGGTACTGGAGTTACTGTGTCTGTTATTGATGATGGTGAGTTGAGTTTATAATATTGTAATATCCTGTATAATGAAACTATTGAGTTTTTTTAACACTGCAGAGGGTTTATATTCAGGTAGAAATAAAACAACATACCAGTACATACATACATGCGTACATACATACATACATACATACACACATACATACATACATACATGCATACATACATACATGCATACATACATACATACATACATACATACATACATACATACATACATACATACACACACACACACACACACACATACATACATACACACATACATACATACCATACATACATACATACACACACATACATACATACATACATATTATCATAGACCCTCCACCAGGGAGGTGTTTGGTCTCTAGGACGACGTACATGCATATTTTATACACTCTGTATTTTGCAAATACTGTATTACACATAATTTGTACTGTATTGAGGACGAGTACCATTTCTTAGCAATTTGTCCGCTTTACAAGGACCTTCGTAAAGAAATGTTACCAAGGTGGTTTTGTTTAAACCCTTCCTATGATAAGTTTATTTCACTTTTGAATTCAGATAATATAACTTATCTAAATAATTTAGCTTCATTTATTTATTTTGCAATGAAAAATAGAGAGGAATCTCCCTCTATGAACTGAAACGTTTGTATTACTGTTTGCTCTTTGGGCCTGTGGCCTTATTGTTATGAAATAAACTGATTGATTGATTACACTCTGCATGATTGATACATTCACCTAATGTAGGCTAGTTATTTTCAGTGTTTCCCTCTAATGATAGTGAAGTTTTGTTGCTGTGAGTCAAAATGATAAAAATTGTCATTTCTTGTAGATCACTACATACATGTAGTAAGAGATAGGGGAACACCAAATTTTGGTGCGTCACTAGAAATGACGTGTGTGTTAGTGGCTCATCAAATTTGCTTAGAGGGCACATACACATATTATGTGTTATATTGAGGTCATCTATACATTAGTAACTGCTATGATTCACCAGTTGCTGAGTTGTGATTTGAACCCAATATGGTGACATCTGGTTGCTAACTATAGTCATGAGACTGGCATCATGTGACTACCCTTTATGATGTCATGTGACTACCTTTATGATGTCATGTGACTTTGATCTCAGATACCTAAAATAGTCCCTATAAAGACCTCATGTGTTGAAATTACACCTTTATAGGACATGTACATGTAGAGATCTATGGGTTCAACAACACACTGGCTCTCATTTGTGTATCACTTAAATAAATATTGATATGTTTATATATCATTTACAAATGTCATTCATAATTGTCAACAGTAATGTGTCATTTGTTTCTTGAATACATAAAAGAAAGTTTAAGGTCGGCAGTAAAAAATTAGGTGCGGTCGGAAAACCGGAACCAAACAGTGATTTTTTTTTGCAGGTCAACCAGGTCATAAAAACCTTCTCTTGTGTCGAGTGTTACTCAAAATATTGTAATATTTTATCCTGCTTTTTTTTTCTGTGTGTTATTTGAGTTTTATGAATTGTATTAAGATATTGTTTTACAAGCTTAATTTATATCACTAAAAGTATCGGACACCATGTAACAGCTGTTTGCATAAGCCGCATTTGTTAATCGATGTCACATGATATATGCAAATGAGGTTCATCATATGCAAATTAGGATTAGAGACACACCAACAGACAGCCAGTCAGCTTCAAGGTTTTTGATTGGCTGAAGTTACACAAAGAGCTGAATACAGAACGAAGGATGTAATGCAGTGAATTGATATAAAAATGGAAAAAGTGATAATTAGATTGTTTGAAACGCATACTAAATGTTGTGTAAAATTAAAAGAATTTGGAAAAAAAATCATAATTTTTATTCTGTGTAAAGATGAATATACTTTTCTTTGTAGAAAAGAAGGGTTTATTTCTACCACAATAATACCTTAGAAGGTCATCGAACTATTGACTTAGCATCAAAATAAAACACTTCTGTTTCGGCATTAAAAAAAATTGTGTGGTTTCGATTACATTGAATTTTTAAATAGGTGGGTAGGTAGATTTTTTTAATTTTATTATATTTTTTTCATGTAGGAGTGTCTAGTTCAGGTTTTCCATTGTTTTCCAAATGGTCTCTGTGTTGTGCATTTCTGCCTATCAGGTATACAGCCATTACAGAATGGAAGAATAGTTTTATATTGTCTTTTTAAGTTGATGTCAGTTTCCGCACCTACTATTTCTTGCAAGACTTCATGATTTTTGCGATATCATGATTATTTTTCTCAAATATGTAAAAATAAAGTTTAGGGTGGGTGTGAAAAACTAGACGGGGTCGGGTAAAAGGAACCAAACAACTATTTTTATTTGGCCTTACCAAATCTATTTAAACTGCTAAAAAAAAAAATGTTTTTTGTTGATCATACAGAGTGTTGTGATATGATTCAAGGTCCTGACTTGATGTCAAAATAAAACACTTCAGATTAACAAATGTTTGTATTATTTAAATATGAAAACTGTCAACAAAGTTGTGTAGATATTATACTGTGTTTTGATATAATAATAATAATAATAATAATAATGATGATTTATTTTATCGTCTTTTGCTGACCAGGGATCAGATTAAAATAGTTTTAAACAGCTTTAAAGGGGCCATATGGATGAGGATTGGGTATTTATTTTGGATTTTTAATTTATAAAACAATTTTATCACGGCTTCCTACTTGGAAAATCAATATAAAACAACATATGCCAAGTCTTTGTTTGTAACTCAATACTTTGCAAAAAGCTAAAGCATACGTAAAAAGTTTGTTATTGTACGTACAATAACAAAGATTTTACACGTTTATTAAGCTTTTGCAATTTATTGAGTTACAAACAAGGACTTGGCATATGTTGTTTCACATTGATTTTCCAAGTAGGAAGCCATGATAAAATTGTTTTATAAATTAAAAATCCAAAATAAATATCAAATCCTCATCCATATGGCCACTTTAAAATAAACATTTACATGGAAAATATTTCCTTTTAAATACAGAGGGAAATAAAACATAATATTATAAAATAGAAATATATATTGATCTACAACCATAAATTAAACAATAAAATGCAACGGATGTGTCAATGCAAATAAAGAATCGCATCATAAACGAATTAAAATGGATGAGAATCAGTGTCTGTACTTTACAATGTATTTGTTTAATTCATAACAAAAAAACTGTTGTGTTATATATTAAAAACATCGTGCCACCTAATTGAAACTTTGCAGTGTTTTTTGTTTGGTAGTAGGAAATTATATTTATTTATTTATTTATTTATTTTTTACAGGGCTTGAATGGGATAATCCAGATATACTAGAAAATTATGTAAGTATAGATTTATGTATATGAATGTCAGGAATATTTGCTGACTTCAAAAAGTGAAGGGGCACATACTGAGTTTATACATCTTAGGGAAAATATTTTACTGTAGATTTTATACCTGTTTGTCTTTTACGACGCTAGTTCCTATACAGTATCGTTACCATTTACACCTCCACTCACTAGTCTAGTTCCTATACAGTATCATTACCATTTACACCTCCACTCACAGTCTAGTTCCTATACAGTATCGTTACCATTTACACCTCCACTCACAGTCTAGTTCCTATACAGTATCGTTACCATTTACACCTCCACTCACAGTCTAGTTCCTATACAGTATCGTTACCATTTACACCTCCACTCACAGTCTAGTTCCTATACAGTATCATTACCATTTACACCTCCACTCACAGTCTAGTTCCTATACAGTATCATTACCATTTACACCTCCACTCACAGTCTAGTTCCTGTACAGTATCGTCACAATTTACACCTCCACTCACAGTCTAGTTCCTATAGGGTATCGTTACCATTTACACCTCCACTGACAGTCTAGTTCCTATACAGTATCGTTACCATTTACACCTCCACTGACAGTCTAGTTCCTATACACTATCGTTACCATTTACACCTCCACTGACAGTCTAGTTCCTATACAGTATCGTTACCATTTACACCTCCACTGACAGTCTAGTTCCTATACAGTATCGTTACCATTTACACCTCCACTCACAGTCTAGTTCCTATACAGTATCGTTACCATTTACACCTCCACTCACAGTCTAGTTCCTATACAGTATCATTACCATTTACACCTCCACTCACAGTCTAGTTCCTATACAGTATCGTTACCATTTACACCTCCACTCACAGTCTAGTTCCTATACAGTATCGTTACCATTTACACCTCCACTGACAGTCTAGTTCCTATACAGTATTGTTACCATTTCCACCTCCACTGACAGTCTAGTTCCTATACAGTATCGTTACCATTTACACCTCCACTCACATAGTCTAGTTCCTATACAGTATCGTTACCATTTACACCTCCACTCACATAGTCTAGTTCTTATACAGTATCGTTACCATTTACACCTCCACTGACAGTCTAGTTCCTATACAGTATCGTTACCATTTACACCTCCACTCACATAGTCTAGTTCCTATACAGTATCGTTACCATTTACACCTCCACTGACAGTCTAGTTCCTATACAGTATCATTACCATTTACACCTCCACTCACAGTCTAGTTCCTGTACAGTATCGTCACCATTTACACCTCCACTCACAGTCTAGTTCCTATACAGTATCGTTACCATTTACACCTCCACTGACAGTCTAGTTCCTATACAGTATCGTTACCATTTACACCTCCACTGACAGTCTAGTTCCTATACAGTATCGTTACCATTTACACCTCCACTCACAGTCTAGTTCCTATACAGTATCGTTACCATTTACACCTCCACTCACAGTCTAGTTCCTATACAGTATCGTTACCATTTACACCTCCACTCACAGTCTAGTTCCTATACAGTATCGTTACCATTTACACCTCCACTCACATAGTCTAGTTCCTATACAGTATCGTTACCATTTACACCTCCACTCACAGTCTAGTTCCTATACAGTATCGTTACCATTTACACCTCCACTCACAGTCTAGTTCCTATACAGTATCGTTACCATTTACACCTCCACTCACATAGTCTAGTTCCTATACAGTATCATTACCATTTACACCTCCACTCACAGTCTAGTTCCTATACAGTATCGTTACCATTTACACCTCCACTCACATAGTCTAGTTCCTATACAGTATCGTTACCATTTACACCTCCACTCACAGTCTAGTTCCTATACAGTATCGTTACCATTTACACCTCCACTCACAGTCTAGTTCCTCTGACCAGAGTCATTAAAGGCATGCATGAATATTAACAAATTTTAGTTTGATAATGGTAAATTTGTGAAAATTTTTTTTATTCAATTGAAAACATTTTCCTTTTAATGCAAAACTAGAAATTCCTATTACACTACTACAATAGTCTTATATACGTTTATTTTAACACAACATAAGTAATAGAAATGAACAGAATACATAGTTAGTTAGTTACATGTATTTTATTCATAGTACTCATTAAATATAGATACACAAAACAAAAGGCAATGGTACCACTGACATAAGTTTGACACATTAAAATAAAAGTTAATAAGTAGAGAGGAGGCACCAAAGGCTGATGGCACATTATAAGATTAACAGTTCAGAACCTTCGTCAGAAACACTGAAAAGTTAAACACTTCAGATTTATGACAAGATACGTGTATATGGATATTTTCATATATGGATGGTGGACTTTATTTTTCACAGAGCAAAGAAGGAAGTTGGGATTTGAATTCAAATGATGCTGATCCGATGCCTAAAGTGGATGCCAAAGGTCAAAATCATCATGGTACACGGTGTGCTGGTGAAATAGCTGCCGTAAGGAATAGTGTATGTGGTGTTGGTGTCGCATTCAACGCTGAAATCTCAGGTACGGTCATTTTGTGCAGTGGGTCCAGGGCTCAAAATTAACAGTACATGTAGTTCCATGTCCACAGATTACAAATGTCATGGGGGCTACCATAAATTTACAGCAGGTAGCCCACTCTGGCTACAATGTACCATTTATTATATAATGATTTTAAAGGATGGAAGATTTACGGACATGAAAGTATTTTAATAAACATATTTCCGATACCGGAACTCAGTTTTCAGTTCAGGAATATGGGACTATTGGTCACCATCCTTGGACTACCAAAATTGGTAGCCTGCTAGGACTACCAAAGAAAACAGTTAATTTTGAACCCTGGGGTCCATCTAATGGCAAGTGCTGTGTCATGATATACATTGTACATACACAATGCTGAAATTGAAGTAAGAATCAAATGTATTTGTTCTTCTACAGAAATAACTACACCGACTAGGTCTTAAAATAGTTTTTTCTAACTTAAGAATTTTGAGAAGGGGATGTTTCACAGAATGTTTGTAAACTCTGCGAAACAGATATTTTATGTTTCTTGCATGTCAATGGCATAGTTTTTTTTTTTTTACAGAATTCTTGATCTTTATAGTTACTTATACGTTGGTTGCAATTAATATGATCTATTATGACAGCACCCCATGCGGCATGAGTGCAAGTGTGGCGTACATGTACTTGAGGTTATTTGTTTGAGTGCTTGCAGCAGTCTGTGCATGGTTATATTTTCATAAGCATAGCGAAAACACTGCAAGCATGTGTGCAAATACACGAGTACCAGTGTGCCCTGTAATGATAGACAAATTTTGTTATTGCGAGCCAAAATGATAAAATCTGGCATTTCTTTTTAGTCACCACATAGTAAGAGTTAGGGGAATAGCAAATTTTGATGTGTCACTAGAAATTGTGTGTGTCAGTGGTGGCGTGCATCAAATTGGCTTAGAGGGCGCACTGTTGAGTACCCACACTCGAACTGCCATGAGGTTCTGTTACTATTCTATATGTTTATCTGAAACTGTAAATTTCTGTAAAAATGATACCATGCGATCAAATGATTTTGTGTGCAAGGAACGATCATGGCAACATTGCACGCCATTCACATGCAGGTTCACAACAATGTCAGTGTTGCGCTCTGTGTAAATACAGTATGCACACACATACACACACACACACGCACACACACACACACACACACACACACACACACACACACACACACACACACACACCAGTGCAAGTAATCACTGGTCATACATGTGCATGTATGTAATGAAATGTAATATATTTATTTGTATTATGACCAAAAGTCTCCCTATCTTTATGAGAATTCCTGCCCCAGGTGCAACTAAACATGCCAAAATACATTCTTAGTGAAGACTCCCTATCCTTACAGGTATTCGTGCTTTAGATGGCCCAATGACTGACAGTCTGGAAGCCACAGCATTCAACAAATTTATGCAAATTAATGACATCTATAGCTGTAGGTAAGTAGGTGTATTATGTATATTAAATCTAAAATTTGCATAAATTATGAGGTGAGTTTGAAGCTGTGTTTTGAAGCTCTAGTCTGTTCTCCATTTTGCATATGGTACTTTGATAACAACGAGCAAATGTAAAAGTGACATAAGTTGAGTTTATACACTTTTAATGCAAGAAAAAATATTTATAGAAAATTATGACACCTTGATATGTCAATGCATGCCTTCTAAGCACCTACTAAGTCCATTCTCCATGACTTGGAAAAAATGTGCTGCATGAGTTCCAATGTGGAAATCTATGCATTATGTTTCCCCAAGGGTGGTAAGCAGAGAAAATCTATCGGTGTTCCCCAGTAATTTTACCAGGATTCACAAACAAATTATGGTAGATTGTATGGGAAACTATGCAACTTTTAACCCTTTCTGTTACCGACATTCTCCAAATTTACCAAAAATACTGTCTTGTCTTGGGTCTCATAATAGAGGCCCTCTAGTGGTGAGATTCTGGGTAACCGAGACTAACTGTTAAGAAGTTTGTATACAGTGTGTGTATACATATTATATATCTGAATACTTATATACATTATATGTTCATTTATCAAAACAGTTGGGGTCCGGATGATGATGGGGAGACAGTTGATGGACCACATCCACTTGCTAAGGTAGGTTATCCAGTCACAAGAGCCTCACAGTTTTCAAAGCTCACAAATAGTTTGACCTAAAGCCAACCCAGGTGAAACATTTTGGTGCCTTGTTCTGTCAAGTCGTACTTTTATAAGTGTAGTGAATACTCCAGGGTGTTACACTGTGACTCTGGGCTGGCTCTCCAGTAGCTCCATGCAGCAAGTTGATTGTATACTTTTTATCAATTGTGAACCTTTTATATTTCATTTCAGCTTTTTCAAAATCTGTACCATTCCACACTCTCTTGTGGTATTGTAGTTGTGTAGCGTAATAAAGATTGATTTAGTCTTACTTGTAGTGTTTTCGAACACCGAATTCGAATTTCGAGCACATTAGTGCCAATACAAATGTACCCCTAAGTACCCACACTGGCACTTACATGGCAAAACGGTTCTATTTTTAGTGCATATATCTATTGGCAACAGCAAATTTCTGTAAAATTCCTACCATGCGAAACACAGTTTTGTGTACAAAAAAACAATGCACACTCATTTGCATATGCAAGAATGGTTTTGATATTGCACTGTAGTGAAAAATACAAATAGTGACTGTGTACATGCACACTGTTGCAATTAACTATTGGTACTAAACTACCGAGGTAGTACATGTATTATTGTCTGTGAGTACAATGTGTTCTTTGTGAATTTATATATTTATGTTTATACATAAATTTCCAAACTACTGCACGTCACTCTTTTGAAACAGTTACTACAGTAATGCGAGTACAAATGCTATACACGTTGCCTAGGTAACCAAGGCAATTCATTTCATCAAGCTTTATCGCAATTTACATATTTTGTTGTGATTACCATTGTAGGCAGCCTTACAACATGGTGTGGCTGCAGGCAGGAAGGGCTATGGTAACCTCTTTGTTGTTGCCAGTGGTAACGGTGGTCGCTATGGAGATGACTGCAACTTTGATGGATATGCTAATTCTATTTACACTATAACCATAGGTGAGTGGTCGAAAAAAATGTAGACCAAAAACACAATCATTTAAAATATATCCGGAATATTTTGTTAGTATAGTGACTAATTTGTGTGTTTATATATTGCCCTTTGTTATTACATTTTACCCCTTTTTAAAGTGCACTGGTCTGACATGCAGTCTGTCAGACCCCCTACCCCTGCCATGTCCCCCCACTCCCATGTCCTTTCCTGTTAAGTAAAGCCATGGTATTATGCAGTGGCAGTTAATTCACTTGTACACATCAGCCACCTTCCCCCACGATGGAACATTTACTGCAACAAGGGATGAAAGGGAAGCAAGCTGGTACAAGAGAACAAACCAAACAAAGATATACCTTGGGATTAACACATGATACATTGTCCTTAGAAAACCTCAAAACTTTTAAGTTTTAGTGTCAAATTTGTTTGTCAGTACCAGAAAATAGATGTGCTACAGAAGAGAAGATGTACAGCACATGACCACTACACTTTACGATATGAAATCCTGTGCAAAGTAACATGGACAATGTACTGTTGCTTTGTAACTGATAACAATTGATAGCACTGTCTGAGAAAACAGTACAGAATTTTTTCAACAAGTTATGTTTGTCATCTATTTCAGGTGCTGTCGATGAAACTGGACATATGCCATTTTACGCAGAAGAATGTGCATCTATGTTAGCAGTAACATTTAGTAGTGGACAGAGCTCTCAACGTAGCATTGTAAGTAATGCGAATAGCGCCCTCAACTTAGCTTTGTAAATATGCAAATAGCACCTTCAACGTAGCTTTGTAACTATGCACATCTATCTATCTATCTAATAAATTTATATAGTGCCAAATATCCAAAGAAAACAATGTTCAGTGGCGCTTAGAGTTAGAAAGGAGATGAAAAAGCTCTCTGAAATATGTGGGTTTTCAAGCGTCTTTTGAAAATGTTAACATTGGGAGACGTTTTAATGTCCAGGGGTAGAGAGTTCCAAAGTTCAGGAGCTGCTGAAGAGAAGGAGCGGCGACCATAGGAAACCAGATTCCATTTGAGTGTATGCAGAA
This sequence comes from Glandiceps talaboti, assembly GCF_964340395.1. Lineage (NCBI taxonomy): Eukaryota > Metazoa > Hemichordata > Enteropneusta > Spengelidae > Glandiceps > Glandiceps talaboti. Next base: position 13,772,395 of record NC_135557.1, read on the forward strand.
GGCATTTATCCGATGAACGAAGAGTGCGTAATGAAGAACAAGGTGTAATTAAGTTCTTGAGATATCGTGGAAAGATTCCATTTAGGGCTTTGTAAGTGATGAGCAGAAGTTTGAAAACAATACGATGAGATACTGGAAGCCAATGAAGCACCTGCAACATAGCTTTGTAAATATGCAAATAGCACCTGCAACATAGCTTTGTAAATATGCAAGTAGCGCCCTCAACTTACCTTTGTAAATATGCAAATAGCACCTGCAACATAGCTTTGTAAATATGCAAATAGCGCCCTCAACTTACCTTTATAAATATGCAAATAGCACCTGCAACTTACCTTTGTAAATATGCAAATAGCACCTGCAACATAGCTTTGTAAATATGCAAATAGCACCTGCAACATAGCTTTGTAAATATGCAAATAGCGCCCTCAACTTACCTTTATAAATATGCAAATAGCACCTGCAACTTACCTTTGTAAATATGCAAATAGCGCCCTCAACTTACCTTTGTAAATATGCAAATAGCGCCCTCAACTTACCTTTGTAAATATGCAAATAGCACCTGCAACATAGCCTTGTAAGTATACTGATAACACCCTTATTCATTTTGGTTTATTTGAAAAGTAGATAAATCAACTACATTATTTCATGTTTTACCCATATTACAAGACAATGATCTATTTGCACTGTGTTTGCACTTCAGGTGACAACTGATTGGTTGTTGGGACAAGGGTTAGGATGTACCACTAAACACTCAGGGACGTCAGCTGCTGCCCCTCTGGCTGCTGGTATGATTGCATTGATGTTAGAAGCTAGACCCTGCCTGACATGGAGAGATGTACAACACATCATTGTAATGACATCAACATTGGTAAGCTGACCTACCCATTATGAAATGGTTTCACTCCTTGCAAAAAAGAATCCACACAATTTTAATGACGGAAATACAAAATGTAGTGTTCCTGTAGTGAACAAGTTAAAGGGCCATGTTTCAGTCCCATGTCATTGCATTAGAATTATCTTATCAGTGGATCCATTACATAGGATTATTCTTTTGTTCTGGACCAATTCTTTCTATATCTCTGCTAGACAACTCTTTCGCACCTAAATTTTAATCTTAATTCAAAGTGTCTCTTTAACAAGAACTCTAAGTTCTGCCACAATTTTAGTCTCGGTTACCCAGACTCTCGTCACTGGGGGGGCTCTACCTGCAAGACCTCTCCAAGCGTGAGTCTTGGGAAACGAGATTGCAACTCGCCCATGCAGGAAGTAGCTTCTAGAGCAGTGCATGCTAGGGAATATTTCACGTCCAACATTGTAGGCTAAAGGATTTAGGTACTTTCACAGCAATTTATCACTTTTCAAGTGAGTGATATATCTAAATTACAACAAACCCATTTTTATGACTTGGAATAATATGTGCCTCCTAGGCGGGGTAGATGAAATTTGGTGTCCCCAGACTCTTGTCTGGGTGGTCTCATAGAAGAGCCCCCCCCCCCCCCCAGTGGTGAGAGTTTGAGTAACTGAGACTATCGCAATTTCAATCTTGAAAAAAAAAGAGGCAAGCAAATATAGACAACACACGAACTTTGGCATAGACAACAAATATACAGTTAGAATAACAAGAACACCAGAGAGACAGATACAGAGTGAATCAGGCATGTACACAGAGGCGGGTGGGAGGGGAAGAGGAGGCAGAGAGGCAGAGACAATAGGTCAAATATAAGAAATAGAGAGAGTACAAGTGATATAAATTGACCGACCAATTCCATTACTGTGCTTCATCAGTTTAGCATTAGTCAAAATTAGCTCAAAAGCATTGTGCCCATAATGACATTAATCCACACCATAGTTAGGTGGTCTATTCCACTATATGTACACACATATTGTGTGGTCAATTTCATTATCCACTTAGGTGGTCTACACTAATCTTTATGCATACTTAGGTAGTCTATTCTTTATATGTACACATACTGTGGTCAGTTTCATTATGTATCCTTAGGTGGTCTATTCATTAAATGTACACATACTTAGGTGGTCAATTTGATTATGTATCCTTAGGTTGATGAAGACAACTCAGTATGGTTTACAAATAAAGCCAACTTTCATCACAGTCACCAGCATGGTTTTGGTTTACTGAATGCATGGAGACTTGTCAATGCAGCCAAAGTATGGCATAATGTACCATGGATGACATCAATGGTTTCACCTACTTTATCATCAAACAAACCAATACCAGCAACTGTTACTTATGAAGGTAAGATGACATTTAATGACCAATACCAGCAACTGTTACTTATGATTTTTAGGTGACATTTTGTGACCAATACCAGTAACTATTACATATGATTAGGTGACATTTTGTGACCAATACCAGTAACTGTTACTTATGATTTTTAGATGACATTTTGTGAACAAGACCAACTCTTACCAAAGGCCATATAGTTGCTACTTGCTTAACTATGGCTGTCTACTTGCTTACCTATGGATGTTTACTTTCTAAATATTTGCTGAGTATTTTTTGATGTTTGTGTAACTGAAAGATAGCTTTTTCAAAGGAGACCTTTACTGTTAGACTATCATGACAGTCCCAATTTCTTAATTCTGATTAAATTCAGTATTGGCTTGTTATTGTTGCCACAACTTCTCTGCCCCTCGTTGGCCCCTTACTTACTTGATTTGCCCCCCCCCCCCCCCTAAAACTTGGTGAAAACCCAGGATGTAATGATTAATTTGATTTGATTGCAGTGACAGAGAAGGAAGCAGCAGAGGTTCAGTTATCAACTCTAGAGCATGTTCAAGTCACAGTGTCGATATCACACGAAGTACGGGGAGATCTAGAGATTCATTTAATCTGTCCATCTGGAACGACGTCTGTCATTGCTTCACAGAGAAGGGAGGACAAGTAAGTAATTTAGGTGTTTGTGTAAAAAGTAAAGACAAGTTAAACAGTATAACAGCCATGTCATGTATTTATTGTAGTGCTGGTATTAAAGTGTTTCAATTCAGTGTTTGTGATACAAGAACAACATGTACTGATGACTGTCTCATACATGTACTCACACACACGCTCGCGTGCACACACACACAGAGACACAGACAAACACACACCCACACACACATATGCATACATACATACATACATACATTATCATATGTACGTACATTTGTACGTACGTACGTACGTACGTACATACATACATACATACATACATACATACACAGAGACATGCATGCATTCATACATACATACATCACGCATACATATACTGGGTATACATACATACATACATACATACATACATACATACATACATACATACATACATCATGCATACATCATGCATACATCATGCATACATATACTGGGTATACATACATACATACATACATACATACATACATACATACATACATACATACATACATCATGCATACATCATGCATACATATACTGGGTATACATACATACATACACATACATACATACATACATACATACATACATACATACATACATACATACATACATACATACATACAAACACACACACCTACACACACCTACACACATACACACACACACACACACACACACACACACACACACACACACACACACACACACTCACCCTTATATACTCTCATCTGCTATCAAGCAAATAATTGTTGTACAATTGTAGAAATGAAACCTTTCAATGTAATTATTATGTATTCTTTGTTTAACTAGGTCTGTATCAGGGTTTGTTGATTGGCCCTTCTCCACTGTAAGATGTTGGGGTGAACGACCTTTTGGATTGTGGCAGTTGATATTACTAGATAAAGGCAAGTCTGATGTAATGATTGTTCTCACCATATCTGTACAAGCAACAGAAAATTTATTGCTTTTTCTCACTTTTTTTGTCTTTTCAAGTTTTTGTTATGTCAGATGTCTTCCTCTTGTTCATGTTATTGCCCTTAAAAGGCAACATTGATTTAAAATATATTATGTTCATCTATACGCAGGAAATACTAATTCTGGTGTCTTACATCATTGGAAGCTAACCATGTATGGTTCACCTATGACCTCAAATGAACTCATGCTCAGGAGATAGTAAGTTATTTCTTTCCTCCATATAAATAGTTGTAAATGATAAAGTAAGTTATCTCTTTCCTCCGTAGATAAACTTGTACATGAAATAGTTAGTTATTTCTTTCCTTCACAGATATAGTTGTACATGAAAAGGTTAGTTGTTTCGTTCCTCCACAGATATAGTTGGATGTATAGCCTATTTCTTTTCTCCATTGTGTTGTTCTATTTGTGACAAGACAATACAGGCATATCACAGCTCTCTCAGATTAGGTCTGCCACAGGCTTGACAAGAAAGGCCTACCACAGCTCTCTCAGATTAGGTCTGCCACAGGCCTGGTGGGACTGGCTTGCCACAGCTCTCTCAAATTAGGTCTGCCACAAGCCTGACAAGACAGGCCTACCACAGCTCTCTCAGATTAGGTCTGCCACAGGCCTGACAAGACAGGCCTACCACAGCTCTCTCAGATTAGGTCTGCCACAGGCCTGGTTGGACTGGCTTGCCACAGCTCTCTCAGATTAGGTCTGCCACAGGCCTGACAAGACAGGCCTACCACAGCTCACTCAGATTAGGTCTGCCACAGGCCTGGTGGGACTGGCTTGCCACAACCCTCTCTGGTCAGGTCTGTTAAACATTAGTGATGTACTTGTACATGTAATATTTCAGTTGTGTTCACATTTTCATGTAATCTCCCCCTAACAGTGAGGTAGAAGACGCCATGACAGGTGCCTACTTACATAGCAATATATCCCGACCTTGTCCACCACCACTACCAATGGCTTATGATGAATCTAAGCTGATATCAGCTAGGACACTCAAGGTAGGGTGTACCTCCTGTACTTGTTGATAAAATCAATCAGTTACTTTTCTTAACTACAGCACAGTGTATTACTGTAAAAAAGTAAAAAGTTGACTGCAATAAGCTGTGTTTTGAATGACGATGTGAATATATATACGCCACATCAGAAAAAACAAAAGAATCTTTGAAAAGTTTTGACACAAGGGGTGATGTCTAGAAGAATATCTATCTTTGACTACTATGGGCTTTGAGCGTTGTCATTTTCCAGTTTTTCCAAAACTAAAAGTTTGCCACAAGTCAAAAAAATTTATGCTTATTTTGTTAAAAACAGTGCCATGTTTTTGATCCCGTCATGTGTTTGACTATTAATCATGTGATTAGTATCAATGACAAATATTGCACAATTTTTTTGAAAATGTCTGAAAAGTAGGTAATAGGACTGGATTTTGGAGGCATGTTTTAAAACTAATTTATAATATGCAAATAATGTAATCATTAGCCAATCACAAACTTTTGTTTTTAATCTAATCAAATTTATGCAAATCAATATCTAGATGAAGAGTGAGCATAACTTACAAGCTTTGCTGTGTACTAAAAATGTCATTGTCAATATTTGGTATTTTATTCATTCTCAGATTCTATGCCTCGTTGGTGGATTTGCTTTATTTATGTCTGTTTACTATACCGTGGAGCAAGCATTCTTCAACAAGGAGGATAAAGAACCGTCGAATACTACACAGAACAGAGATGAATATAAACCACTTACATCCAACAGTATAGACAGTGCTGATCCCCCACCACCACCGCCATTCATAGACGGTATACCGTTAGAAGAATTACATCTATCGCAGGATGAACTTGAACTGAATTATCAAATTGCTAGAACTGAAAATGAGGAAATTTCAAGGATTAGTATAGAAAATGATACTAATTTGACAGTCTCACTTCCAAGTGAGAGAAACTCGTCAAATACGCACAATATAGATAACGCACAAAGTCAAGATGGTGATGATGATGATGTCAACTCAGAAGGTGATTGTGGTGACAGTTCAACACCTCTTATGACTATTCCCCAAATCTCCAGTACTTACCATGACTCATCGGCGCATGTGACAAGGAATGGACACCAAACATTGAACTAAGAATTCATTTGAATTAGGAATACCAAATGGACAGTACTACTCCCAGAAGGCAGGTTAATTTTGTTGTGGATGTTGAAATGGTATTTATTAACATGGAACTGAAAAATCGCTAAATTACAGTGCAGGTCTTCAGTAACTATATCGGTGATTATACAGTAGGAAGGAATCAACAGCTCACATTTTTTTTGAGAAAAGGTAGCTGTGTAGGAAATCAGCAAATGTGCCTTGAATCCATCAAGATCTTCGCTCCTACGCACTGTTTCCGCTGATGTTCCAGTTTCTTGTGACTGTGTAATTGCTGATATAAAAACATCCTGACTGGGAGACATGAATTCTGATGCCAGCTTTATCCTCATTGGTGGTTGTGAATAATTATGCCATGTTAATGGAACTAGAGAAGTTACCAATTTTCCTTTGAAAAAAAAATCACTGCATATGTGTGACATAAGCTCAGAGTTGCTGAGTTTCCAGTGTGCAGAAGATACTTGCCATATCTGAATCTGTATCTGAAAATGTCATGGCTTGCCTACATTAAGAAGAATGTAGTGCTGCAAATATTGTTACAGTAGTGTCTTCCAAATGAACATGAATGTGGTGCTAGAAATAAAATTTGTCTTCCAAACTATGTAGAAAAATCAGGCACTGTAAATGTAACAATATGTGGTGCTTTGGTTGCCCTCCCTATAAGTAGAAACTTATGTTACAATTCCTTTATTTGAGTCGAAAATTGTGCTGGAAATATAACAATTCGTTCATTTTAGTAGAAACTCATGCTGGAAATGTAGCAATGTCTTCCATATTTCTATCATATATTTCAAGGAAGGTAGAAAAAAATACTGAAATCATGTGTCCAATTTTCCTTTTGGAATACAATAATTTTGAAGCAATATGTCATAAATATAAATATTACATAAACTATTCTTTTAATCATACATTGATAAGCCCTTATCCTTCCATTCCATGATAATTATGAAATTTTTCAAATGAACAATGCTAGTTTTTACAGTTTGTCATAACCAGTTCAAAGTTCAAAGTTCATACTAAAATAGTTCAAAGGTCAAATTGGAAAACACCCACAAATTTCAATCAATGATATGCTGCAATGTAAACAATGGAAGTGACTACATGGGGCCATCAGATAGCATCAGTGTTCGCTTTAAGAGTTTTTGAAATTGTGAAATTTACCTGTAGAGATGCAAAATATGGGGTTGAGGTTGGCCTGAATTGATCATAGGGGTACTATTATTCATTTATTGCCTGACTACGCGGGCATTAGTAAACATCTATTACCCTGAGGGCTGTTATGTAATAACTACTTCCAGAGTCTGAAAGTTGAAGAAAATAGTGCTACATATCAGCACGGGGGGGGTAATATGACAACTACTAGTGCCCAAATAAGGCACGGCAATAAGTGTTTTTATAACACATCACATACCCATGAACCGACACATATTCTTTCTAAAGTCAAAGCAAATAACCAGAAGAACTTCTGAGGGTACTGTTGTAGTGCCCTAGAGCAAATAGAAAACGAATAGCGCTCTCTGTATGCAAATTAACATCGGTGAACAGAGAACAATGCAATGCCCTGGGAAAATAGAAAACAAATAATGCCCTCTGTATGCGAATTAACACCTGTGAATAGAGAACAATGCAATATTAGTAACAGAGCATTATAGATGTAATCCAAGGAATTAGGATGTTACCAGTCATAACTCAGAGTTTCGCAATTTTTTCACTTCTGATTGAAGATCTGCAATTATTCAATTGATTTTAATATTTCATTTCAGTTAAGGTTGTGGTTGTGTAGCTATAGAAACAACTCAAAAATGCAAAAAATACATGTCAAAGTTTTGTAACCATGGAAACAACTCACAAACACAAAGTCACTTAATATATTTCATTCTTCAGTGACACTTTTTCACAGAGTAATAGCAATACTTTTTTTTTTTTTTTTTGGGGGGGGGGGGGGGGAGGATTTTGGCCTAAATGAATTTAGTTTGTTTATTTAGCTTGTGTGACATTGCGTGGTCATCCCAAAATAAATAACATAATTAAACCATATTTACCCAACCAAGGGTAGTGCAAGACAAAAAATGCTACATTTGAATGTTACAACCCCCCACCCACCCCACACCCCCATGAAGATATCTCCCTGGGGTACTTTATTTGAATCAACAAAGGTGGAACTTTGTCTCATATTCATTACACAGCCTCTGTACTAGACTGAAAGATATGTCGTGTCACGTTATCCTCACCGGTCTGCTCTAACTGCTCGATCTATCTGTGACGGGGGTTGACCAATGTGTGACTCTGGGGGTGCCCCATCAAGGCATACTACCTTACTGACTACCTCTGCCCCAGGTAGAAAGATGGTGAAGAGTGATTTTTATAAGGCTTTGAAACAGTGGTAACAGATAAAAGAAATGAACTAAAATTAACATATATTTCCATATATTTCCATATATTGTCCCAGAGTGCCACCAATTGCAAGACATTTTTTGTTTATATGCAGTTGAGACACCATCAAAGAATATTTCAAATGATTTTCTGTCATGACCTGTTCTCCTGATATGTACAAACAGGGTATAAAATACTTGTATATGATTACACTTTGGGCAGGAAAAGTATTTTTTTAAATTCTTTTCCAACCTATGAGAATGAATTTTTTCAAGCGATTTCAGATTATATTGTAGGGTACTTCCTGTTTCAGAATTGTGCAATTTTAATTATAGTAATTAATTTCAGTACTACATGTAAGTTATAATTAATAAATTAAAAGTCAATGATCATGGCTATTTTGGAAAGATCTAGATAATTCTGGAATTTTGAAACAACTTCTCATGTTCTCAGTCATCCTAGAATTTTAATTTACCATTGAAGACTTCTGATTTGTTTGTTTACTTGTCAATTATTGTGATTATTTAATATGAATATAATAATGAATATGTTCTGTCAAAACAGGTAAATAGGGCCAAAAGAAATAATTGTGTGTTTCTGATACCAAGACGGCCTCAGAAATTAGGGGAGGTAGGGCGGGACTGCACTTTATTTTGTTTTATTTTATCTTTTAATTGCTTTTATTTTTGAAAAATATTGCTTTAACCCCCTAAAAAACAACAAAATGTTTGTCAGAACACCCCTTCTGTGAAAGTTTAATGAAATATGTACAGTCATGACTGAAGAAAGAAAACATGTGCATGAAGGTCAAGAAGACTAAGAATGTCTTCTCTTTTTGTTTTAAATATTTAACTAACATTTAGGGTCAATGGCTTAAACTAGGGTCGATCTCGTTATCGGAAACACACAATTTTTTTTTGTATTGCATAAGTTTTATTTCATTTGTTAATTCAGAACTTTGCTTTGATTTTCCCAGAAATAATGAATTTTACAATGAATGTGATTGCTCAGCAAGTTTTCAAGTGTTACCATGGTAACGTAAAGTTTTAGATGTGAATAACATGTATAAAGTCATGTCAAAGAGATTCAGTGTATAACAGGGATGTTTTTACTGTAGAAATATCAGAACACCATGAATGTATAACTCACACTCTTACCATTGGTGGCGCTCTATTGCTTTCTTTCACCTTGTGAAAAGTTTGGCAATTTACTATTCATAAACACACATACCTTTAAGAAATTTACTGAGCCATATATGACATGCCACAAGTGATTGACTGCCAAGATAGCAGCTATACATATCTTTTACTTTCGCTGAGTATGTGATTGAAAATAAAGAGTTTAATAGATCTAAGACTTAGATCAGAAGCTGGAAAATACTGACTGAATCAAATTATGGACCAATAATGAATTCTTTTTGCGAGAAAATAAACGCCGTGAAATTTCATCAAAATCAGAAGTCTAACAGTTTTATTGTATTTGGCTGTAATTCATAGTATGGGATCACCCTTAAAAGTCATTGTTATTTTTTTCTTTTAGAATATTTTATGTTGGTGAATTTTATTTGTGTTGCCATAACCATGGCAACTCTTCAGTATACATTATGTCACATACAGATATTTTTATTTACACATTAAAATTGAAAGTACAGTTTCAAACTTTAAGTCATTTTAAAATTACCAATTTATTAATCTTTCATGTAACATGTACGTATCATTGATTGTCATATGCGACTTTGAGTCATTGTTGTTACTATAGTTACGTCACCACACTGTCAAGATGATAAATAACAAACAAACATACAAATAAATAAATAACAAACAAAGTAACATCAACAAATTTCTTTGTGAACGGATGTGACTGAGTTGTTGTTACTCAGAAATGAGTATTTTCATAGTGATTTATGCAGTATCAATAGATTTAAATGTTTACGATATATTTTTTGGTCGCTAAATACTTTTAATTTTGTCTCTCTACGATGGACTTTGTGTTTCTACACAGTACTGGAATATTGGATTTTTGACCCTGCTTACGTTGGGGAAATTTATGTGAAAACAACAGCAGATGGACTTTCGATTAGCGACCACTGACATAAAGTAAAAAACTGTTAGTGCAACATGTTGATGTAAGCTGTGAATGGATGTTGATGTATTAAACTACACTGTGCACTCACAGAAGGGTGGTATTTCTGATAACATGTTTATCTCAATTGACAACACATGAAGCCTCATTTCTTAGTTTCTTCCAGTGTTTACATTTTCTTAATTACTGGGTGATTATACCAAAATAGCCAAGCAATAATATTAGTATTCATTTTAACTTTTGTTCCAAACACAACTTAAAAATTTTGCCGGAAATTTTCGACTACACACTTCAGTCTTTGTCAACAAATTCTTCAACCATCATAAAAAGAACAATAGTATTACCTTGTTTCTATGTTATTTCAGCCTGTCTTCTATGCTGTTGTGTTACATTGGTCTCTGTCATTATACCTTCTATCCCTTGAAACCAACACATGTTTTGAGAACCCTAAAGAAGTGTGCAATTGCAATTTTAAAATGTGTACACCCAATTACAACCATGATATTATGCAAATGAAGTCATTATGTAAGTGAACACATACAACAGAGATGAACACATGAAACATTTGAAGTGTGTATTTGATAATTGACATGTAATTATGTAAATTAGAATACAAGTATCTAACGACAACTTAAGGGGTATGGCTTACTGAGTCACTTCTAACAGTTCTCAAAACATGCTAGTTGGTTTTCGAGATCTAGGAGGTATGGCGACAGCTACTGATGTAACACCAGCTAATCTTAGTTTATCGATAGTACATATGCCATGGCAATAACAATATTAGAGTATTGGACACATTTCGGGGACTAATTCAAAAAATGAAAAAGAAAGATGTATTTTCTAAGATGTTTAATGCGAATGGGAGACGTGTCGTAATCATGATATTTGGAATATAGTTTATTTTCATGATAACACTGATGAGGTGAGATAGGAAGCGTAGATATCGTGAATTATTTGAAGGATAATATAATTATTATGATCGATTTGTCACATGCCTAGACAATAGATTTACAAACAAAAAAACTTGAGAACTTTTGAATCAATAAAGTTTAAATGATACATTTCACATGTTTTTTGTTTTGTGTCTTTGATGTTGTGTTAAGTTGTAGTTTACAGTAGAGTTTCCTTTGTGGTGAACATCATTTCTGTAATATTTTTGTGATTCTGAATTGGGCGGTGTATGCCGCCCTCATGTGGTACAAAAGACGTATGCTTTCGTTTATCGAAGGCCATAGAATGCCATGTTTCTGCCGGTGTTGACGCTAATTCCTTTCCATGCTTCGTCGTCGACGCGTAGTATACAACCGTGTATAGTCTAGCTGCTAGACCTACGGGCTTCCTTCTAAAACACGACGAGCAACCGAAGCTCGATTTGCACCTGGAAATGTGTACCACCATCCCGAGTGCTCTCATCCTTCGGTTACTGTTCGGCAACCTACAGAGCACCGACAGGAGGTCTTTGAAAGTTTGATGCAAGACTTGACCGTGATTTATATCGTGTCAAATATGTCATGTTATCAAATATTGTGACAAGTATATTGTGGCTGTTGCACTGCTTCGAATTCTTAGCCAATTTTAAAAATAAACCGACAGCATTGCGAATCCATTTCAATTACTTGAAAATCCTACGAATTACCCATGATTGACCATTTTTGAGTGCAACAAAACTGACTGGTGAGGGCGCTGTTAATCTCGAGATCGTGACTTGCAGAGAGGCTCTTTTTATTTGCATTGTACTTTTATCGTGCGTATCGATGTCAACAATTTGGCTTCACACTTGACTAACTGTCACTTAAATCTCATCCTGTCATTCCATGAATGTGTTATATGGTTCAATTTAATAGTTCGATGCCTAAATCATGAGTGAGTGAGTGACTGAGTGAGTGAGTGAGTGAGTGAGTGAGTGAGTGAGTGATCATGAGTGTGTGTGAGTGAGTGAGTGAGTGAGTGAGTGAGTGAGTGTGAGTGACTGAGTGTGTGTGTGAGTGAGTTAATTAATTAATTAATTAATTAATTAATTAATTAATTAATTAATTAAAACGTATCAGCTTCTGCCCCTGTAATAAACTTATCACAACTTTGATACGTCAAACTGTATCTTGTTTACGTCATTGGGTAAAAAGCCTGGCGGTGGACTCTGTTTTCAAATCACTTTATGTTAACAGACATAAATACATCGCACATGTCATAATCTAGGATGACACTAGTAAAATGGAAACACTAAAGATTCAATTGAGGCTGTCTTTGGAATATCTCAAGGCAGTGTAACAATAGGTAATAAATTATCCAGTGCAATATACGTCACTACAACAAGCTAACATTAAAATGTACAAAAGAGATAAACAATCCAACCATTAAAATACTTTGTAACATAACAGACTGGGCAATTAACCAAAATTATCCTTCAACGTAAAATCGTTATCCTTAGCAAGGTCGACCAGACCTCAATATGTCCCCAGCCTCAGGGACAATAAAGTTACTGATACCAACAATAAAACGCGTGATTGACGCCCTCTTGAGGATGATATTTGCAAACAAAGTGTTTTAAACATTTCTAAATATTTCGGAAAACAAAAAAAGGGTGTATTGAAAGTGGCGATCCCTAAAGTGGTGATATGTACAATGTGTACCAGTACGCACTATTTTACAAAGTGTGATATAAATATATACTGATATCGCCTGCAGGTTAAAACTCGGTGAGGTCACACTGTCCTGTAAAAACTTACAGTGAAGTAGGGTATGTCTCCAAATCAAAGTTGTTCGTTTGTTTCTGTATTATTTTGACAGTTGGTCAGTTATAGTTGTCTCTACTTTCCTTGCTTTGCTGCTACCTATATCATTGTAGCTTTTCGTGGATTTTTTACTTGTGTCAGTATAATCTATGTGTCTATGTAGATCCTGCCAATGCAATTTAAGAAAATTTCATGTTTTCTATGACGAATAAAGTTCTTATATTAAATGCTCATTATTTTGTGAACACTACGGGAATTAGCAAACCATCACTGCGATAAAGCATACGTCGTAAACCAGCTTTGTACGACGTGTATCACTTTTAATGAGTTGTAATCAGTTCTTGAACGTTCAACTACTGAAACTGATTTCGCAATTTCTAATCAACTACGGTTTAGATCTCTCTTTTATCTTCAATCCACGCCCTACTGTACCATCAAAGGGTCATACCATAATATTATACAAAGCCTTTGATAAACAACAAAACATGCTGCAAGTAGTGAAAGTCTTGTTAGGGCCACGTATTCTCACAATAGTTTTGTTTGCACCTGTTTTTCAATAGATACCCTCGGTGTCCTCCACGGGGTTCAATGATTTTGTGTGATCGGGGTGAGTTTGACCAGCTTTATTTAATCATTTTTGACAAACAGCTAGCAGAGTCTTACATCTCGAAAGACCAATGTCCATGTAATTTATTTTATCAATATGACTATCTTAGTAACCTGACACCTCGGTTTCCATTGTCGTATATACATTTAACCAAGGCACCGCGCTATCATCCAATCACATCTACCACACGGCAACAACAATAGTTTTAGTTTGTGGATATCTTAGTTTGCCGGTAGCTTGATTTCCGTAGTAGTAGTAGTATGATAAGTAAGTGCAAGTTCAACATCGTCAAGCGTCATACTTACTCTGGACCAATTCAAAGGGAAACGTACTTTTGCTTGGATTGCCGTTTTCCTAAAGAAAACGTAACACGAATGATGGTACTACAAATACTATAAAGGGTGCACATCAACATGTCCTGTAAAATCTTAATTTTTAACCATTACTAGCCATTTATCTTCGATACAAAATATCCAGAGAAGCATAGACGTTAGTTAAATCAATCATGGCCAAAATGACACGACGATTTTCCTAGATTGTTATCAGCTACACCAATAACTCAGTGGCCATGGGGGCTAAATATAAAGGATACACAACGAGGCAAAGTGGTAGAAAATAGCACAAACGATAAAATAGTCAAGGTTATTTGTGAGGGCGCTGTTTACCTTGCGATAGTAACTCGCAGTCATTCTTTGTGTTGTAGTACAAATCCTCTTCGCAAGTTTTCAGACCGGGTATCTTTGCTAGGGACTATTGCATCATGGGATATAGCAGAAATAGAAATGTATTATGGCTGAACACTGAATATTCGTGAGTACAAAATGATAATACAATTTAGTATGAACCAGCTGTTTCGTGTTGTGACTTTTTTTTAAAATCAAAGTTAATTCATCGTACTAAAATGAATCGAAGTTCTATCGATTAGTGATAATAGTCAATAATACTTCCGTGCAGTATAAAAAAAACAGCGGGACCATTTCGATCGCTAGGTTGCTTGTGAATTGCTCTAACTGTTGTTCAAACCGACTGTCCGGCAATGTCTGAGGACGTACACGTATTCTGGTCTGGTCGACCTTGCTAAGGATAACGATTTTTATGTTGAAGGATATAATTTGGGTTAATTTCACAGTCTGTTAGGTCTTAAAATAGATATCATTTTCGGGACTGTTTAATTCTTTTGCACTTTTGAATGTTCTAATATTTTACACTTTTTTCGGAGAAGCTTGCCCAAGCTGGTAAACGAACTATTAAGATCAGTACTAGTGAGCCTGATCGCAAGGTTTCATGTTGAGATAAACATTTAAAAAAAAAAGATAACACACAAATATCACTTACACAGTGTGGGCTCTTTATTTTGTTAATGATATAAACAGTAACTGCATAAAAGAAACAGTTCAGTTGGCTGCTGACCATGGATTTTGTTTGGACTTCAAGAAATTACATCTCATGTCTGTTGTCATTGTAGTAGTGTGCATGCTGTTACTGATGATATATTTTGGGTTGAATTTGCTCTAGATGAAAGAAACTCATCATGATAAGATAATTACAATTTGTTATAAATGAGGAAAGAAAAGTGACATGTGTAGGAATTCCTACACGTGTCACTTTTCTTTCCTAATTTGTAACATGTTTATATCCTTAACTAAATAAAGAGTTGACACTGTGTATGTGATGTTTGTGTGTTATCTTTATGGTGGCTATCTCAACATGAAACCTTGTGATCAGGCTTCACTGATCTTGATAATTTGTTAAACCTGGGCAAAGAGCCGTATATTGATGCTGATTGTACTGACTACTTCATTAACCATTGTTGTATTCCCTTGAGTTATTCCAATGACAACCCTTTTATTAACCATTGTTGTATTCCCTTGAGTCATTCCAATGACAACCCTTCAACGTTTTATTGTTGGTCTTTTCACTGACCGTTCTTGGTTATCACAGTGTACGTTGTATTTATGTATTTGAATCTTATCAACAAATCTGATAAAAATAATAATTATTATCATTATATTATAAAGAATATTTGTAATACGCCGAATCTCTGTATTTGGGCTCCAGGCGTAGAGGCAATGTAGAAATTACTGCATGGTAAAGGGAAAAGTGTTTTGTTTTATTTGTGTCTGTATTTGTTTATGCTAATCATATATTCTCTAATTTTTTTAGTAGTATATGTATATATCATCGGTTATCAACCTGACGTTTGCTTTCATATCAAATTCACTTTACCATAACCAGTCTGATGTAGCAATACCACCGGGCTCAATTCCTTAATATACCTTTATTTCCTTTGTGCAGGCTTTTACTTATTTTTTGTGATTCTGAGAATGACAATCAAACGTCAATGTACGAAGGAAATAAAGCAATCGAGCCGCCTACATCAAATATTTTTCTCACATCTGAACAACATCACAGAACAACCCTCTTTTCAATCACCCCATGTCAACTCCAAGTCTCTAACGTCTTCCCGTCGCTCTCTCAAGACTCATCTCTTCAAACGTAATCCTCAAACTTTCTCCATTTTCCAAGTATCCAATGTCTCTGTAGTCACTTTTATCTATCTATCTATCTATCTATCTATCTATCTATCTATCTATCTATCTATCTATCTATCTATCTATCTATCTATCTATCTATCTATTTATCTCTGTCTGTCTGTCTGTCTGTCTGTCTGTCTGTCTGTCTGTCTGTCTGTCTGTCTGTCTGTCTGTCTGTCTGTCTGTCCGTCCGTCCGTCCGTCCGTCCGTCCGTCCGTCCGTCCGTCCGTCCATCCATCCATCCATCAATCTATTCATTTATTTATATTGTTATTTATTTATACTTTTAATTAATTAATAATTTGATTGATTGATTGATTGATTGATTGATTGATTGATCGATTGCCCCCCCCCCCTTTTTGTATGAGGGGTTCACTAAGCATATTAGGAGCAGCACCAACAGAAAAATAAAATGCATATGTACTAAAAAGAGGCACTATCCACAGGGTATTGGGAGCAGGCTTCGTTGATACAAGTCAAACATTTGGCTTAGAATAGCCTACCTGCGCTTACCTGTAGACTTCATGGACTATCGTTACTTACATTATTCCAGCTATAGTCGTTAAGATCTACAGATAGGGCGTAGTCTGACGACCGTGTTCGATTTTACACTACTTTATCTTCACACATTACGTAGTGTAAAATCGGAACACAGGTGTCAGGAACTAGACTAACAGATATGCTAAGCTTGTAAGAACCGACGGCGTTATACTAAACAAGACACTACGCATCGTTAACATCGACGAGGTCTTTTCGTACTTCGAATCGCATCATTTTATTTTCCGTACATCTGTGAGTAAATCGTTGGAATAAAATCAGTAAAACCGTAATTAAGTGGTCGGCGAACTGCGTAATCAACTCTTTATCTTCACTGGAATCTGTAAAAAGCGCCACTTTTTTTTCAAACTACTTGTAAAAGAAAGATATCCCAAGCCTAGCTCATCAAAGTTTGTAGTTGCACACCATGAATGCATTATTACCTATTATATTATAGCATTACCAATTCCAGTGAATTTTGTGACGTCATCGCTGTACATTATTACTGATAATGTACTCCGTTATTGGGCATCGCGGCCCCGGAACGAGCATAACAATACAAGCTTATTTGTTCTGTTTCTTCGTACGACTAGGTATTTTTTCGAAATGTATGTTGTTACTTATGATTGTCATTTCCACTGTTTAAAAATACAACGCATTCATGAAACAAATTTGTGTTCACAGCAGTTCATTGAAGTGTATATGTGTGTGTACGTGTACGTACGTGTGTCGCTATGATTAGTATTCAGCTTCCGGGCCGAACATGGCAGACGATGTTCAGCGCTGTGTATATTATACGTTGTTTTGCGTTTCTCGGTCTACAAATTCACTGGAATTGGCAAAACTATAAAATAATAACAATAATGTACGTCCTCCTAGTCCATAATGGACTCAAGCAAACTTTGCACTCCATAATGGGCTCGGCTGTCGCCTCGCCCATTATGTCGTTCAAAGTTTGCTTTCGTCCATTATGGGCTGGGAGGGCGTACATTATTGTTTAAATATAATGTTGATGCTATACAATGAAGTGAAGCTATTACACATTTTTTTTTATTAGTCATGTCTAACTGTATCGCATTGATACATGTACACTTACTAAAATGTTGATAGGAAAATACAGTCTATCATCTTTGATGCATTTATTGAACTGCCGTACATATTCTTTAAAAGAGCACACATCCTTTGGATAACACATCGTTTTGTTTTTGCTTTAGACTGACTAACATTACCTGACATTGGCGGACAATTTGAAGGGTGGCCTTTCATGTATTCTCAAACCATTATAGTGGTCTGAGATAAACTTGAATGAATACCCCATTTCCAAACTTTGAGCTTGAACTTGGGCCTCCCAAAAAGACCCTGACACTATTCTGTACAACCCATCCGATGGAGGATGTTGAGCTAGCAAGTAATATTGATCGTCGGTAAATTGCGAGTCTTTGGAACAGGTTTCGGGTGGAGGGTCTAGACCCTGTGTAAAGCTGCCTACTGTTGTTCATCAATAATAGAGTTGTGATTTTTTTATAATTTAAAAAAAAAAAATACAGTTGCTGCTATCGATTTTTTTTTGTACTGGACATAATGAGTTGAATAAAACAGGTGATCGTTGTTCACTGTGTAAAGTGCACTGATATCCAGACAGTAGAGCGTTTCTATCTGATAGATTTGAAAAAGCTGATTCAGCTGACTCCAATTTAGCTTGATCAATGTTCTTTACAGGGTGACACAATGTGACCAATCAATGTTACAATTTACGGTTTTGTCCATTACAGTGCTTACAAAAGAAAATTACATGGCTCACAACACATCTGTTACTTCACAGAGCTCAGTTTGCTGCATGCCACTACTTGATATTTACTAAATTTATTTAGTCTTGTATAGAATCCTTTCCTTTCTAACATTTGGGGTTCCAAACCATAGTCACCGATGCCCGCCATTGCTTGGCAAGGATGTTGAAGAAGAGGAGGATATGACGTCACGAATTTTCAAAATGACCACTAGAGGTCAGGTCAAAATCAGCAACGTGGCAATATACATGAACATGAAAAATCGGACGGTAAGATTTCATTGAAATGTATCCAGATGATAATTAAATGCAATAAGTGACACAAATCAATTGTCAAATATCTTATCAATCAATAAAGTCAATTGTTCTTCCGGTGACCTCCTCTAACGCGACCTCAATATAGCAACAGATACTCCGGGTCCTAAAATTACAAAAAACTTCTAACGCCATGCTAAAAAAAGAGAGGGCATTTTAATGATGGCCGTCAATCATACATACATACATACATACATACATACATACATACATACATACATACATACATACATACACAGTGACAGACAGACAGACAGACAGACAGACAGACATACATACATACATACATACATACATACATACATACATACATACATACATACATACATACATACATACATACATACATACATACATCTAATTGAAAGTACTGCGGTTTGTTTTTACATTTAGTTCACTCACATCTAGCCAATTAAGATTCAATTAGATTAAAATTGAAAGTATATCAAACCAAGTTCATTATATCCATTTGGTACTGTTTCTCTTCCTTAATTGCCAATATGTATATTAAAACCTTAAGCGTTTGCAGAAATACCTCAATCATTTATGTATGTTTTATATATATAGACCCCAAACACATATGTATTAGCTTCAGTGATTGGGCTTTATGCCTTTTATGGAAATTCCCCTAAAAACCATTACAATCACACGATTTCGATCGTGTGTAGCAATCGATTCTCATTTGCATTATCATTTGCATGCCGGTATGAATAATGGACTCGGTTTTGCACTGCAGTATACAGCTAGTATGCGCGCGCACCAGTGCAAGTTATCTCTTGGTACACATGAAATAATTTGAAGGTGTTATACACTGGTAACATACTGACAGCAAGGAAAGCCGTTATGTTGCTGAAAACCACGATAAGAACGAGGATGATAAAATGGTTGGTGGTCGTTCTCAGTTTTCTCTGTAGTCTATCTCGTGTATCTTCACTGACATCTGACAAAACAACTGATGTTGAACTTGAAGCTTGTCAACAATATTATAGTTGTACCGTGGAAGTTGTTGATATTCTATGCCTGTACTGAATACTTTCCTAGCACAAACACGGTATTTTTTTAAAAAACGAGTTCCATGAAATTCATATGACATTGCCCTTCTCGCTCAGCATACCATAAATCGAAACCACAATACAGTGTTACTGGCACCATATGTTAGGAAGAGACACCAAATTTGAAGATGTTGTCAGTCGATGTGTAACAATAAATTGAATAATGTGTGGTGGCGATACGAAAATCGTCCATACACACATTACGGGAAAAAAACTCAAAGGACAGAAAAAATACTCAAGACATATAACACCACAAAATATGATGATAAATTCACAAGGAATACATCTAAATCGGTTTCAATAACTTTAAAATTGATTAACACGTCAAAAAATGACGACAAAATACATTTTAGGGTCACAAAGCTAACTTACTTAGTTGTGCTGTAAACAGCTGGAGACGCAAAACGTCGAAGTTCTTTGTTGTACTGTCAAACATTGCGCAGTGGAATCGCGTTTATCATCTTGTCGGAGTAAGATAGGACTATGGATTATCAAAATAGTTCGTTGAATCGATAATTTATAACGTTTTAAGTACAATTTTCGGCAATTATAAATGACGATCGCGCTACGCCACTTATGTCGGCGGCAGCCCTGTTGTTTTTTACAGAGTGATTGTTTGAAATCATTTCCTCCAACTAAGTTGCCGCAAAGGTCGTATGCTAAAACACAAGTGAATAAGTATGTTCTTCACCCGAATCTCACCCTGCTGACCAACTAATGAATGCTGGGCATTTTTATTGCGCCATAATACTTAACACCGTATTTGTTGTTGTGTTTGGTCAATAATGCTAGTCAACGAAATAAATTTGTATCAATACAAAACGTACCACCGCTCCATTACCCACACCTGTTACATTTATAGAGCTGGTATATATACTATACTTGAAAATGTTTGATGGGCATTGCTATCACGCTGTTTAGTTCAGGTGTTATATTGAAATAATTTATATTTAAACTAATATTGATATGTGCTGATAAGCTATTGGCACACAGCAATATGTAGCAAATATTTGCTTGTTATTTGCATGTCTGGCACTGCAGTAATTATCAATCATATGCGCGCGCACCAGTGCAAGTTACTAGTATATTCTGGTACCTATTGTATAATTAGAAGGTGTAACAGTTATACACTGGTAACACTAACAACAAGGAAAGCCGTTATGTTGCTGAAATCCATGATAAGAACGAGGATCATAAAATGGTTGGTGGTCGTTCTCAGTTTTCTCTGTAGTCTAAACATTGGATGGCTTGTGTACAAATTACACATACAAGACCAGCGGATCCATGGTGTCCTGAAGTCAGGACAGTTGTACGCTCAACGAGAAAACCAGGACGAATATGTAAATCGCCCCATCGCCAACAATGGAAATGAGTACGTAACTTCATTAGAAAAATGTATCCATTCCAAATCAGACCAGTTTGTACTCGTAGCTGTCTTTTCGCTATCGAACGATTTTGAACGCCGTCAAGCCATTCGCCACACATGGGCACATGCACACTATTTGCCAAATGACCCCAAAGACTTGTCAGTTGTTGTTCTCTTTTTTGTTCCTCGACTCTGTTGTCATGTCAACGACTACATACAAAACAGTTCAGCAGTAAGAGATGAAATACATAGTTACGGGGATGTTATTTACACCAATGGAAGTTGTGAAGACAGCGCAAGAATGACAGTACTAGAATGGGTCAATGATGAATGTAGCGAAGCAAGATATATGTTATTCGTTAATGATGGATGCATAGTATCGTCGGACAATTTAATATCGTATCTGCATCATTGCCAGCAAGATCTCTACGTGACTAGTCACCGCCATCAGCGATTTCAGCCCATTACGACATTACCCATATCACAATCACAATCACAAAGTACACATCACATGCTTCTTTCAATGAGTGTTATTGAGAAGTTGGCTAGAGGTTATTCAAAGATCATCGATAAGAACATCACGTTGGAACTGCTTGCTGAAACTAGTAACATTAGCATTACTTTACATCAAGGTTTCGAGGTAAATGTATCTGGTAAATTTTGTCAGCTTTCACACCTAATAACGGCCAGTGAACTCTCGCCAGATGACGTAAAAATTATCTGGAATCGATATCAAAAATATGGCCCCACATTCTGTAAATTCGTCAACGATGCGAACTTAACACTTGCAAATGCAGAAGACAAACGCACAAGTCATCAGATCGCATATGTCACCAACTCACCATATTTATGTTTTGATAAAACAGAAAGAGACACTGGAAATAATTCAGTTTTAATATTAATAATGTCCAACCACAAAGATTCCAAACAACGTTATGCAATTCGCAGTTCCTGGGGTAGTGTGCATGAAATCAAAGGAATGAGGTTGAACATTCTGTTTGTTGTTAAAATATCAGAAGAAAGTGATTTTGTTGGAAAATTGGAATATAAGAAGTACCGCGATATGTTATATCTAAAGCTTGGTAACGGGACAAATACTGACACAATGGGACTAATGACAGCTCTTAAATGGGTAAACACTCACTGTCCTACCGCTTCGCATATTCTTGTGACGCAAGACAATACTTTAATACTTACAAATAATGTCGTCAGCTTTTTAAAGAGCGCACCTAAACGCCATTTCGTCTTAGGGACGTTAGTAAATGACACCAGACCGAACAGAGGCCCGCATTCACCAGGCTATATTAGTGAAAGCGATTGGTCTGGTGAGTTTTTCCCGCCTTATCCAAATTCCAGTGCCTACATCATGTCAGTAGATGTAGTGTCCGATATACTTCACCAATTGTCACGACAACAATTATTCGACATTCCAGCCAAAATTTTCCTGGGAATTCTACTACACAAAGAACACATAGTACCGCAGTTTTCGCATTTGTTCTTAGACCACAATGAAGAAGGTAAAGTACACCTTTTTTCGATGTCATTTCAAAATACTCAACAAATGTCTTCTACCTGGCAGGCTATTGTTACAAGATGGAAGGATAACGTAAATTGTGAAGAGGGGATGAGCTTCTTTGTAAATGACACGTCACATTTGTCTTTGAAACAGTTATCTCAACAACGTCGACTTCAAGACGATGCTCACCGTCGATTCAATTTTGATTTCACTATCAACAATCCTAGTGCATGTAAGCGTGGTCGTGAATTTGACGGTAAATCATCAACACCAACGGTCAGTCTTCTAGTCGGAGTCATGTCGGCAACAGGGAACACAAAAAAACGAGCCATCATACGGAAAACTTGGGGAGACCCGGAATATACTGACAAGATTGGCAATAGTAAAATAACTATTTTATACTTTGTTGGGAGACCGAAGTCACCAACACTACAAAGACAACTCGAGACAGAAAATGATGAACATGGTGACGTCATCCAAGCCAGTTTTGAAGATACATACAGAAACCTGACATTAAAGTCCGCCTCTCTAATTAAATGGAGTGCTACCTATTGCACTCAATATGATTACGTCATCAAAGCCGACGAAGACGTATACACAAATTTGCCAAATATCGTGACGTTGTTGAGTTCGGCGCCAAGAGAATCATTTTACTTTGGTGACAGTCGGGTCATCACTCCACCAGTACGTGACGTAAAAGACAAATGGTTTACCCCAAAGGAAGTATGGCCTTATAATACCTATGTACCTTACAATATGGGAGGGCTCTATGTTCTGTCTTTAGATGTTGCTAGAATGGTGCGTACTGCCACGTCAACCATCCCGTTCATTCCGTGGGAGGACGTCTTCATGGGTACAACTTTATATTGTTTAGGCATCTCGCCATTTCCACATTTTGCTTTTGATGTCTCAAACGGACCAACAACGACTTGCGGTTTAAAGCTTCGTGCGTCCTCACATCGTGTTGACCCATATACCCTACTAAAACAATGGACGCAAATTAGAGCTTGCGAGAAGAATCCTACGACTTGTCGGTGCTCTAAAGACGACCAACTATACGGCAATCGTTACGTCATTCAACCATTAAAACCACTACCTCCAAACATAGCACAATTGAAATTGGAACACTTCAACATTTCTAGTCACGTGATATCAAAGATGGAGGAAGCGGACCGTGATTTACTTATCAATACGCCCTCAATTTGTGTAGGTAAAAATGACGTCGACATTTTGATAATCGTCATTGTAGGTACTGAACATTACGACAAAAGAAGACTAATTCGACTTACCTGGGGAAACTATGACGTCATAAGGGGAAGACGAATTGAGTTTTTGTTTTATATGGGCAAAGCATCAGAAGCAACGACACAGAGTTTTATAAAGAATGAATATGCCATACACCAAGACATGATTCAAGGTTCGTTTGATGATTACAAAACACCTAACCTACACAAAGCTGGTTTTGCTCTTCGTTGGGCCGCTGTGTTCTGTGCACCTGCTAAAATTATCAGTATAATTCATGAAAATATCTTCATGAATATTCCAAACTTTGTTCATCTTCTGGAAACTCGGGGAGATTTTGCTGAGGGACGAGATTTAGCGTATGTCCCTTGCTTTACAAAAGGTTGTAGTTGTTATGGAAACAATCGCAACTTTTCAGACCTTGAAGACATGCTTCTCGATAACGTGTTTTACACTGTATCCCAGAATGCACTCCGAAAGATAAGCAACTCACTTATAACACAATCATTTAATGTTGAAAAATTGTTACACGATGCGAAAATAACCTTACACAGTTCTGATTTATTCAATTCTATGAATATTGTTATAGACAAAAAAAGTGTTAAAAATAACGATGTTTGTGTTCTTCATGACGTCATTATTTCAAAATCATACATCGAAGACGCTCACCTACAGTATTATATAAGCCGGACATTTTTTGCATTACAAAAAAATTACTTTGATTGTGCTAACAGATATGGTATGACCACATTCGACATATGTGAAGTGAAGTAATAAGGCCTAAACAAATAATTGTTTGGTTCCAGTTACCCGACCCCGCCTATTTTTTTTTTCACTGCCGACCCTAAACTTTTCTTTACATATTCGAGAACAAAATCGCAAAAAATGTGAAATCTCACGAGAAATAGTGGATGTGGAAACTGACATCAACTTAATAAGACAATATAAAACTATTCTTCCAATCTGTAATGGCTGTACATCTGATAGGAAGACATAAATAACACGGAGACCATTTGGAAAACAATGGAAAACATTTTTAAAAAATGGAACATGAAAAAAAATAAATAATAAAATGAAATTAAAAATCTACCTACCCCACCTATTCGAAAATAGAACGTAATCGGAATCACACAATCTTATTTCTTAGGCCTAATAGAAAAAAATCATGTAGTTCCAGAGGTGATTGGAATTGATCATCACAATATATTCTATAAGCTTAAGCCTTTAAGGGTATTGTATATATGTTTCTAATATCAAGACAGCTTTTTAAGTTTTAACAGTTTTATTTTCAGATAGTGTATTTTTGTTGTCTTTGATGACAGTTTTTTCACCAATCACTTGTATAGTGCATTGATATTATTTTTAATGTAATGCATTCTATAAGAATGATTATACGGGAGAGTACGGTTGTCCACAGACAACTGTGTAAGAAATGCAAGAACTGAAGTACGGCACTGGTAGTCCAGCCTTCTGTTTACTATGATATAGACCAAAGACAAGTTTCATACCTGTCTGTGGATAGACACAAACTAATAAGTCTATTGTTCTTCAATGTGGTAGATTACACCGTCAAGTTGAACGATGATAGTGGTTCATCTGTTGTGCATTTCTACTCACCCTGTGATCAACATAGTATAAACATTGGAAGTCCCAAAACAGCACTGCTAATTCATGGACCTCTAAATAAAACTTGTTTACAGAGACGCCTCCCAAATGAAACCAAGATCCATTCAAAAGTTTATCACTGTTGTATCAACATGTTGTTGCAATAGATTTAGTTTGTGTCTATCTTAGAAAACCGAAGGTTCAATTAACAGTCTGATAGTAATATTTCAAACCAGTTAGAAACCTGGAATTAAGAAACTTTTGGTTTCACGTATAATTCTGCATTGGCGTGAAGCTCCTTGGAGTAATCGTCCCCTTATATCTCAGCTTATTGGTGCTCAATAATTATGCAGCATTTATATATTGTTTGTGTTATGGTGTCGCTCCAGGGGCAAAGGGCAATGCTAGTACTTGTACTAAAGTTGAATTTGAGTAAGAAATAAAGAGATTCTGAAAAAAGAAACAAGAAGGTGTGGTTTTTCTTTTTACTTTTACATCCAAATAAATAGCACATATTGTTGCATTTACTCATTAGATCACCCAGTAGTCTTCAATTACTACATAATGGTGCTCTTTATGCGACATGGTGGAAAATTATCGAGTATCGATTGTGTTATACCGTCGAAGTGTCCGCGGAATCCTGTGGTTTGTTTTTTTCTTATTGCGTACCTATTATTTGAATTTCATCCATGCATTGAAGAAAAGTCGAACTATTGTCTCTTTTTATCGTGTGTAGCTATTTTATCGTCCTCGGATATATTCAGTATTTGACTTTCAGTTTGATGTAACTTTTGCTAAGAAGACAGCTGTACGTTGAACGTGATGCACCGTAGCCATCTTGTAGGCCGCTTTCAAACTGACAATTTCTTTTTGACTATAAAGTTTGTGACTATGCTTTACTTCAAATTCGATCTATAGTGTCAAGAAACAGACTTGAATCTTACGGCAGTCAGTTATTCAGTTGTGTTTCAGATAGCATTTGGAATATCTACAACGTATGATATCTGTGATGAGATTCCCGTCAAAATTACATCATTTCAATATATCTTTCTTTGTACCATAGTTCCCATCATTATTGTCCCACCATTATTTTACTACTATTTAATAGTTTATTACTCATTATGCCAACAGTATGTTATTTCGCCATTATTATTTATTACTATAACTAGGTATAATTATGTCCCCATCTTTTTTCATTTCATCATTAGAAACCGTTTTTACTTTTACACAATTCATAGTATTGCAATTATTTGTTATTTCGCATATTCTTAGGTATGTATGTATGTATGTATGTGTATGTATGTATGTATGTATGTATGTATGTATGTATGTATGTATGTATGTATGTATGTATGTATGAATGTACGTATGTACGTATGTACGTATGTACGTATGTATGTATGTATGTATGTACGTACGTATGTATGTATGTATGTATGTATGTATGTATGTATGTATGTACGTCTGTCTGTCTGTCTGTCTGTCTATATGTCTGTCTGTATGTATGTATGTATGTATGTATGTATGTATGTATGTATGTATGTATGTATGTATGCATGTATGTATGTATGTATGTCTGTCTGTCTGTCTGTCTGTCTGTCTGTTTGTCTGTCTGTCTGTCTGTCTGTCTGTACGTACGTACGTATATATGTATGTATGTATGTATGTATGTATGTACGCATACTTGCCTATGCAGTTTAACATTTCTAAGCCCAATTCTATTCCTAATGGTAGTGGCAAGTCCCTCACTTCTCGAGGCTTCGTCGTTCAGAGCACTGTTTATGTGCCTTACAAAGGGAAGCATGTCATGAAGTCTGGGGAGCGCGACTAAATAATAAACCGTGTGACCTTCACCCGAATCTCACCCTGCTGATCAACTAATGAATGCTAGGCATTTTTATTGTGCTGTAATACATAACACAGGATTTGTTGTTGTGTTTGGTCTATTACGCTATAGTCAACGAAATAAATTTGTGTCGATACAAAACGTAACACCGCTCCATTACCCACACCTGTTAGAGCTGGTATATATACTACACTTGAAAATGTTTGAAGGGCATTGCTATCACGCTGTTTAGTTCAGGTGTTAGATTGAAATTCATATTTAAACTAATATTATGTGCTGATAGGCCATTGACACAAAGCAATGTCTAGCAAACGATCCTCATTTGCATGCCGGTATGAATAATGGTCTCGGTATTGCACTGCAGTATACCACTCATATGCGCACGCACCAGTGCGAGTTATCTGCTGGTACATATGGAATAATTAGAAGGTGTTATACACTGGTAACATACTGACAACAAGGAAAGCCGTTATGTTGCTGAAATCCATGATAAGAACGAGGATCATAAAATGGTTGGTGGTCGTTCTCAGTTTTCTCTGTAGTCTAAACATTGGACGGCTTGTGTACACATTACACATACAAGACCAGCGGATCCATGGTGTCCTGAAGTCAGGACAGTTGTACGCTCAACGGGACAACCAGGACGAATATGTAAAATGCCCCATCGCCAACACCGGAAATGAGTACGTAACTTCATTAGAGAAATGTATCCATTCCAAATCAGATCAGTTTGTACTCGTAGCTGTCTTTTCGCTATCGAACGATTTTGAACACCGTCAAGCCATTCGCCACACATGGGCACATTCACACTATTTGCCAAATGACCCCAAAGACTTGTCAGTTGTTGTTCTCTTTTTTGTTCCTCGACTCTGTTGTCATGTCAACGACTACATACAAAACAGTTCAGCAGTAAGAGATGAAATACATAGTTACGGGGATGTTATTTACACCAATGGAAGTTGTGAAGACAGCGCAAGAATGACAGTACTAGAATGGGTCAATGCTGAATGTAGCAAAGCAAAATATATGTTAATCGTTAATGATGGAAGCATAGTATCGTCTGACAATTTAATATCGTATCTGCATCACTGCCAGCAAGATCTCTACGTGACGAGTCACCGCCATCAGCGATTTCAGCCCATTACGACATTACCCATATCACAATCACAATCACAAAGTACACATCACGTGCTTCTTTCAATGAGTGTTATTGAGAAGTTGGCTAGAGGTTATTCAAAGGTCATCGATAAGAACATCACGTTGGAAATGCTTGCTGAAACTAGTAACATTAGCATTACTTTACATCAAGGTTTCGAGGTCAATGTATCTGGTAAATTTTGTCAGCTTTCATACCTAATAACGGCCAGTGAACTCTCGCCAGATGACGTAAAAATTATCTGGAATCGATATCAAAAATATGGCCCCACATTCTGTAAATTCGTCAACGATGCGAACTTAACACTTGCAAATGCAGAAGACAAACGCACAAGTCATCAGATCGCATATGTCACCAACTCACCATATTTATGTTTTGATAAAACAGAAAAAGACACTGGAAATAATTCAGTTTTAATATTAATAATGTCCAACCACAAAGATTCCAAACAACGTTATGCAATTCGCAGTTCCTGGGGTAGTGTGCATGAAATCAAAGGAATGAGGTTGAACATTCTGTTTGTTGTTAAAATATCAGAAGAAAGTGATTTTGTTGGAAAATTGGAATATAAGAAGTACCGCGATATGTTATATCTAAAGCTTGGTAACGGGACAAATACTGACACAATGGGACTAATGACAGCTCTTAAATGGGTAAACACTCACTGTCCTACCGCTTCGCATATTCTTGTGACGCAAGACAATACTTTAATACTTACAAATAATGTCGTCAGCTTTTTAAAGAGCGCACCTAAACGCCATTTCGTCTTAGGGACGTTAGTAAATGACACCAGACCGAACAGACGCCCGCATTCACCAGGCTATATTAGTGAAAGCGATTGGTCTGATGAGTTTTTCCCGCCTTATCCAAATTCCAGTGCCTACATCATGTCAGTAGATGTAGTGTCCGATATACTTCACCAATTGTCACGACAACAATTATTCGACATTCCAGCCAAAATTTTCCTGGGAATTCTACTACACAAAGAACACATAGTACCACAGTTTTCGCATTTGTTCTTAGACCACAATGAAGAAGGTAAAGTACACCTTTTTTCGATGTCATTTCAAAATACTCAACAAATGTCTTCTACCTGGCAGGCTATTGTTACAAGATGGAAGGATAACGTAAATTGTGAAGAGGGGGTGAGCTTCTTTGTAAATGACACGTCACATTTGTCTTTGAAACAGTTATCTCAACAACGTCGACTTCAAGACGATACTCACCGCCGATTCAATTTTGATTTCACTATCAACAATCCTAGTGCATGTAAGCGTGGTCGTGAATTTGACGGTAAATCATCAACACCAACGGTCAGTCTTCTAGTCGGAGTCATGTCGGCAACAGGGAACACAAAAAAACGAGCCATCATACGGAAAACTTGGGGAGACCCGGAATATACTGACAAGATTGGCAATAGTAAAATAACTATTTTATACTTTGTTGGGAGACCGAAGTCACCAACACTACAAAGACAACTCGAGACAGAAAATGATGAACATGGTGACGTCATCCAAGCCAGTTTTGAAGATACATACAGAAACCTGACATTAAAGTCCGCCTCTCTAATTAAATGGAGTGCTACCTATTGCACTCAATATGATTACGTCATCAAAGCCGACGAAGACGTATACACAAATTTGCCAAATATCGTGACGTTGTTGAGTTCGGCGCCAAGAGAATCATTTTACTTTGGTGACAGTCGGGTCATCACTCCACCAGTACGTGACGTAAAAGACAAATGGTTTACCCCAAAGGAAGTATGGCCTTATAATACCTATGTACCTTACAATATGGGAGGGCTCTATGTTCTGTCTTTAGATGTTGCTAGAATGGTGCGTACTGCCACGTCAACCATCCCGTTCATTCCGTGGGAGGACGTCTTCATGGGTACAACTTTATATTGTTTAGGCATCTCGCCATTTCCACATTTTGCTTTTGATGTCGTAAACGGACCAACAACGACTTGCGGTTTAAAGCTTCGTGCGTCCTCACATCGTGTTGACCCATATACCCTACTAAAACAATGGACGCAAATTAGAGCTTGCGAGAAGAATCCTACGACTTGTCGGTGCTCTAAAGACGACCAACTATACGGCAATCGTTACGTCATTCAACCATTAAAACCACTACCTCCAAACATAGCACAATTGAAATTGGAACACTTCAACATTTCTAGTCACGTGATATCAAAGATGGAGGAAGCGGACCGTGATTTACTTATCAATAGGCCCTCAATTTGTGTAGGTAAAAATGACGTCGACATTTTGATAATCGTCATTGTAGGTACTGAACATTACGACAAAAGAAGACTAATTCGACTTACCTGGGGAAACTATGACGTCATAAGGGGAAGACGAATTGAGTTTTTGTTTTATATGGGCAAAGCATTAGAAGCAACGACACAGAGTTTTATAAAGAATGAATATGCCATACACCAAGACATGATTCAAGGTTCGTTTGATGATTACAAAACACCAAACCTACACAAAGCTGGTTTTGCTCTTCGTTGGGCCGCTGTGTTCTGTGCACCTGCTAAAATTATCAGTATAATTCATGAAAATATCTTCATGAATATTCCAAACTTTGTTCATCTTCTGGAAACTCGGGGAGATTTTGCTGAGGGGCGAGATTTAGCGTATGTCCCTTGCTTTACAAAAGGTTGTAGTTGTTATGGAAACAATCGCAACTTTTCAGACCTTGAAGACATGCTTCTCGATAACGTGTTTTACACTGTATCCCAGAATGCACTCCGAAAGATAAGCAACTCACTTATAACACAATCATTTAATGTTGAAAAATTGTTACACGATGCGAAAATAACCTTACACAGTTCTGATTTATTCAATTCTATGAATATTGTTCTAGACAAAAAAAGTGTTAAAAATAACGACGTTTGTGTTCTTCATGACGTCATTATTTCGAAATCATACATCGAAGACGCTCACCTACAGTATTATATAAGCCGGACATTTTTTGCATTACAAAAAAATTACTTTGATTGTGCTAACAGATATGGTATGACCACATTCGACATATGTGAAGTGAAGTAATAAGGCCTAAACAAATAATTGTTTGGTTCCAGTTACCCGACCCCACCTATTTTTTTTTACTGCCGACCCTAAACTTTTCTTTACATATTCGAGAACAAAATCGCAAAAAATGTGAAATCACACGAGAAATAGTGGATATGGAAACTGACATCAACTTAATAAGACAATATAAAACTATTCTTCCAATCTGTAATGGCTGTACATCTGATAGGAAGACATAAATAACACGAAGACCATTTGGGAAAAAAAATGAAACATGAAAAAAAACATATAATAAAATGAAATTAAAAATCTACCTACCCCACCTATTCGAAAATAGAACGTAATTGGAATCACACAATCTTATTTATTAGGCCTAATAGAAAAAATTCATGTAGTTCCATGTGTGATTGTGATTGATCATCACAGTATATTCTATAAGCTTAAGTTTTAACAGTTTTATTTTCAGATAGTGTATTTTTGTTGTCTTTGATGGCCGTTTTTTCTGCAATCAGTTGTACAGCACATTGATAGTATTTTTAATGTAATGTGTTCTATAAGAATTAAATATTATGATTATACGGGAGAGTACGGTTGTCCACAGACAACTGTGTAAGAAATGCAAGAACTGAAGTACGGCACTGGTAGTCCAGCCTTCTGTTTACTATGATATAGACCAAAGACAAGTTTTATACCTGTCTGTGGATAGACACAAACTAATAAGTCTATTGTTCTTCAATGTGGTAGATTACACAAGTGGAACGATGATAGTGGTTCCTCTGTTGTGCAAATCTACTCACTCTGTGATTAACATAGTATAAACATTGGAAGTCCCAAAACAGCACTGCTAATTCATGGACCTCTAAATAAACTAGTTTTCAGAGACGCCTCCCAAATGAAACCAACATCCACTCAAAAGTTTACCACTGTTGTCTCAGCACGTTGCGACGATAGATTTAGTTTGTGTCTATCTTTAATATAAAACCGAAGGTTCAATTACCACTCTGAGAGTAATATTTCAAACTTTTAGTTTGACGTAACTTTTGCTAAGAAGATTACCGCAAGAGTCAGCTGTGCATTGAACTGCGACTCACCGTAGCCATCTTGTAGCAGGCTTCTTTGACAATTATCTTTTTGAGTATAACGTTTGTGACTAAATATTTCAAGTTCGATCTATAGTGTTACGAAACAAACGGTAGTCGATTATTAAACTGTGTTTCAGCTACCATTTTGGAATATCGAATACATGTGATCGTGTGATATCTATGGTGCAAGATCGCCGCCAAAAAACATCATTTCAATATATCTTCCTTTGTCAAATGATTCCTGTCATTATTGTTTCATCAATATTTCACTAGTGTTTATTACTTTATTACTCATTATGCTACAATTATATATTATTTCGCCATTATTCATTTTTATAACCAGGTATGTTGTTTCACCATTTTTCATCATTTCATCATTACTAACCGTTTTTTACCCAAATTCATAGTATTGCATTTATTTATTTCGCAATCATTCTTACGTACGTACGTACGTACATTCGTATGCATGTATGCATGCATGCATGCATGTGTGAGTGTGTGTATGTATGTATGTATGTATGTATGTATGTATGTATGTATGTATGTATGTATGTATGTATGGGCCTATGCGTCTATGTATGTATGTATGTATGTATGTATGTATGTATGTATGTATGTATGTATGTATGTATGTATGTATGTATGTATGTATGTATGTATGTATGTATGTATGTCTATGTATGTGTGTGTGTATGTATGTATGTATGTATGTATGTATGTATGTATGTATGTATGTATGTATGTATGTATGTATGTATGTATGTATGTATGTATGTATGTATGTATGTATGTATGTGTGTGTGTATGTATGTATGTATGTATGTATGTATGTATGTATGTGTATGTGCGTATGCATCTATGTATGTATGTATGTATGTATGTATGTATGTATGTATGTATGTATGTATGTATGCATGCATGCATGCATGCATGCATGCATGCATGCATGTATGTATGTATGTATGTATGTATGTATGTATGTATGCGTGTGTGTATGTGCGTATGCGTCTATGATGTATGTATGTATGTATGTATGTATGTATGTATGTATGTATGTGTGTATGTGCGTATGTATGTATGTATGTATGTATGTATGTATGTATGTATGTATGTAAGTATGTATGTATGTATGTATGTATGTATGTATGTATGTATGTATGTATGTATGTATTTATGTATGTATGTATGTATGTATGTATGTATGTATGTATGTATGTATGTATGTATGTGTGTGTATGTGGGTGTATGTGTATGCGTCTATGTATGTATGTATGTATGTATGTATGTATGTATGTATGTATGTATGTATGTGTGTGTATGTATGTATGTATGTATGTATGTATGCATGCATGCGTGTGTGTATATGTATGTATGTATGTATGTATGTATGTATGTATATATTTATGTATGTATGTATGTATGTATGTATGTATGTATGTATGTATGTATGTATGTATGTATGTATGTATGTATGTCTGAATGTATGTATGTATGTATGTATGTATATATGTATGTCCGTATATATGTGTGCCTGCAGAGTTTAATATTCTAAGCCCAATTCTAATCCTATTGGTAATAGCACAATGGATATATCCAAAAACCCAGACCAATGGGTTACATTGAATCATAAAGTCTTTCACCCGAATCACTGTCTATTGGGACAAGTACCTTATTATCACTTCTCGAGGCTTCGCCGCTGGGGGCGATGTTCATGCGCCGTATAGAGGGACGAATGTCACGAAGTGTGGGAAGCAAGACTAAATAATAAACAGTCCTACACCCGAATCTCACCCTGCTGACCTACTAATGTAAACTAGGTATTTTGCATTGTACCGTAATACATAACACCACGGGATTTGTTGTTGTATTTAGCCCATATTGCTAGGCAACGACGTAAATTTGTAGCACTATAAAACGTAACACCGTTCCATTAACCGTACCATCGTTGTAAAACACAGCCTCTTTTAAGGCACCGTCCAATAAGAGCTCTGGATACTATCGTAGCACTAAGAGCTCAATTCAGGTATTAGACCCGAATTTATCTTGGAATTTACATTGTCATATGTGCTGATAGGCCATTGACACAAAGAAATATTGTGTTCCAAACACATACTTGAAAATTATGGTTATGATTACGGCATCGCTGTAAACCACTTATCCATTTATGAGTGTCTGTCTGTCCGTCTGTCCGTCCGTCCGTCCGTCCGTCCGTTTCGCTCTCTTCTCTCTCTCTCTCTCTCTCTCTCTCTCTCTCTCTCTCTCTCTCTCTCTCTCTCTCTCTCTCTCTCTCTCTCTCTCTCTCTCTCTCTCTCTCTCCGTTACAAACTATGCCATTTTCCTCATTAACACAAACCTGTCACTTCCATGGAAACTACATGTACACATAAAACTCATCAGAGATTGCATTTGCATTTGGTAATTTTATTTTAAATATTGAAGCTTAGACGAGTCATATAGTGTCATATAGGAACGGATATCCGTATCAACTTTTGACCTCTGACCCTGAGAATGTTTTACAACAGACTAAAGAATATTCATGTATGTACAGAGGATGAAACATCTTATTAACAGAGCGTAGCATCTCTAGTGCGCATGACTTGAGCAATGACAGTAGTGTGCGCACGCATATAGTTGTGAAATGCATGCTGACTTTCCATCACAATATGATATAATTTATGAGTATGACTTAAATAACGTATTTACATATCATTATTTATTCTTGGTTATTCTTAGACAAGATGGTAGCATTTTCAATTTGAAAAAGCTCGAAAAGTGAATATTTTTTGTGCATATTTTCAACTGTGACTTAATATTTCGTACCACAACAGTGGCCGATACTTGCATGAACCGCGTGTATCATTATGTTATATAGACAACAGATGTCTGTCAACGACTTACAGCGAGCTAAGTATACTAGCAAACATACTTTTATATCTCCTGTGCAACACTTATTTGCACCCATTACTCTTTTACGGTAATGACGTC
This sequence comes from Glandiceps talaboti, assembly GCF_964340395.1. NCBI lineage: Eukaryota > Metazoa > Hemichordata > Enteropneusta > Spengelidae > Glandiceps > Glandiceps talaboti. Next base: position 13,808,278 of record NC_135557.1, read on the forward strand.
AAGCTCTAGAAGCGATGAAACATCAGATACAAAAGGAACCCAGAGAAGGTAACTCTGCCGGCAACGAGGCTGGATGCATCACCGGTTCTGTAGTCGTACCAACTGGTCATGTTGTAGTTGCATAGGGTCTCATTACAACAGTAGGTGCAGCCAGCAACCGGCTCGGTAGTGTTGAAATTATAGCATTCATCAACGTTCTTTGCTACCTGGTTAGAACAGGCCTGTAACAAGGATGTGAATAAAAAGGATCAAAGTACTTATTCAAATATTATCACAAGACAAGAATTCAGGATATACCTTCCATAAAGGGGTGTGTGTGTATGTATGTATATATATATATATATATATATATATATATATATATATATATATATATATATATATATATATATATATATATATATATATATCTATATATATATCTATATATATATATGTTGTCCGTCTAGCTGTGTGTGGGTCTATCTATCTAACTGTCTGTCTGTCTGTCTGTCTGTCTGTCTGTCTGTCTGTCTGTCTGTCTGTCTGTCTGTCTGTCTGTCTGTCTGTCTGACTGACTGACTGACTGACTGACTGACTGACTGACTCTGTCTGTCTGTCTGTCTGTCTGTCTGTCTGTCTGTCTGTCTGTCTGTCTGTCTGTCTGTCTGTCTGTCTGTCTGACTGACTGACTGACTGACTGACTGACTGACTGACTGACTGACTGACTGACTGACTGACTGTCGACTGTCTGTGTCATTGTTTTCTCAGAAAAGCCCCCTTCTATTTCATAGGAAATTCGATGAACAAGTTCTTTAGGGTGAGGGCTAGGACTGAATAGTTTTGTTGTTGGTTTGTTTTTTTGTTTTGTTTTGTTTGTTGGTTTGTTTGTTTGTTTGTTTGTTTGTTTGTTTGTTTTTTGTTTTTGTTTTTGTTTTGGAGGGGCGAGAATTGTGCAAATTTGGCATAAACAATGCTCGGTCACTTATAAAGTTGTATATTTTCATTTAAAAATTCATACCATTTGCTATGATTTTTACATACTTTAGTACATACGTATACGCGTGCAGATACTTGGCCATTCAGATCAAATTTGCTTTAGGCATCTTTCATACATAATTTGTTTACATTTTCTTCAAAAAATTGTATGTTTGCACAGACTATTTTTGACAACATTGGAATTTAAAGTACCTCTTCTTGTCGGCAACGCTTCTTCACGTACACGTCACCACCATAATCTTTCACTTCAATTTCACATACAGGCTGTAAATGACAATGAGAACAATTATTGAAATAACACCAAGAAATATGAAAATTAAACACTTAAAACGAGATTATTTTGTAATTGTTTTGCTGTATATCATTGTAATCTGCTCATAATTGGAAGAAAAGGGGAAATTTAAGTGCATATTTAGTGTATACCAGTGGATTCCTCCTACAGTAATCAAGCCATAGGCAAAATAAGATATAAACTTAAAATATAACTGTAACACATTGATATGAGCTATCACAAGACAATTATATGCACATTAGCGTGGCGTCTCTGATAACAAGTTTTTTTTCTCAAATGACCACATATTTAACCTCATCCAGTGTTTACACTATCTCAGTTGACAATAACAACATAACCAAGACCCAGTGTCACCCGGGTGTGTAATCTACCATATTTAATTTTTTTTTTAGTTTCTGTATATTTAAAGTGTACATGCAAAGGTTGATTATTTTTTTCGTAATTATGTTTATTTTGCCATAAAATTTGCATTCATTCCTCTAAATATTGTGCGCATTGGCAAGAAAGTCGCAAAAATACTTGCCCCCTTAATCCCCTTTGCTTCGACTAACTTCGGCACCTCAACCAGCTCACGAAAGGTGTCGAGGTCCCACGTGTTACAAAAGCCTTCTAAGCCTTTGTGTAATGTTTACTTATGAATTACTAATTACGCTTGCAATATAGTATTATCTGTAACTGTACATATTGTGAAACTGAAATCTAGGTTTCCACCTTCGTACTTTCATATTATATCATCCCACACGTGTAAATCTACCACACCCAGCAACAATATGTTTCGTTTGGGTATGTCTCAGTTTACCGATATCATGATTTCCATAGTAGTATGCCGGGAAAGTGTAAGTTCAATATCGTCAAGCCTGGTACTTACTCTGGACATTGTACAACTGTCCTTCTCTTCTTGACAGTTACTTAGACATTCCTCGTTACTATCACTGCATTCTTCTCCCTGTCCATGCTTACAGCTGTAACACTCAAAGTCATTTGTCTGGGCAGGATGTACCAGATCTATGTACACAATAAGATAATTGTGATCATTGTCTTATTCAGAAGTCATTATCATTATGTCATGTCATGTCATATCATATCACATCACATCACATCACATCACATCACAGCACAGCACAGCACATCACAGCAATTCACAGCACAGCACACCACACCATATCACATCACATCACATCACATCACAGCACAGCACAGCACATCACATCACATCACATAATATCATATATCATATAATGTCATATTATAACATCATCATATCATATCATATCATATATCATATACCATATCATATCATATCATATCATATCATATCATATCATATCATATCATATCATATCATATCATATCATATCATACCATATCATACCATATACCATATCATATATCATAACATATCATATATCATATCATATACCATATCATATAATATCATATATCATATCATATCATATCATATCATATCATATCATATCATATCATATCATATCATATATCATATCATATACCATACCATATCATATCATATCATATCATATCATATCATATCATATCATATCATATCATATTATATGTCGCACAACATCACACCACACCACACCACACCTCACCATACCATCTCATCACATCACATTGTTGGTTTTGGTAATGTTCTTATTGTTGGAGAAGATAGTGGTGATGATGATGATGATGGCATTGTTGATGGTAGTGATGGTAATGCTATTGTTGTTGTTGTTGTTGTTGTTGTTGGTGGTGGTGGTGGTGGTGGTGATGGTGATGGTGGTGGTGGTGGTGGTGGTGGTGATGATGATGTTGGTAGTACATGTAGTCATAGTTGTCACTTTAGATGGTGGTATTGCTATTGTTAGTGGTAGTGCACTCTTGTTGTTCTTGTTTGTGATGGTGGTAGTAGCTTTGTCGGTGGTGATGTGATGTTGTTGGTTTGGGCCGATGGTGGTACTCGTGTTGTTGTTGTTGTTGTTCTTGTTGTTGTTGTTGTTGTTGTTGTTGTTGTTGTTGTTCTTGTTGTTGTTGTTGTTCTTGTTGTTGTTAATGATGGTGATGTTGGTAGTATATATTTAGTCATAGTTGTCACTTTTGGTTGTGATATTGGTATTGTTAGTGGTGATATGTTGTCGTCGTCATCGTTGTTGTTGTTGTTGTTGATGATGGTGGTGGTGATGGTGATCTTGTTGTTGTTGTTGATGTTTGTGGTGGTGGTCTTTATGTTGCTGTTGATGTTTGTGGTGGTGGTGGTGGTGGTGGTGGTGGTGGTGGTACCTGAAGTCATGGTTGTCATTACCGGTGGTGGTATTGACACTTGAGGTGGTACGAAATACGAAACCACTCACAGACATGGTGATTCATGTCTTTGCTACTGAATGGACATAAAAGTAGGTACAAAGAATCTAATGAGGGTTTTAATACACAACACTAGTCTATAGATATACCGTACAGCAATTCACGTCGATCACTTTACACAATACAACTCTGTCCTTATAGCTCTTATAGAAAGATGTCTCTACAAATCAACTGTTTAGGCCTCGCCTTTATTTTCAATTCACCCTCTACGTCAAAGGGTTTCACAACACAGACCCTTTGAAATACAATAAATACACGCAATTGTACGTAGGTGTCTTACTTGGGCCCCTTCTTTTCAAAACGTTTTGATGTATTGTTCTGCCAGTTGAGGCACAGCAACAAAAACTTGATTAGTTTGACTTAGCGTGAACTCAGTAATAGTATGTACAAAGTCCTTGCCAATGACTTTATACAAAACCATGTAGGTAGGTGGTAGACGTAACTATGCAGTCTTTTAAGCCAGAGACGCGCCATTCGCTTTCTAATGTAGCGATTCTACGTCAACTTCAAGTTCTAATATACCTTTCGAAGCGCAGATATTATTAGGTGGATCTTACATATTGATATAGCACCCGTCCAAGGTGATTGACACTGCTCAGACTACAACCGACCAATCGGCAAGAATCAACAAACTAAGTATGTCGTTCAACACGATGAAATTCGATGGTACGATGATTGAACTTTTTTATTCTGATATTTTGGTAGTGATGTTTGAGCAACAAAAGAGATAACAACTGCAATTCTTACAATAATAACAACGTAATATTCAACTGAAGTCCAGTTGGTACTTTTTATCGTGTCTGTACATGAAAAATAGTTATACTATGTGACATAAAGAAAAATGTACTCAGCAAGTGTCACGGTGGCATAGAATACGTGCACACCTGTTACAGTGTTAGATTGTACCATTTCTGAAGGTGTGGTGGGGCAGCTGAAATGCCTCTTGTGTGTCAATACAAAGGTATCGTAGTACCCAGTCAAAATATTGAGATGTCAACATTCGCAGCGTCCCCCCAGAACAAAACGAGAAAATAGGGTGTTGACCATCTACTTGCATTAAAATCTATATCGGAACACTTTGATAGATGTTGGGTTTATGATTTTGACGACGTTTCTTAACTTTCTCGAGAATTGTTATAAAAAAACACGGAGAAAGCTTGAATTGAAGTAACTTTGGAAATATTCACTCCGATAAAGCCTCCACCAATGAGGAGACGTGTCAGAGTTCTTGGGGCGCATATTTCCAGAGATAAAAATGAGGAATATCTTAAATCTGTTTAGCATTACTATCAGAAAAAACAAGAATTCTTAACAATGTCTTGTGGGTGTTTCTTACAAATTTCAAATTTATGCCACCACGTTTCAGTCTTCGAAGACTGACAATATCTTGACATATGTACCTGTTTAAACAACAACACTCTGACGTCATGAATTGCTGACAAACGACGTCTTTTGCAAATCAGTTACCACGTTGACTTTACACGTTTCCTCTATCCCAGATTTATAACCCCGGCCAGAACAATTTTCCCTCTCTTAACAAAATTCATGATACCAATTGTTTTGTAATTGAGGGGTGCCCTTCACCACAATCATTCCACAACTAACACACTCATTCCTTCGTCCATTGTAGAAAGGAGTGCGACTGGCAGTCAGAAATACAGTATGCTGTCAAAATTAAATTACGTTTCGTACGATGACTATGAATAAACCAATAATGCTTTAAGAGTGAGTGCCTAGCCGTGTCAACTTACATCTGGTCATGGTCGAAGTGAATTTTAAACCGCTACTGTAATGTTCTTCTCCTAAAAAACTACCACAAAGCGTGACAAACAGAATGATTTGTTACCACTGGGGGCTTCAACAGTTATTTATGTCGTACGGTTGTGAATATTATGAATGGGACCACTTATGCTGGCAACTGATTGCAATAATTTTTGGCGCTAAGAATGTATCGTCTGCTAACAAACACTAGAATTCTGGACTGAGTTTCGTGATTTGACTACAGAGATGATATGGTGATGTGTGTCTTTGCTACAAAACCACAAAGACAGGTAAACGAGTTTCGTGCACATCACAGACGACGCTCAACTAACAATTTACCCGTGACGTACAAACGTACATTCCCCCGCTATGTAAAACAGCGGCGGGGTACATTTAACGTTACGTTCCCTCCTCGATTAATACACTGAGTAACTCAGCAGAAAATATCGCTAAAAAGGTGGGTATACCGACCGACGTAGCACTGAGGAGGGTAACAGCGATGCTACACTGTGGTACACGTACAGTTATCCTAGAATCGGGTGTAGAAACTAGGGTATGACCGTATGCCGACTTGGCGAGATGTTGTCAGGGTACATTTGTAAACTTAAGAACAGACATCATCAATCTATTGAAACTTCTTTACTCCACTACGTTTCGAGCCCAGATCGGCTCTTTATTAGGTGTATAATTCATCATTAATGTATTGAAACTTCTTTACTCCACTACGTTTCGAGCCCAGATCGGCTCTTCATTAGGTGTATAATTCATCATTAATGTATTGAAACTTCTTTACTCCACTACGTTTGGAGACCATGTATGCTAGTGCGTGGTGAGTCGTTGGCGTGTAAAGAATTCTCCATACAATTCAATAAACTAAATCGGTCAACTCGATTCATCAAAAAAGTAGATCTTGCATTGTATAAGGCGTATACAACTGGAACATGAAACAAAAACTTGGCGTATTTAACTGTGCACGAACTCTGCGACGCTATTGCCAAACGACCCTCTACCTAGACAACTATTTTGTCATCAAAGTAAGGCATAGCGATAAGGGTAGTAAAAAATAGACAATAAACGACCATCTACCGAGACAAAGTATTTTAGACATCAAAATATCACCCACAGGAATGATTACAGTTGCTGAAAACCGTGCACGTGAAATGCGTAAAACCATAATCAACAACGGTCACCTGGGGCCACTGTACTTATAATTAGAGAGAGGGAGATTTAGCTATGTCAACTTGGGTCTGGTAAAAGTTGAAGTAGATTTTACACCGACACATTCTTTCATAAAACGCCAATGATTTAAAACAAACTAATATAGTTATTTGTCACATTGGTCACGCAAGGCTGCACAACATATAGCTGTGAATATTGTGAATACAACTTCAATTAGGGCACTTTTCCACAGAGAATAAGTTTTGGCGCCAAAAAATGTGTCGTCTGCCTACGACCGACTTACTTCTGAACTTGGTTTCGTGACTCGATTAGATTTCAGGGTTTTTTTTGGTCAATGAGTTGGAAAATATAAACCCGCCGTAAGTAAGTACGTTACTTTCTGGTATTGGTCCTGGTATAAAAAAACAGTCGAGTATTATAAAGCCGTAAAAAAATTGACTTACCAATCACCCAGAAGGCGAATAGAGCAACTAAAACGAAAGAGAAGTATTTCAACGCCATTATTGTAGTGATCCAGTCGTGGAGGCTGTGGCTATACGTTTACTGTCACAGCTTTACCAGTCGTACTGTTTGGGCACTTACACGCCTAGGTGACAACTTTTATAGCACGAAGTGTTGACGGTGTGGCTTGTTGCTATGACAACATACAGGTACTGTAAAATAACTGAACGGCCTTCAGGTCAATTGAAATGCCTCGTCACCTTGTTGTTGCGTAAGGTCATTTGAGTACACTGCGTTCATTGGCAGTGCATACTAGATATTAGTCCCGAAGTACCGACACCATTTCTTGACCCAGATATCTTAGTAAATGTGATATTTAGACAAGGTTAAGGTAGTGCAGCGAGTTGACTTTTATTTGAATAGATTATAAATGGTCCTTCACAACAGTTGTTACAAACTTATTAAGATAAAATGTCATCCGGTCAATAAAATCGAACCTAGCTGACGTATTTGAGTACGTGAAGGTTGAAACGAACTATCATTCTTTCGTTTACAAGTCAAGGGAAAGGAGGAGTACGTTTATTTTCTGACAGCATTGTCCTCCCACCCAGTTTACAACAATGTCCATAGAAAGACGACGTATTGTTGCCCAGCCTTTCGATTTGTTAAGCACACACTACAACTCGTTGTCGTGTTTTGACCTCTCTGGGTTTTTCCGTTTTTATAATATCTGAAAAGAGAATTTTGAACCCCATTCCAGCAGCACAATGACCGAAGATGCCACTCGATCACGCCCTGTCAACTTCACACTAAACGTTGTAAGGAAACTTCAGTCAGCTACTCGCTACATCAAGTTCCACTCGCACCGGCCGGATCACACAAACACACAGGGAATAACTTAACAGACAGACATAAAACTTTATGGTTCGCCAGTTACCACTCAAAACAGATATTGGTCGCTTTTCTCCGTCTAAATCCTTTCTGGTTTTTATTATCCAAACTTTAACTTTAAGAAATGTTCACATTTCCATTATTAAACAATGATGTCATTATTATCTTCTATGCGGTTGTTGTTGTTGTTGTTGTTTTCGTTAATTGTTGTTTTAATTAAAATTGTTGTTAGTTTCTTTGTTGTATTTGTTATTATTGTTATTATTATTATTGTCTTGTGGTCTTCGTGATAGAAATGTAAACATCTTCACATTACTTGTCTGTTTACCAAATTGCAATAGACAGTAACGTCATATGCCCTCAACGGTCGATTGGGGGCGCTATTTATAGAACTTGTCTCGTCGCCGTCTAAATACAGTAGTAATTTGATAATCGACGCACAATAAATAGTTCGACCAAACTTTATTATTCTCATTTTCAAGTCATGATGTAACATTCATGCGTCACACCACGTGGCAGTCATCCAACACGTTATAGCATTAATCTCTATGGATACTCACCATTCGACAATTATCAAATTACTACAGTAACTGTATTAATATAATGTGAATGCCCATGGGACGTGTGAGAGACTTCAGTTAATGCCTCCCTAAGACCACCCTACATATTACTACAAAAAGGTGCTATTGGCCGTGTTTTACACAGGGAGCCTAAAGCATAAAATCTCTACAACGTCTTCACTTCGAAAAAAAATCGTGTTGAATTGTGTTAAATGTAACCACAGACAAGTATTGTGTGTTAGTTATCTGTGATGTAACCAATAGCCTGTTGACTGTGCAGTCGAGATAGCTGGTCGTAGCAAGCAGGAGGTACGTGCGAGTAGCTCAGCAGCTACCGATGTATCTCGACAGTGAAGTAGACAGGCTAACTGTAGGCGATATTACTACGATATATTTAAACGTGCTTTCAGCGATAGACACAAACTACAGCTTTTGTTGTGGTAGTTTACACAAGCACGAGCGGTGGTTTCTGCGCCGGGTCACGTGGGTCAAGCTATAACTAGCATTAATCGAGTCTTGATAGTAGAACTATTACAGTGAGATTAAATGTGCCGTCATTTACGGAAAAAAAAACAGATTTAAAAAAAAGTATCACCCTGTGAGTGTAACTACTCTATTCGCAATGCTCTGTAATAATAATAACAACAACAGTAATTCATTTCAGTAAATGGCCACAGCCAATCATACAAAGGTTGTTTTTGCATGACAGGATTAGTGAAAAAGCTAGTATGTACAATGATTATTAATAAATGTTGTACTAAGAAATGAAAACATTTAGAGGTGTCGGGTTTATTCATAACTGGGCAAAGCTCTCTCTCTTGTCTTAAAAGACTTATATATGAAAATTGCTAGATGTCCATTGATAGCTTACATCAACATGTCGCAATTATGGTTTTCGTTGTTTCTCTGATATTTTG
>NC_135557.1:13825160-13827660 GCF_964340395.1 Glandiceps talaboti
TGTATAGGCAAAATGAAAAACAAAATTGTGTGTTTCCGATTAACCGCCGACCATTAACATTTTTTAAACATTTAAAACAAAAAAAGGTAAGGAATTCTTTGTCTTGTTGACTTTCGTGCACCTCTGTTTTCTTTTCCCAAGTGATGCCTGTACATATTTCATCAAATTATCACAGAAGTTGTACTCTGAACAACATATTTAATTTGGTTTTGGATCCAAACAATATCTTAGTTTCAAAAAAACAAAAACAAAAACAATAATTCAAAAGATAAAATAAAATAAAATAAAATCCCTACCTCCCTACCCTATTCTCTGAGGCCATGTTATCGGAATCACATTTTTTCGCCTAAGCATCTGTACTGAAAACCAATCACATGTGTCATTTTAGACCACGTGATATGCAAATACTGGTAACACATGTTTGATATCAAATTCTACAAATATATGCGGCATTATTTATTTCCGTGCAAAAATGCACGCGACGACAGAGACTTGACTGTCATAGCTTTAGATATTGAACACTGCAAGAAATGCTGCCATGACAATTGTTACTAGGAAACAACTGCCAAGGGATGATGCTCCACTCCAGATAAGCTCCTGTGATGGAACAATTCCAGAGTTGCAGCCGGTATATGTATCCCCTCCATCTGAATCATCTGGTTCGTTGTCACAGCAGTAAGAACACTCAGTGCCACCTAACATATCTAAACCGACATAGATTGCTTCTGCGTCATCCGACACCATGGGTGGGCACTCAGGAGACCTCGCATTTATATCACTTTTACAAGTGGTCGCGGTAGCACACCTACAGAGCAAACACACATAGTAAACACTTGTCAGATAGAGATACTAATAGCAATCTAAGGCTGTGGTCAGAATTGTCGGCAGGGATGGGGCTTGAGAGAAGTCAGGGGGACCATGAAAGAAAATTGGGGATTCGAGTGGGGGGGGCATGAAAATTCTGATATTTTGCTCCTGATTTGAACACTTTTGAACCTCTGGAGCGGTCGTTTAGCAAATACAATTAACAATTTCTTTGCAGCAATAAATTCTAAAGCCTCTATTCAGTGATGACGTCGGTGACTGCAATGCGAATGTGTTTCTGTACGCCTTTCTCTCTTCCCATCTGTCTGTTCGTCTGTGTGTCTGTCTGTGTCTGTCTGTCTGTCTGTCTGTCTGTCTGTCTGTCTGTCTGTCTGCCTGTCTGTCTGTGTCTGTCTGTGTCTGTCTGTGTCTGTCTGCCTGTCTGTCTGTCTGTCTGTCTGTCTGTCTGTGTCTGCCTGCCTGTCTGTCTGTCTGTCTGTCTGTCTGTCTGTCTGTGTGTGTGTCTGTCTGTCTGTCTGTCTGTCTGTGTCTGTCTGTGTCTGTCTGCCTGCCTGTCTGTCTGTCTGTCTGTCTGTCTGTCTGTCTCTCTCCCTCTCTCTCTCTCTCTCTCTCTCTCTCTCTCTCTCTCTCTCTCTCTCTCTCTCTCTCTCTCTCTCTCTCTCTCTCTCTCTTGTACAATTGACATTTTAAACATTCAAACCCCAGAAGCAGTTGTTTACCTTTTACGTTTACACAATTGTTCACTTCATTTACCCACTACCAGACATTTAGTTATGACGCAGTCAATAGCAAACGAATGTGAGTGTCTGCCAAAATATCTCTTCATATTAAGTGAAAGTGTACACAGTATAGCCATACTGTAACAGTAACAGTTGTATAATAATGTATTGGGAGTCAAATTGGGGTATTGAAGACAATTTTAAAGTACTCTATGACTTTCGATAATGTGTATGGTTTGTAATTTTATGCCACTAAATGGCCTACTGCATGTCCTTATTTTCAAACGGCGTGTCCCCCTCCCATATCCTCCCACAACCGTACTGGCTAAACATCTTCAAGTACATGTTACAGCCAAATGTGAGACATTTTTTGTAATGCTCATATGTATATCTATGTGTTTATATATAATTTCTTATTGTTATGTATGGACGCTGAAGTGGATTGCCATTGTTATCTTAATGTAGAGGATCATATAATTGTACATCTCTAGAATGCGGGAAGTGTGTGTGTGTTATCCATCTCACAAAATGTCCTGACCGGAAACATTTTTTTTTGACTTAGGACAGCATTTATGCAGAGTGTTCCACCTACCCCTTTTGTATGGTGGCTTTCATATCGCCGTTGTCATCTTCATGAAGATTAATAGTAGTCGCACACAGAGATTCGCCTTCAGGACAGATTTCTATTGGACAGCCATTAAAGAGAGTGAGTAAGCCAACAGCCAGTGTTGTGACATCCGAGCTCCAGTCGACTTCTATTGGCTCACATTGGCGACAGTCTGAAATACAAGATAGTAGATTTGAGAGTTTTAGGACGTTAAATGGAAATTAAACATTTACCTTCAAAAGTGTTCTGTCTAGAAAAAGAATATTGCCATGATTTCCCATATCTTGTGCTATGCTCGGTCTTTACAAATACACCACCAAAAGACAATTATGATCTCATTCTCTGTGCC